>NC_067402.1:59496847-59836847 GCF_016432865.1 Antechinus flavipes | reverse complement strand
TAAAAATAAAACAAAATAAAACAAATGTCTTGTTGTCATTAAGGAGAAGGCAATATTTTTGGTAGCAAAAACCACGATTCCCAAATAACAATCTCTTTGACAAAATGCCAATAGGCAGCAACAAGCTTCTTATAAATGAATGATTCAAACATGTTAACTATTTCTTTATAAAGTGGATCGTGACCCAGTAGGGACTAAGGTCACTTAACCTTTCTTTTCTCAGTTTCCTTTTCTGCAAAATGATGTTTCTTATCAATTTCAAGCTCTTAAACTATAATGTTGTTACAGGAAGTATGAGGAGTCTTGTGAGGAACAATCATTCATTCCTGGATTATCTTTTCATCAAGTGAGTCAAACCAACCTTGTGACTTAACTGGTATTCATTAAATGGAACGGCAAATTAAAGATGTAGGAATTAAAGAAGAGTTCATCTATTTCAAATCAAATGTCTTGATTTTTTTAAGGGCAAGGTATTCCAGGGATCACTTTGTAGTTTGGGGGGAAAGCAGTGAAATTAGAGTTAGTAAATAAAGGTTCACTTCCTGGCTCTGTTACTTAGAACTTAACAGTATGTGATCTTGAGCAAAGAAGTTCCTTTCTCTTGAGACTCAGTTTTCTCCTCAATAAAATGACAGAATTGGATTTGATGGCCCATAAAGTCCTAGTTCTGAATCTATGATTTCATCCATTTTTAATTTTCATTAATAAAAAAAAAAAAAAACACCTCCCCATTGCTTTTTTGGCAACATCAGAAATAAAGTATTGGTTTCATAATTTTTTTGCACTTAATAGTATATCTTCCAATTAGATATATAGATAGTTTTCAACATTCATTTCTGTAAAATTTTGAGTATCAAATTATTCTTGCTCTTTTTTCCTACCTCTCCCTAACATAGCAAATAATTCAACATAGGTTTTACATATATGTGTATACATATTAACTTTATTAATGGAAGTATATATATACATCTATATGTGTGTGTATATATATAATATATATATATATATAAACCATGCTAAACATATTTCCATATTAGTTGTGTTATGAAAAAAAGAATCAGAAGGAAAGGGAAAAACCACAAGAAAAAGTAATAAAAAGTGAAAATAGTATTCTTTGATCAGCATTCAGATTCCATAATTCTTTCTCTGGATGTGGATAGCATTTTCCATCATAAATATTTTGGAATTATTTCATATTATTGTATTGCTAAAAAGAACTAAGTCTATCGAAGTTGATAATCATCGAACAATGTTGTTGTTACTGTATACAATATTCTCTTGGTTCTGTTCACTTTGCATCAATTCATGTAAGTCTTTTCCAGGTTTTTCTGAAATCCACCTGCTCAGCCTCATCATTTTATAACAATTTATAACAATTATAACAATAATAATTATAACAATAATAATGGTGATAATAAACATAACAATAATTCCTATTTATGAAGCAGCATGGTCTTATACCACAGTAAGAAAAAGCATGACAGAGCTGGTCTCAAAGAAAGAAGGACATGGATTCACATCCCATCTCTGTCATACACTGGCTTTATTACTAAGTTCACTAGACAAGTCATTTAACTTCTTTCTCAATACCTTAGAAAAGGGATTCTTAAATATTTCCCACTCATGACCCTTTTTTGTCTGAGAAATTTTTATACAACCCTGGGTATATAGGTATATAAAATAGGGGTACAAATCACACAGTTACTGATAACAAATCATAATTTCATAACACCACATTCAGTTATGAAATCCTATATGGAGTTTTGAACTACAGTTCAAGAAGCTTTGTTCTAGACCAATGGTGTCTACTTCACTGCCTCGGCACCTAACCAGATTAAAATATAACTGAGAAATGGTTAATAAAATAAATAAAAATACAATAAAACATAGATAATGTTAATTTGTAGTTTTCTAATTCAGCATAATATCTGCAGGAATATGTTTTTATTTAAATTTGATATCATTGCTGTAGGTAATTCTCAAAAGATTGTAAGTTTCAGAAAAGGGATAGATTAGATTTAGTAGAGGCAGTTTCCTTAATCAGTTGTTCCCTATAATCACAGGTTTGTCCTTTATTTTCTATCCTTTTAAGCAGTATCTCTCGATCTCATTTGACCAATAGAAGCAACTATGTGCAGTTACATATTTGTTGTTGTTGTTGTTGTTCAATTACTTTTGTCATATATGATTCTTCCTGACCTCATTTGGGGTTTTCTTTCTTGGCAAAAATACCGAAGTGTTTTGCCATTTCTTTCTCCAACTTATCTGATTAATATCTGACTGAGGTTAAGAGACCTGCCCAGAGTCGTATCGCTAGAAAGTTTCTGAGTCAGGATTTGAACTCAGATTTTCCTGACTCCAAGCCCAATGTTCTGTCCACTACATTACCTAGATGCCCTAGTTATATACTATCACCCCCATTTTACAGATAAAGACACTAAGGCTTTTAGAACAAAAGAGATTTGAATTACAAGACCCCACCAGCGTACTTCAGACTACATTTTTGAAAACTGTTGGATTAAAGTCATATGTAGCATTCATGAAGTCAAAGGTCCTGAATTTGGTTCTGGGGTCTTCATCACCTCTCCCCCAGCTCCCCCTTAATTATTATATCAGCCTCTCCTTGGTAAAGTCATTCTGCACACTGCTATCAGATTAATCTTCCTTCTCTCCCTGTGTCCAGTTGAAGTTCATCTGAACTCCTTGGCTCAGCTTTTAGAGCCCTGTAATATCCAGCTTTCTCTAATTCTCTTATTTCCCTGACATCATTTTATTATTATCACAACAACAACAATAACTCTCTGTCTTCCTGCTTGGGTTTACACTGCTCTTCCAGCCTTAAATGTCGTCCCCACCCTTCTTTTATCTTCCCAGCTAGACCACAAATGCCTGGAGAGCAGAAAAGTATGTGGCACTTTTTATTCAAGTCTCATAATCCCCAGACCATAGTATTCTCTCATCAATACTTGGTGAGTCTAATAATAACAACTCACCCTATACATAGCAATTTTAGGGTTTATAGTGCATTTTCTCTACTTGGCCCGATTCTCAGCAGAGTGCTAGGGGAATAGGGACATGGAATGTTGCATATGAAGTCTAATGTGGTCTTACTGGTCATTGATTTTGCTTAACTTTTTTTCTTGGTTACAAGAGAAGGCTCTACTGGGGTTAGAAAAGCATATCTCAGGAAATGAATGAGATATAAAAAACAAAAGCCATCAAGAAAGATTAAAGCTAAACAACTACAACAACAAAAACATACAAATTAAGATCTGAGTAGCTCTGTCTTCAATTTTCTAATAGCAGCAGCCTCATCTTCATCCTCATCATCCTATTTACATATTCCTCATGGTCTCTCTTTCTGAAGTACTTCCTCTCTTAGTTTTTAGCTCATTCTGAATTAGTTTCTAACACTATTCTTTTTAGGAAAGACTGCCTTGCTTTTATATTTACCTGCCACTATCTTCCCTAGGTTTCATCTACTATAATTATTTTTAAGGGGTCATTTATAATAATTTATTTTTAATAATATTTCCCCCAATTACATGTAAAATCAACTTTATAATTTTTAAAAAGTTTTGAGTTTCAAATTCTTTCTTTCTCTTCCTCCCTAAACCTGTTCCTGAGGTATAAATAATCTATAGTATACCTATCTTTTAAAAGTAAAGTTAGTTCAGTGGGTTTGAAAGAAAGCTTTTCCTTTTTATTTCTCACTGAACTTCTTTTTATTTTGTCTCCATAACTAAATTCTTGGTAGCTTGGTAGTTTCCTATACCTGACGAATCCTGCCTTTCCTCTCTCTGAACTCTTTGATATTTGCTAAAATTTCTCCTAATAATCAATGTTACATGTCAGACTATGCCCAGCTTTCCGCCTCTTTCATGAATTCTTAGATTGGGAGATCTCCTTCCTAGATGGTTATGATCACTTCTCTTTGAGAGTCAGAAAAAGATCAAGAATAAGAGCTCCTCATGTTGCCTCTTCAACCTTTTGAATGATGAAATAATGAAGGCAAGTCAAGAATTTATACATTAATATTGTCAAATATAGATCTCATTATATAATGGATTATGTGATACCTCCAAAATTCCTGAATTTCAAAATTCCTCTCTAATCACAATCTTGTATCTTTCCAATTCTGATTCCTTAGTATCACTAAACCTTGCCCTCATGGTAACCTCCCATATCATTTATTTCTGTTCATTAGGTTCATTTCCTCATACTGGCTTTACTTGCTCCATTACCTGGCAAGATCATCTTAATTACTTACTAATTATCATACTAGAATCCTCAAGCTCAAAACTTGTTGAAGTTTACTACCTACTAATCCTCAATCTTACTCTTAACTTGTTCCCAGGCTGCTGAGCATTGCTGGAGAAAAATCACAAAATCAGGGTCTTTGACCCACTATAAATGTCACTGGTGTATAGCTTAACAGGGAGGCCTTCTTTGCTGCTTGACAGTCCCTATACGCTTCTCTACTTCTGCTCATTGATTTTGTATTTCATTCACTAAAGAAAAAAGTGTATAAACAGAAGAGAGTTCAAGACAATCTTGAAGGATGCTTATATTTAAAGTATGAAAGCAGGTAAGCAATCAACAAAGGAGAAGTGGTAAAAATAGTTTAAAAAGTAGGCAGAGAACCATAAAAGTACAGTTAAGAACAGTTGACATGAAATCTGTTTTGGGTTGGGCCTGACTCATCGCAGGCCCCTGGAAGTTTTAAATATGATTAAGAATAAAATATATTGTACAGCAAAATAACTGTTAGGACATGACTTATATTGTGTTTAATTTATACTTTAACATATTTAACATGTATTGGTCAACCTGCCATCTGGGGGATGGGATGGGGGGAAGGAGGTTTGGCATTTGTCAATGCTGTAAAGTTACCCATGCATATATCTTGTAAATAAAAAGCTATAATTAAAAAAAAAAAGAATAAAATATAGGTCATTCAATAGTTAACAAAGAGTTTTATTGAACTATATTAGAAGAAAGATATTCAACAAAGATATGTATCTAGAACTCCTTGAATTAATTCTATTTCAATCTTTTCCTCTTTCTTTAAGTCCCCATTCATTCTAACCAGTAGCTGAAGAAGTCCTATATTTTACTTAGAATATTGAGGTAATCTAACATGAGTTCCCCAAATCCTGCAAGTTTTTCAATATAATCAGCCATTCTATTCTTTCCCTCCTAGGAAAATAGGTTTTCTTACACTTCATTAAGACTAATAGCATCTAATCCCATCCCCTTCTACCTTCTCTAGCAACCCTCCTTTCTCGTTTTTACATCTTGTGTCTTCTGCTTCCTCAGTAGTCCCTTCTCACGTCTATAAGTATATCCCAAGTCTCTTCAGTCCTAACAAAAGGGAGGCAGGAAATTGGAGTGGGGGCCTTTTCTTAACAACTTTACCCCAATCAACTGAAATAACATGGTTCTCCTACCCTTTATGGTCAAATTTCTTAAAAAGTTGTTAAAATCCCTCCTGTGCCTCTACTTTCTAAACATCTACTCATACTTCAATGCTTTATAATATGGCGCTCCTGGGACAACAATTGATTTCTTCATCACAGAATTGAATTGATTTTTTTAATGTTCTTATTCTCTTTTATTTTCCCTGGAATATTTGATATTGTGGGCTACTTCCTCCCTGTTAATACCATCTCATTCATTGGCTCCTCTAGTAGGAAAAATATCCTAACTCCCTACTCACATACAAATCAGGAATGATATCTTAAAAGTTAGTGAACGAGATGAGATGAGATCTTTTAAGACAGTTGTGAAAATCGAGTAAGGCTTCATCTACTTCAGAGTTTGAGTAGGCCTGAAGGACTTTGAGCATTGATCCAAGGACATACCTAAATCCCCTTCTTTTTATCCTCCCATGACATCAGTATCTCCCTATTTTAGTCAAATATGGGCAACTATGTACTTATTGGTCAAGTTCAATTTCTTGGGTAGTTCCCGCATTTAGAATGTAAGGTCTTCAGCCAATGAGGATGAGGGTCAGTGGTGGGAGGGGGTATTTGCATTAGGGATTAAAAGTGTTGACCCTGCCCCCCACGGGGCTGCCTCCCTTCGATTGTGGGACGCCCTTCTCACGAGAATATATAATAAACTTTGCTTTGCTTCTAGAGATCTCTCCAGCTTTTTTATTAAATGGTGACCCCTTACCATTTCTGAACCACACATTAGGAATGGTATTGGAAATCATCCTTGAAACTTTACTGGTTCGGGAAACTAAAGGCTTGGGCTGCTGACATCACTTTCTGGTCACCTCAGTATTCACTGGAAGTTCCAGATGCTCTCTGATACTTGGAGTCAGACTAACACGGACAACTCAGAGGCAGCTTTATTCAGCTCATACAACTTGAATTGTTCTTAATTCACAGACTAATTGAATATACTTTCCCTGTTATGCTTAAATAAATTCTCTTTTGCTACCTGTTGAGTGATCTATAGTTGTTTCATTTCATTCCAATATCAGACTTAAACTGGCTGGTTGGCTGTTGTCCTTTGTTCTCAAAGAGGACCAAAATGACATCTCTATTTTGGGCTAACTTAAAGTATGTCCAACCGTATCTGATCAGACTTAAACTACTGGGGGACTGGTCTAAGTTCCCATGACATGATTCCCATGACACTGAACTTTCAGATTCTCTCTACCTCCCTGACTATTTCTGCATGGCTTCTCATCCCTTTTTTACTCTTTAATTGTAGATGTCTTCCAATGTTCTTTACTTTGAACTCCTCTCTATATTTTCTCCTTTGATGATTTTACTCTCCTCTCATGATTTCAGATACTGATAACTTCTTTGTCTGTACGTTAACTCCTAGTTCCTTCCAAGAACCCAAACCCTATATTTCTAATGTATGCCATATATCTTCACTTGGATACCTTATCCACATCTCAAATTCCGTATATCCAAAATCAAGGCACCTATTTCACCAAATGATCCCTCAGTCTCACAGACTGATTATCCTTCTAATCCCATTCACCCTTTTCCAATGTTCAAAACCCACATGTAATATTTTACGTTTTCCTCTCTCTTCTCTCACACTCAATCAGTTGTCACAAATTCTTCCCTTGTCTATAGATCTGACCAGTAAACTATTCTTTGCTCTCCTAATTTGTTTATGAGGTCACTGTCCAATCAGTTGTCAAGTATTGTTGATCCTACCTCAAGACAGCTAGACAGTGCAATGGATAAACTCCACCTGGAGTCAGGAAGATCTGAGTTCAAAACTGTGTGCAAATAATTATCAGCTGGGTGACTCTTGGCAAGTTACTGTCTGCCTCAGTTTCCTTATCTATAAAATGGGGATTATAATAGCCCCTACTTCTCAGGATTGTTGTAAGGATCAAATGGGATAATATTTGTAAAGCACTTTGCAAGGGTTATATAATTGCTGGTTGTCCATGTCTTGCAGCCATCCATTCCTCTCTATTTCTATTGCTTCCTTGATGGTTCAGGTCCTCATTCGTCCTCACAGACTATTCCAATAACTCATAAATTGTTCTTTTTTTTTTTTTTAATCTCATTCTCTTCCCCTTCAAAACCATTCTTAATATCATACTACATGATTATTTCCTTTGTGCATATATCTTGTCATGTCACTTCCCTCCTTAACCCCCTGTGATGTTTCTCTATTGCCTATTAAATATACTTCAAACTCCCTTATTTGGTACTCAAGGCCTGCTGCACTGTGGTGCCCTCGTTCCGGGCCAGGGTTGCTTCACATTATTTCTTCTCTGCTTTCTAATCAATCTAGCCAAACTGGATTAATGAGCGAGCTTTACCATCTGGTGAGAGGAGCAACATTTCTTAGGGCCAAGAGGTTAGTCTAATTATTTTCCTTAAAAGGTACTGAAATTCTCTTGAGATGTGATTGGCTAAGAGGACTGACTCAGGCTACCTGGTTGTCTGAATATAAAAGATGAGAAGGCCCTAGGCTCCTAAGACTTCAAACTGTAGGCTGACAGCTTGACAAACACAGAAAAGCTCTGACTCAATGCCATGTTCTCACTGAATAACCTTCACTTTACAAATTCATTATCAATTCCATTCAATAACTGACCCATATCTTATTGGAATGCCACTTGGCTAAATGTTTATGTAACTAGAGATAAGATGACATTTTAAATGCGGAAATAATTTGTCAATTTTTAATGGGGAGCATACAAACACTCAGCTGTGGCTAAGTAAACCTCCTTTGGTTGAATGACTTACAAGTATTTTTATTTTGTTCTATTATCAGACTTAAATTACCATGGCAATGGCCTGAGTCAGGCCCAGCCCCAGCTTCCTCATGCTTTGCAGATGCTTGGAGTGTTCTCACCTCTCCTTGTTGAATTCTAGCCACTCATTTAAAAACCAAATCAACTCCAACCTTCTCTAAACAATCATCTAGTTTGTAATGACCTTCCCCTCAGAGACCACACAGCATTTTGTCCCTTTTATGTATTTATATCATATTTTATCCCATAGTTATTTGTAGATGTACTCTCTCTCTCCTAGACTATAAGCTCCAAAAGGGCAGGAATCCTACTTTATCTAAGATTTGTATCTTCCCTTCACGCTAACGTTATGCTCTATACAAAGTAGGGATTTAATATAGCTTTACTGAATTTAATTGAATATCAGTCTTTGAGGTGACATCTTCATTTGCAAGTATTCAGAAAAAGATTTTGCCTTGTTTTCTATGCCCATGGCCATTATAAACAGAAATGAGTGCTGGGCAAGCATAGTGAACTAGCTGTTTCTTCTTAGAAATTGAAGTTTTGTTGAACTATTTTTAAAAACATATATATATATATATATTTTAAAAGCCTGTTCTGGATGTTCATAATTAATCATTTTAAAGGAAATATAAAAAGGAGAATGTGTTGAGCAGTCAGATTCTTTTGTACTTTAATTTGACTTACTTTAATTTGACTCTCTTATGAGCATAGAGTTTTATATCACCAGTTACCAGCTCTCATTTGGGACTTGTTTTAGAATGAATTTTCAAACCTTTATGGATGACTCACTGGAGATTAGAATTTGAAAACAAAATAAATAAGATGATAGAGCTGATTAGAAACCACTTCAACATGTTTCCTTCAGTGTTTTACACACACACACACACACACACACACACACACACACACACGATTGTCAGAGAAAATGAGGATCCTTATTTCCAAAGGGCTAAAATTATGTGAATCTGCTTATTAGAGGAAATTAATTCTCTTTTGTGACTCTAGGCCCAGTTCCTTTTTTGTGGTTGTTTTCATTATTGTTAGTTTGAGCAATCTAAAAATAAGAGGAGGGAAACTGAGTGTATCAATGAGCCCACACTACTATTAAAATGATTGTCCCAGTAAGCCAATAAGAAGCAACGTTCTTTCTACTGACAAACTGTAAAATTATTCTTATTTAAGCCTGTACTACAATGTTTTAAGTATATTATAAATCTTTAATAGCCTTTCTTGTCAAAATTCATGATAAGGATTGATCTAGACAATTTCTTAAATTTCTTTTTAACTCTAAAATCCTATGATCTTATTGAAAATTTGTTTCTGCATGACATATGGGCCTTTACTTGTGTTAAGTCAAACTTCATATATTACAGTGAAGGCCCAAAGCCTCCAGTGGACAAAATTCTAGAAGGATCAAAATTTTCCAACCTTTCTAGGATACACAAATGCATGATTCTATGTATTTTACTATGAAGAATAGGTTAGCACAGCACATGTTATTTAGACACTGTTTTACTTACACTGTTTAAATACAGGAGTAGAAAAATGAATTCAACCCTCATTGTCATGAAATCACATCGATTTCATAGAACTAATCCCTCTTCAAAAACCAATCCATATCCAGATTCAACTGACTTTAAGGGTTGATGCTATCTTACTGGATGGGTAATAATAATAACAATAGTCTACAGAGAGAAAACAGCTCTGGAATAGTGGCCAGAGAGTTGGAGTCTAAGTTAGGTCCTCTGTGTTCAGGTCCTGTCTGTGAAACATATTGGTTCTGTGGCCTTGAATATATCACTTAAGCTCTCTCTTTTACCTCCACAAAACTCTCTAAGACAGTGGTCCTTTTCTGTATCACTGATCCTTTAGCAGTTTGGTAAGAACTAAGGAACCTTCTCAGAATGATGTTTTTAAATGCATAAAATAAAGTATGTAAGTTAAAAAGGAAATTAATTATGTTGAAATACATTATCAAGTTAATCAATCCCAAGTCTGAGACTAAAAACTACACTTTTTGCTTCACATTAGTAAAGAGTGTTCGTTTTATTTTTTCCCCAGGAAAAATCTTAGGTTGATGAAACCACAATTTTTTTTAACGTCTATAGAATGCTGAATATAAAACAGTAAAAATAGGTTAAGGACTCATCATCAGAAGTTAATCAGAAGAGATGAGATGAATGAGATAGCAACAGCAAAAACAATAATAATACATTTGCTATGTCTGTGATTGAAAATTGGCCAGCAAATCCAAGGACAGCAGAGCTGGCTGTGGTCTACCCTCATGTGGTACTTGCCAGTGGTAAGTCAGCAGTTCCACTACAGGACTGAATTATTATAAAAGCATGGAAAACTATACAGATGGAAATTAGTAAGATGACACTGTATCCAATGAACCTCTTGCAAATGTTGCCAGAATTGCAGAGTACTTTGATAAATACACAGTGAAAAGGACACTGGAGATTGCCTTCATAGTGGGGAATCCATTAGGGAAATTCTGGATGTCTCTTGGTCTAAGGCCCTTTAGGAAATAAGCCTGGATTTTTAAAGGGGGATAACTTATGGAACATGAACTCTTCTGCTATCCCCAAGCTCCCCCCTAAAAAATAGTTTTGGTGAGTCTTGTGTAGAAAGATGGACTCCATGTGTGTTTCTAGGATTCCTGGAGAAATTTTTAGTTATTTCAGTGATCCAAAGGATTTTGTACAGCCCAATTCAGGAATTCAGGAAAGGAATTCAGGAAATTTTATCTGAACCTCCATTTGGATCTCCTATATGTTTTGGAGATCCACTAAGACAATCTGAGCAATCTACATATTTCAGGAATTTTATAAGATTAAATCAGGTCTGTGAGTATAGGTTCAGAATAGAGGATGGAGGGAAAATTCTCCTAATGGGAAAAAAAGAGAGGGAGAGAAGGTTTACTAGTCCCTAATCCAGACCCAAGTGCCAATTTGTTGTATCACTGGTACCTGCTGCTTTTGTTTTTTTGTGTCCAACTCTTCATGACCCCATGGACTACAGCACACCAGGCACTTCTAACCTCCACTATTTCTTGAAGTCTGCCCAAGTCCATGTTCACTATTTCTATGGCACTATCTACCCATCATCTTCTGTTACTGCCTTCTCCTTTTGCCTTCAGGCTTTCCCAGCATCAAGGTCTTTTCCAGTGAGTCCCATCTTCTCATTAAGTGGCCAGAGTATTTAAGTTTCAGCCTCAGTATTTGATTTTACAGTGAGTATCTTGAATTAATTTTTTTAAGTACTGGCTTGATCTTGTGGTCCAAAAGACTTTCAGAAGTCTTTACCAACACCACAACTCAAAAGTATCGATTCTATAGTGCTCAGATTTCCTTGTAGTCCAACTCTCGCAGTCATGCATTGTTACAAGAGTGTGGCTATACTAGCCCAAAGCCAAATTGGTTTGATGTCTCATCTGAAGGGTAACTGGGGACTTCCAGGTCCCTATTCCTAGTGGATTGAACAAGTCCTGGATACCCTGGGAGCTCTGTAGGGACCAGTCATTCCCTCTGAGAAGGGAGTCCTGATTTTCTTGTCTTTTTTTTTTTTTTTTTTCATTTACTAGTTGGGTATTGAGGAAGACATTTTGCAATCATTAAAATGAGTAACTTAAAGGAACTTTGTAAAGTCATATTTTACATATTAGATTATATATAGTGTTTATATATGTGTGTGTATATATATATTCTTATTCATTTGGAAGTATGCAAGAACATTAATTTCCAGTCTTTCTATTATGAATGGTACCATTCTGAGACTCTTTTCTGGATGACAGTGGACAAGCAAATGCAAGCTTCCTCAGGATCCCCAGGAAATGGAGATATAAACACTGTGTCCAAAATGGACTTCAGCCAATATGTGGAGAATGTCAAAATTACATTTTTAGGGGGAAGGGAAGATAGGAGTGGAAGAATGTAATGAGGAACTGGCTAATAAGGTCCCAGTCTTGCAGTGTGCCTGATTCTTTGAAATCCATGTAGGTTTACTACATGGTCAGGAGAAATAATGGTTCCTGAGCAGAACTGAGTAAGCATACAAAAGGATAGTGTGGCTGAGTTCTCCCTCTTTTCAGTAATGGCTTTCAAGGAGGAAGACTTTTCTTCAGGGGAAGCACATTTGGCTGCTTTGTATTCCCACTTGTAGAGAAGGCCCTCCTTACCTGGCCCAACAAGGAGCTAGCCAAGGTAAGTAACCTGTTCATCAGCTATGTAACACTTAGAAATTAACTTGGTGGAAGTGAGCAGAAGCGATTGAAGGGAAGACTGGTATGTTTTGTAGCAAATGTTTTAAGCTTGAGTCCACTTTCCCTATGGATCACCTAGGTATGCAAAGAGAGAGAATCTTTGGTTTGGGGTATACTTCAGTTCTTGCTATTCCTTCTAAGCAGTGAAGTTCTGGAGCCCACTTGTACCAGCTCATGAGAGCCAACTGTTAAATTTTCATTGTGAACATTTTCACCTTAAATATCAGCAATTACGACAAATTGTTTTGTTGTTTTGTTGATTTCTAGACTTATAGTAGAAAAAATGTTAATAACAGACTAAGCTAAAAAATATGTGTCTGGCACATATTTTTCCAGGGAAATATTTATAATAAACTCTATAAATGTAGGCAAGTCACTTATCCTTCCTGGATCTTATTTTTCTCCTGCATATAATGAGAGAGTTGGACTAAATGACCTCTAAGATCCCTTTTAATTCTTAATGTGTGATCCTATATTTTCATATATATAAGAAAAACTGAATTAGGCAAACAATTTGTCTTGGTATAGTAGTAATTAGGCAATATCACAATGAACAAGATAAGAATAATTTGTAAGAGGAATATTAATAAAATATTTATGATGCTGCATGCTAGCTAGCTAGCACACAATAAGTGTCTATTGTGTAGCAGGAATTTTACTAAAAATTGGAGATTCGAAGAAAGGAAAAACACACTCTCTACTTTGAAGAAACTTGTAATCTAACACAATACGCAAACAGCTATGTACATATCAGATATTCAGGATATGTTAGAGATAATCAGTCTTAGATTGTCAGTATTTCATTTAATCCCCAGAACATCACTGTGAAATAATTAATCATAGGTACTCTTTTTTTAACTGATCAGAAAGTAAACTTGATGATAGATTAAGCAACTTTCCTTGATCACACATCTTGAATTCAAGTTTCTTTTCCTTCTTTCATTTTCTTTGGAGGGAATCATAGTTAATGGCTCATTCAGGGTCACACAATTAGTATCTGAGACTGGATTTGAACTCAGGTCCTCTTGATTCCAGAGCAGGTGCTCTACCTACTCCCTCACTTCGCTGCCCTGAACTTGTCCCCCCAAAAAATGAGTTCCTTGAGAATAGAGACTAAATTTTTCCTTTCTTTGAATATCCAGCACTTAATAAATACTAGCTAACTGATTAACTTTCTATTATTCATTTCTATCTACCTTACAATAGAAATTAATGTTTAAAATTATGATACTGGAGGAACCACAAAATTTTCCATCATGAAAGGATGAATAGATTATGGTTACTTTATTCTCATTATTTAATTTGGGTTATTTTACCATAATTATTAAAGCAGAAAAATACACTGATGCGTTTTAGAATTAGATTTTCAAAAAAAAATTTGAAATGAAAAATCATTTTTCCAGATAATTCAAGTCAACATTTGTTGAGTATTTAATAACCCAAGCTAAAGATGCTGGGGATATGAAGACAAAAATAGAACAATTCTTGTCCTCTAGGACCTTATTATATTCAACTGATCCTCCTAAATCAATTAAAAAATTCAATTAACCCAAAACACCCTATCCCCCAGACTATGTATAAATGGCTACTTCTAAACTACCCAGGCCTGTCTGCTGATTGATTGTTAAGGAAAAATTCTTCCAAATGTTCTATAAAATACTGGGTATTAAAGAAAAAACAAACAAACAACAGAAAAACCTTAAGCTGTTCATATCGGTTTCCTTAGGTAAAATCCACTCCTGGACAGGTACCTCAAGGAAGTCAGTGAAAGAAAGATCACATAGATATCAAAATATTCTTACTTCACTTTTTGTGATTAAAAAAAAAAAAAAAGCTGAAAACAAAATCAGTTCCCATTTATTGGTGGATAGAGGGCCAGACTGAGGTCAGTGAATTTATGTAGTGAATAAAACAATGAACAAGAGGAATCTAGAGAAACAAGAGGAAGTCTGAATAAGCTGACAAAGAGAAAAAAGCAAAATCAAGAGAGCAATATATAGTTGATTTGAAAAATACAAAATCTGACTCAACGCTAATAATAAAATAATACCAGGTTGCTTTTAATATAATCAAAAGTTCAGTTAATGAGATAGATGAAAACTAGATAAGATTTTTTCATCAGTCTGCACTTGCCTATCATCATATGTGGATGTGATATGCTGTATGCTATGAACAGTTTGTGTTCCTATTCTAAGCACCCTTAAGAAAATTAACAAAAGGAAGATTTCAGACAGAAATAATATCATCTCCCCAAAAAAACAATTTTATAATTATTATTACAGTAGAAAAAATGCATATAATTGAGTGGCACAAATATGATCTGAATAATTCTAAAATACAACAAAATGTTGCAGAGCTTGAATTTATATTATCGAATATAAAATATATAGATTAAATAAAAGAAAAAGGCAAAGTTGCATCAGCTTTTTTGCGATTTGCAAAAAACTACAAGGAACAGAAATGTTACAATGATAGTAATGGAGCATCCTTTAGCTGTATGGATTGAAGACTGCAATGAAAAACGCCTTTCTTTTTGCAGAGCATCCATTCAGACAAAAGCTTCAAGTATATTTAAGGCAGTGAAAGCAAATGGAAATGAATGGTGAAGCTTTTATTGAATGTGTTGGCTTTGGAAATCAAGTTCAATTGCTTGAAGTCCAAAGAAGTGGACAGTGCATTTGAGGATGCAGCAGCTGAATATCTTGATATTTTGAAGAAAATAACAAATGGCAGAGTCACTGATGGGTAAAGTTCTAATGTGGATAAAACAGGCTTATTCTGGGAAAGAATGCCTTTTAGAACTTACATTTCTAATAAAAAAAATCAACTTGTATTGAAAGTGCATAAGAATTACTTAATACACAAAGGGATTTTTAAAACAAAACCAATGCTTATCTATTGGAATTAAAATCCTGGCATTCTAAAAGGCTACACAATCATCGATTATTGCCAGTTCTTAAGTGGTCAAATAAAAAAGCATAGGAGAACAAAGCTACTTTCAAAGACTAGTTTTCAAGTTATTTTAGCCCAGATATTGAAAGATATTACAAGGATAATAATGTTATATTTAAAACATTCATGATTTTGGATAATGTGAGAATATGAGCACACAAATTCATAAAGATGTGGATGGAGCTTTAAAGAAAGAGAATAGGAGTTGAATCTACACTGCTAAAATGTTTTAAAATAACAATAAAACTGGTTTCATTACATTGTCAACATAGGCTTATCTTCAGGTATAATATTCAGTACTTTAAAAATTTTGTTTTCTATGGCTACTCTATTACTATGTAGTATACCTAAATCAGAAATGCATTTTCTTATTCTTTGGTATGTTAATAAATAGATAAAATCTTACTGTAAAAAATTTAATTGACTATTTCTATGGGAATGGAACCAATTTACATATAGCTGAAATTTCAATTCAAATAATGTGACTACTTCAAAGGATTTTTAGCTGTATACATGATAATAATAATGCAAATTTAAAACAAAATACAAAACAATAAAAGACAGTTGAATTCAGATTAAAGGCAATAATCAAGATTGATTCTAGAGGATACATACTAAAATATACTTCCCTCTTCTTGGTACAGAATTGGGATGGGGAGGAGAATTGCTATAAGTGATAAATGTTATGTACACTATTAAATGTTATTGTTCTGCCCTTTGCTTTTGTTTATCTGTATCTATATCTTTATATACATGTATATATATATATATATATATGTTTATATTACATTGTATGTTATATATATATTTTATTAAGAGTAGATTTTATGTGTGTGGGGGGGGGGAGGGGGGAGAGAGAACATATCCCCAAATGATCTGTAATATTAAAAAAGGGCATCAATAAAACTTAAGAGCTTCCCCACTACATTTCTCTCAAGAAAATGTGGAAAATATGTCTGGCCACACATATTCATCATGACATCTATCAGAACTCGGTGTGAAACTCAGAAACACTCATTCTGTCATCTCAGTATTAAACCTTTATTAGATCAGGAGAATGAAGTCAAGTGAGCCTTCGGAAGCATTGCTAACAATAAGGTAATGGAGTTCCAGATGAGCTATTTAAATTCTTAAAAGATGAAGCTCTTAAAGTGCTGTACTCAATATGCCAGCAAATCTGGAAATCACTGAGTGTGTGTTGCCTCAGACAAACTGAGACTTGGGAAAGACCTTAATTTAAAAAAGTCAAAGTCACTCATTACATCCAGGGCCATCAAAAGTTATCTTGACTTTTGTCTTGCCACAAGTTTGAGGACTTTGCACAACTCTACCTCACTTAAATACAATTCAGGAGTAGGTCAAGATATCAACCTATGATTTCATTGATTCTCTTTGAGAAAGAAGGACAAGGGGCAACTAGATGGTACAGAGAATAGAGTATACACTCAGGAGCACCTGAGTTCAAATCCAGCCTTAGGCACTTAACATTTACTAGCTTTGTGACCCTGGGCAAGTCAGTTTACCCCTATTACCTTGCCAGAAACACAAATGTGTATGTGTGTGTGTGTGTGTGCATGTATTTATTTATGTTTATATTTCTGGCAAGACAATATATGTATACACACACACACACACACACACACATACACACACACACAGAAAGAGAGACTGTCTTCTCTCCCTTAATGTCTCTCCTCTCTTGCCAAATCTTGTTCTCTCCCTACTTCAGTCTATCTCTATTCACTGCCAATTTCTGAATGATTGTAATATTTTCTCCTTGACCTGGGAGTTCTAGAATTTGACTATAATATTTCTGGGAGTTTTCATTTTGGGATCTCTTTCAGGAGGTGATTTGTGGATTCTTTCCATTTTTATTTTTTTATCACGACTTTCAGGTAGAATTTTTAAATTCTCTCTCCTGGATCTATTTTCCAGGTCAGTTGTTTTTCCAATGAGATATTTCACATTTTTTTCTATTTTTTTCTTCATTTTTGGTTTTGCTTTATTATATTTTGATTTGTCGTGAAGTCATTAGCTACTATTTGCTCAATTCTGATTTTTAAGGAATTATTTTCCTCAGTGAGCTTTTGTACTTCCTTTCCCATTGGGCAAATTATGCTTTTTAAGGTATTCTCTTCATTAGTTTTTTGTATTTTCTTTTGTACCACTCTCAATACTTTTTCTAATTTTTCATCTACCTCTCTTCATCGATTTTCAAAATTCCTTTTAAGCTCTTCTGTGACCTGAGTTTCCATTCTTCTTGGGTATTTGTTATCTTCTTCTGAGTGAGTGCTTTGATCTTCCTTGTTACCATAATAACATTCTATGGTCAGAAACATTTTCTATTATTTGCTCATTTTCCTAGCCTATTACTGGGCTTTCAATTCTTTGTTAAAGTAGGGCTCTGTTCCCGGGGGAAGGATGCACTGTCCCAAGTTTTAATAGTTTTGTGCAGCTGTTTTCAGAGATGCTTCTAGAGACCGGACACAAAACCTTGTTTCTGCCTTGGAGTTGTTAGGAGTGGCTTGGTTCCTCTGTAGCTGTAGGATCTAGTGTGCTAAAGGAACAGTCTTGCTTTGCTGACAACGGGGCCAGGGCAGCTCTGAAATGGGCTGTACTGGGATTGTGAGCTGGACTCCCACCCTGGTTCCACAGACCTTTCCTGCTGACCTTCCAAATCCTCTTTGGTGTCTCTGGGCTGAGAGTTCTGGAAGCCACCAGACTTGCTATTAATGCAGAGGTCAGGGCTGAGGTTGACCCTGGGACCAGTCCAAGACTGGGACAGGGGCTGTGCTGGTGCTCCCTGCACCAGGACTGATTGTTGGCTTTTCACCCTGGTGTCACAGACCATTTCTAATGAGCTTCTAAGTTGTCTTCAGCTCAAAAATGTTCTACTTCTTTTGGGATGTTCTCTAAAATTTGTTGAAATCCATTGTTTTTAAAAATTTGGAGTAGTTTTGGAAAGAGGCTGGGAAAAGTTCCTGCCTTTACTTTGCCATCTTGGCTTTGCCTCTACCTCCAACTCAGAGTAATTTTCTGAAAGCATACATGTGAGCATGTCACCCCCTATTCAATGATCTCCAATGGCTCTCAATTACTTCCAGGGTCACATATAAAATTCCTCATTTGGCATGTAAAGTTCTTCCTCTTATGCATTCAGTGATCCAACTACATTGTCCTAGTTGCTGTTTAGCACATACAATGTAGAAAGTCTTTCACAGGGCTATTATGAGTTTCACATGTAATTTTATCTATGTGCTTTATATGTGTATAGAGTATCTATATCTATATATAGATACATACTGATTATGTCTCTCTACATATTTGGGTATGTGTTTATGTATATATGCATAATATAATACATTTATGTATATATTTATATATGTACATATGTGTACATATATATACATATATATATATGCATATACACAGTTCCAAAACCCTTAGTTAATAATTATTTACTATTAAATGCAGTATACAGTCCAAGAAGCAACAGTTTAAACTGAACATGGAAAAAACAATTGGAAATTGGAAAAGAAGTACAACTCTGTAAGTTGTCACCTTATTTGTTTAACTTATATGCAGAGTACATTATATGAGATACTAAGCTGGATAAATCAAAAGCCAGAATTAAGATTGTTTGGAGAAATATCAAGAATTTTGGATATACAGATAATACCTTGTGGTAGCAGAAAGTGAAGGAAAATTAAGAAGCCTCTTGATAAGAGTGAAAGAGGATAGTATAAAATTTGGCTTAAAGCATAAGGCCAAAAAATGAAGATCTTGGCAACTGGTCCCATCATTCCATGGAAAACAGAGAGAGAATATATGGAAGTGGTGTCAGATTTTATATTCTTGGGCTCAAAGATCACTGCAGATGGCAACTGTAGCCATGAAATTAAAAGATGCTTATTCCTTGGAAGGGAATCTATGGCAAATATGGACAGCATACTAAAAAACAGAGACATCATCTTGCCAACAAAAGTCCATAGAGTCAAAGATATAGCTTTTCTAGTATAGGAAAAAAGGATGGCAGAGGATGAGATGGATAGATAATGTCATGGAAACAATGAACATCATTTGGACAGACTTCAAGAGTCAGAGTAGGATAGAAGGGTCTGGCATAGTGTGTTCTATAGGATCAAGAAAAGTTGGACACAGTTGAACTACTGAAAACATACACACACACACACACACACACACACACTCTTAAGTATGGAGCAACTTCAGTTCAACAAATATTTATTATTTAGTGCCTATCATGTGCAAAATCTACTATATGTTGGGAACATAAAAACTAAAAAGGGAAACAATCTCTGCTCCCAAGGAGCTTACATTCTTCTGGGAGACAACCAATAAATGAACAAAAATGAAAAAATAATTATCTAAAAATATATAATGGGGACACTAGTGGATAGAGCACCAGCTCTGAAATCAGGAGATCCTGAGTTCAAATTTGGCCTCAGACACTTAACACTTCCTGGCTGTGTGACCCTGGGCAACTCACTTAACACCAATTGCCTCAGCAAAAAATAAAATACACACACACACACACACACACACACACACACACACACAATATAAAATGTTAAGAGACTTTGCAAAGACTGCTTAAAGAAATCAAAGAATTAAAAAATGGAGTTGTGTGCTATTGGGCAGTGCTTTTTTCCTCTAAGTTATAAATGTAATTTTTTATAAATAACAATGTTATGGTATATAAGCCCCAAACTGGGGTGTATGCTAAAAGTTCTCCTCTCTCAGTCTTCTTTTCTTTTTCCATTCCTTTCCTCTAAAGTTCATTCTTTCTCATGAGCTCAAATCTCAACGATAAAGCCAGTGACTCCCAAATCTTTATTTTCAATTTTATCCTTTCATCAAGATTTCTGCCCTTTATATCTCCAAATGGTTATTAGAAATGATCACTTGAAGGACAGTCATTTCATACCAAAATGTAAAACTAAAGAAAGTCTCTCTGCCCCCAACCATACAAAAATATCCCACCATCTTTATCTATCAATGGTACTACAATTGTTTCCATGGGAAAATAGATTTTAAATCTATCATTTTGTTTTCCACCACTTTTCCAAAGAATGCATTCTTTAGAGAGTACAAGAATGGATCACACAATGTGGTATATAGTCATTGTACATTGTCTCATATTGTGGATTTATTTGTTATATGTATCTTGACTCCCCACCTAGATAGCAAGCTCTATGACGGCATGAATCACATAATACTCCTTTTGTATCCAGTATCCAACACAATGCTGAATATATAGAAAGTCCTCACTAACGGCTTTTTCACTGATGCTATTTCAAATACAAAGGCAGCTAGATAGGATAGTGGGTGGAGTACTGGACCTGAAAATAAAAAGAAATGAATTCAAATCCAGCCTCATATACTTATTAGCTGTGTGACCCTGAGCAAATAATTTAAATTTTTTGCCTTCGTCTCTACATATGTAAAAGAATCCTGAGAAGGAAATAACAAATTATTCCAATATCTTTGTCAAGAATATCCCAATAGGGTCATGAAAGGTTGGACAGGATTGAAAAAATGACTCAAAAATAAAATAAATATAACATCCCAGTAGAACAAGAAAGTGATAGATAATAATTTTGTCTAAGATATAACATGATGAAAATGAAACTGGATACAGAAAAATAAAAGGCAAGAAAGGCATTTTTCAGACCATCTCTAAAAATTAATTTAACTTCAAAGAAATTTAAAAATAGTAGGGGAGCAAAAGAAGGGACAAAAACATAGTAATTTAAACATTTTATGTGGCAAAATTATAGAATGATAAGCAAAGACTTGAAGAATAAATATGAGAAAGACACCTCCTTTCCTACCTTTGTGGAGGTGGCAGGTCTGTGTGTATGTGTGGAATATTTCATACTTTCAGATATTTTTTATATAATGATCACTTATACTAATTTGGGGGAGTTCCACTTTTTCTTCCAAAAAAATCCTGTTTATAGAAGATGAATCTTTGTGAGGGAAGGAGATGAGAAATTAGAGTGAGTTTAATTGATGTAAAAACAAAAGATATCAAGAAAAAATTTAAAGAAATAATCTAGACAATTCTATTCAATGAACTTACATCCTAAAATGAACACAGATGGGATTGAATTGTTAAAGATGACAAAAAAAGTAAAATGACAAATGTTGACAATGTGGTGCAGCTGTGAAATAGCCCAGCCATTCTGGAAAGCAATTTAGAACTATGCCCTCTAAATCACTAAACTATGTATGTCTTTGGAGCCAGTGATACTTCTACTAGGCCATTTCAAATGGGTATACCCAAAGAGATTAAAGCTATTTTGATGGATATACTCCAAAAGTAAAAGGACCTACAATTCTAGCAGCTTATTTTTGTAGTGACAAGTGAGGAATAACTGAACCAATTATAGTTTATTAGGTAACTGAATAATTACAGTACTCTAAGAAATAATGAAAGGGGTCGTTTCAAGGAAATTGAGGAAAATTTGCATGAACTGAAGCATAGTGACATAAGTAGCAATACCAGGATAACAATGTCTAAGTAGCAACCTTGTAAAGACAAACAACTTTGAAAGATTTAAGAGTTTTGATCAATACAATACTTGATTAGAATTATATTTATAAGCTCTGTCCTAAATATTAAGCTAGAGGAAATAATTTTTAGATTCAAGCTGAGATTCTGGTTATTAGCCCTTAATGGAAAAGGGGTGCTCCAAGCTACCTATCAAAGACTTGATTATTCTTCCATCAAAGTCTAACTCAACAAAGACTACATGTGGAAAAAGCAAATAAAATTATTTGAACTGAAAGAAAAGAGAAATCAGAAAAGTTACACAGATGAGATTATCAGAGATAATACACAAAGCTCTCCAACTTGGAGTGAAACATATCAGTTTAATCAAGAAAATTCCAGATCTCATCCAAAGAGAGGGAATGCATTATCCAGCCCTACTTTGTCAGGAGGTTGAAGCATCTGGACATTAGAAACAATTCCATTCTTCAAGTTTCAGATCTATCTTGTTTCTTATTGGTTTACAATACAGTACAATTCAAAATCATCTACCATCATTCTTTATAAGGTGTTATAGATGAGATAATACAATATAGATGAGACAATACAATACTTTACTGACATAAAGTAGTCTTACCTTTGACTGATACATCGTCTCCTCAGCAAATAAATCAAGAATTCATTGACTAAGGAATTTTTAAAGATTATTTTTTAGCTCTCTCCATTATCCATTTATTTAGTCTCATCAAGCCTGACCTCCTTAGGGAGTTATCAGGGTCACAAAAAGAGTTAGTTTAGATGAATTCTTTCTTTATTTCTTAGACTAATTTAATTTTTAAAAATTTTATTAAATTAGAAAAATGTTTTTAAATGCTTGATGAACGGTTTTTTGTTTTTTGTTTGTTTGTTTGTTTGTTTGTTTTTGGTAAATCCATGCCCAGAAAAGGGGATAAGAAGATGCTGAGAATAACAGTTTTTGAAAAAACTATGAAAAGTAGCTTAAGTGTTTGTACCTTAATGTGAGATTTTTGTTCAACGACCAATGAATAGAGATGCTACAGGAGTTATTAAATTGAAAGGGTTTTAATAATGCTCACTATTAATGAAATCTAAGACAATAGGAAGTTACAACTAAATTGAAGGCAACTCATAGAATTTCTCTGGAAAGAGGCAAGTAACAGTTGGCAAAGTTGGTTATACTATTCATTCAAGGACAAAATAGGACACTTGTCTGTCTTATATTGAAGTATTCATGATATGTATTAGCAAAAACGCCATCATAAAAATAATTATAGTGTCTGTGCCAACATTTGTTGCAGAGGATGTGAAGTAGTGAAATTATATGAAGAACTCTTTAAGACCCTCCAAACTAAATCAATATATACTTTGTGGTGAGTTTGATGCAAAGATAAGAAGATGAAGATAGTGGAAAATGTATTGGTTCAAGGGCAAAAAATGAGAGACCAAAGATGTAAGCTAACAGGAGTCTTGCTTTCTTTCAGAAAAAAAATCACAAGGTACTTAGTGGTAAATACTAAATAAAAACATAAAAATTACAAATATAAATTGAGTATATTTTAGTAGACAGAAAATGACTCATTATTGATGTAGGAGTCATACTTGAATCAATAGCTTATATATAGCAAACTATCAATTTGTTAGAGGAAAAGTCAAAATAATAAAAATAAGGAAAATATACAGTGTTTAGTGAAAGTAATTCTAATCTGATCCATTTAGATCAGATTTTGTTCTCCTTCCCCCCAAACAAAGGTAATGCATGAAGAGAAGAATATCAACACAAATTATAGCAATTTGTATAGTTATTTAAGCAATATCAATTAGTTGACTCATTGAAAAAACCAAATAATCTAAATACTGCCTTAGTCATCAAATATTTTAATTAATTGCAAGCAGAAAAGTCAAGATCAACAAACATTTATTAAGTGCTTACTATGAGCCAGGACTCTCTTAAGTACTGAAAATACACATATAAGCAAAAAGAAAGATAGTTCCTATCCTCACAGAACTTTCATCCTAATGGGTACCGACAGAAAATGAAAGGAAAAGAAAAAGAAAGGAGGAGAAAAAAGAGAGAAGATTCCTATATAGAGGAATGATGGAGAATGAAGTCCAAAGATTCAAAAATGAAATCTAATGAAGGAGTAAAAACAGCTAGAAATGGCCATTCTAGGAAGAACTCTCCAGAAGAGGGAACTGCAGGGGGAAAGTCATCATCTTCCACACTATAGAATCATGATAGAGAAAAAAAAAATTAATCAAAACATGGCAATGAACTGAAAGATTGGTTCATGATATAAATTCATTTGTAAAACATTATTATTTTTGACCAGCACCAGGAACAGTTTTCCCTCGTAGAGTTAGGGTTAGGATTAGGATTATTATGGAGAAGTATGGTGGAAGATTGTGAGCTGTGTGACTTCATAAAACAATGAGAAGTAATGGAAAAGAAATAAAACAAAAGTTTAAAGTTTCTGTGAGAGACCTCAAAGTAAAACATATACCAAGTATATCTAAAGATGTAATGATAAGGAGGATAACAAACAGGAACTCAGAGGGCAAAGTTATTCATAGATATGTGATGTGATATATATTTTTTAAATTTACCAATAAAGCTGCAACATTTGGACTTTTACATCAGGTTGTGCTGATAGAAGAGTGGAAATGACATACAAGGAAGCAAACGTGGGAAAAATACTCATACTCAAAATAAATATACATAAAGAAGGGAAGATTCATGTTGAGGGAGGTAAAACAATTCTGCCAGCACTAAGAGACTAGTTCTCAAGAAAGCTGAAGGAGAAAGATAAGGGAAAAAAATCTCAGAGTTTATATTATAACTATAAAACAATGAACAAGATAATCACAATAAGAGCAACGTAGCCCATCTATTAGGATTTTTATGAGAATAATCTATAAACACACTAAAGGTATTTTTGTTATGGGCATTGGATAGCAAGAGGCAAGCTTTTGCCAGTGATATTCCACCATAAAGCACATCTTTACCATCATAAAATTGACTGAAAAATACAGGATTCCATTGTACCTATTATTTGTTGATTACAAAAAAAAGGATTTTATTCAGAAGAGCAAAATGCCATCTTAATTGCTCTAATCCAACATATATATGTCCCAAACTATATAATATTCCATGAAAGAAAAAACAATGGAAAATCTTGTTTAGTGGCACTTTTCTTATTGTCAGGAAGAAGATAAATAAAGAGGTATATTCTTACCGAAGGTAAAATTTGCCACTATTATGGGTGTAAGTCAGCAGAGAAGCCAGGCTGGGGAAAGATTACCTATAAATCATGAATTCTTCCAGATGTTTCTGTATGTGGAAGGCATTGTACTGAGTTGAGCCCCAAAACACTGCAGATACTCCTAAATGAGATTCATAATTACTTACAAGAGACTGGTTTAACTAGACACAAAGGAAAAATTAAGGGGATAAATAAAACCTGTGACTCTGTAGACTATAGTAGGGGGTTTAATGGATCACCTGTGGAACTCATCTATCAGTCTGTATCTTGGACAGACACTGTAAATAGACTGAGCTGAACACAAGAATGGAGTGGATTTCTTTAGGGAAACTCACAAGTTATTTTAAAGACTCCAAGATTCTCCCTGAAACAAAGAACCATCTTCTTAAGACCAATATACTTCTAGTGCTGGAGCATGCCTGCAAGACATGAAATAATATAGTCTCCAAAGAACTGTTACTGAGGATCAGCTCAAGGAAAGCCAGCTGCAATTCTGCATCTTTTACAACGAATCACTCAGATTCCCTCAAATAAACATTCCTTCAAATAAAAACAAATCCAAATACTCCCAGTAAAAACAGTTCCTACTGGGGTTAAAAATCAGTTTATAGGAAGATTAAAAAAAATAAAAGCTTCCAGCAAGGAAATAAAAATGAACAAAGAAGTTTTCTGGGAATTTAGGGGCTCACTGCCAGAGTCTTAGAGCCAAATTTATGCCCTCTTTGCCCAAAGAGCCCAGAGCTGGGTCTCCGATCAATCTGTATGGGAGCAAAGTTAACTCAAACTGCCCAAGACTTGCTTTGCTCACAATAAATGGTATTATGGAGGTATGGGTTGGGGGGGGGGATGAGGGAGGTTTCTAAAGCCTCCTCAATTCTACCAGTATCCTGGCCAACAACACACCGTCATGGTCTCTGGCTACCAGTTACAGAGGCAGCTGGATCATTATGTCACCTTCATAATATAACAGCTCACCCCTTTTGTCCTTGCAACATAATAAGGGGGACCATCAAAACAATAAAAAGGGACTACTTAGGGTCCTCTTGCTAAATAATGCACTTAAGTGGCTGATTGGGGCCATCCTGTAGCTGCTTCTGTTCTGCTCAGCAGCTTCTGGTCCACTCAGAACATATGACCTCCGACTACTTCCAGCCCACAATAAATAGAAAGATGCATGGAGGATGTGAGTGGCCAGCTACATATTATAAAGAAGGAGAAGTGATAAAGCATATCAGCAAAGAAATGTATAAGCAAAAAAAATAAAACCCAACCAAAGTGATCTGATTAAGTGGTGAGATCAGTGGAGCAGCTAGGTCCTCCACTGGCATCTTTTCAATGTTCTTAGTAAGTGATTAATTACCTTGGCATGTTGAGTTCTATAATAAACTAATGGGAAAACGTGGACAAGAGTAACTGAGAATGGGATTGCATGGATAGGTTGTGATTTGAATCTTTGAAGGGAATGCCTGTATTCATGAGACCATAGTTCCATTTGAATATTTTAATGTCTACTCAAATAATTTTTATTTCAATTCTGTTTAGCTGATTTTTAAACTTTATTGCTTTGTATTCATTGTTAATTAGTTGATTCTCGATTGTTTTTGGTCATATTATTATATTATATTCATTAGTCATCACTTTCTTTCTTCTTAATATATGTTCTGAGATCTATGTCTTCTGAGTATAGCCAGGATTATTTTAGCTGCATTCCATAAATTTCAATCTATTATCCCATTTTATCTTATTTGTTATAATTTATCAAAAAGGTAATATGTTCTATTATTTCTATGATTTTTTTTCCTTTGGTTTACTCATTATTTAGAATAATATTACTTTACTTCTTTTAAGTCTTAGTCTTTTGTTCACATTTTCTTTATTGATAACAATTTACCTAGCATTATGTTTCTACACATTTGTATCTACGTTTATTCATAAATACTTCACATCAAATTTAACTAGATCAATAAGAGGCATGTAAATATTACCTGCAATTATTAACCTTTTCTTTTTATAATTCCATTGACTTTTGTATTTAGATGCTATGCCATTAAATATGCCTATATTTAACATTAATATTGTTTTATAACCTATGGTTTTTTTTTTAAATTTAATGTAGTTTTCTTGTTTATCTCTGTTGAAAGTATTTACTATAGCCTTATCTTAAATCTTTCTATTTTTGGTTTTAGATTTTGGGTTGTTTGGGATTTTTTGTATTTAACTAAAGTATAAAATTCTCCCTAAACCTTTTCTCATTTAACTATGTGTGTCTCTTCATTTTTTAATTGTGCTTCTAGTATTTATATTCTCATATATCAAATAATAAATTTGAAAGGGTTGTTCTAATCCATTCTCATGCCTTTGTTATTTATGGTTATGATTAAATTTGATTTTCCTCCAAGGAGGAAAATTAAATCCAGTAATAATATTTTTTCTTTCTTTTTTTTAAATGAAAAATTAGCACTGGGAATATCCAGTTTGTTTTGCTTGGAAAAAATTGATTGCAGTCTTCTTCCTTCAAACCCTACCATCTAGCCCTGATCCATATCATTATTCCTTGATCTCCCCCCTCCACTTGTGATCTGCCTTTCAAAACTCTCTTGTGTCTAGTTTGATGCAGTATCCTCCTTGAGAGCCTCTCACAAACACATTCCTTTTTCCCTGCCATAATTTAATCCACTTGCCTGTTCACTTTTTTAAGGGATGTGCTGGCATATGATTGAGTCGCTCCAAAAAAAGTTCACATGACACACTTTTCAAATTTAGTATGCATTATTAACTTTTTTCATCACCTTGCTCAATCTATGCAATCAACAAAACAAGAAACCACTCCCCAATTTGAAATGTTTACTGATTTCCAAGATGTAAATATTCACGCTGAAAATTTAATATTAATTCTTGAGAGCCAATTTGAGCTAGCCCCAGTATACTTTTATACTGACTTTTTTCTTGTTACATTTTTTTAAAAGACTGTTCTTTTGCTCAGATAAAACTATAAATCACAAGCTGATACCTTGCCCTCTCTCCTATCTGTGTTCTGGAATGATCATCATCTGTAGCACTTCAAGTTTAAGAAATACTCAGTTCCTTCATTCTCTGTCATATTTCTTGTTGTATATACAACTCTATCTTTCTTCAATGAAAGGGACAAAGGTACTCTTGTCTCCCTCTTTTAGGGGCATTTTCTCCTCTTTTTGATGAGTAGTCCTTTGAAATTCAAATTGGAGTTCCTTGAAATGTAATATATCTTCTTACTCCCTTGCAATATTTTCTCATATATTAAGAAGTGTTGAATCTTGGCAACCAAACTGAAGGGTAAGTTAACTCTGAGACTTTATTCCAGTCCTGAGAATTTTTTTTTAATTTCCTGAAATATATAATTCTAGATTTTTTTTCTTTTGATTTTTGGGACCCAGAAGTCCTTATATGGTCTTTTCCCACTCTGTCTTCTACATCTTTGTCTATAGAGATTTCCCAGGTCTTTATTTTACTCTCCTTTAAATTTATTTGAATAACATGTTGTAACATATATCTTTAAAATCTATCTTCTCTATTCTTCTTCAGAGTATCCTCTACTTTTAGATTTTTCAGTTTCTATTCTGCTTACATTTTGTGTTTTTCATTAAGAGATCTAATTTCATTCCTTATCTCTTTTTTAAATTATTTCATTATCCTTCTCAACCACTCCAGGAGTCCTTGTGCTCATTTCACTAATTTTTTTTCCTAGTTGTAGTTACTACAATGTTTCCCCTTTTCTTCAACTGCATTCTTTTATCCTACAGCATTTTCTTATTGTTCCTAAGGGTTTTTCTTTCTTCTTCATTTCTTTAGCCTCTGGAAAGTTTTTTTTTTTTTTTCATGATTTCCTTGCAAGAAGTGCTTTTCTTTTCTTTTTTTTTTCTCATTTTTGTTGTGTCTCTGACTTTATTTGATGCATGTCTTACTGCTTGAGGAAAAACTCATCTTAGACACAATCTCTCACTCAATCACCTTGCTGAAAGTCTCTCAGCTGTAACTTTTCGAATAACTTTCTATGAAGCCTTTAGCTCTTTTATTTGTATTCTTGACATTTTGATCTTCCCAGGATCCATGATCTTTCTACTCTCTACATTACTGGCCATTTCCCATAGGTAACAATATTCCTCACTTTATTACACTCTTATTTTTCCAAAATATTCTCATGAAGGATAGTCACTTTCATCTGAAATAGAAAATGGAGTTTCTACATCTCATCTTTGTCATCTTGGATAGAAATTGTAGAATTTGAAAATGTAACATAGAAAGGAACCTTGGAAATCATTCAAACCACTGCCTAGTATATAGTAGGAAACAAATTCAGAGTGGTTAATTCAATTTCCCAAGGACACACAGCTGCTGAATAGTAGAGCTTAGATTTAAAATCATGTCTCCCTCATTCCAAATTGACTCCCCTATCCTGTTTTTCATGATAGTCCTGCCATCACTTTTTGGCATATCACCATTCATTTAGTAATTTAGTCTTCCAAAATCTAAACAGTTGAAAGGAAAGAAATATTTTAGGACAGGTTCCTCTCACTCTAACCATGAATGCTATCTAACATCATCCAGCCTCCCTAATAGGGGTCTTAGTTTAGACGGATTAGTTAATTCCCACCCCCCACTCCCTAATTTTAATTCCACTCAAAACTTTACACCTGTCATTCCAATATTACCCTTTCATTTTCTTGGATCTTGAAGACTTTCTTCTTTTTCAACACTTTTCATTTCCCAGAAAAGGAAATTGAAGCCTGGGTAAAGTGGCTTGCCAATAGTCATATAGTTAGTAAAAATAAATAAGAGAACCAGGATTCTAACCTAGAGTTATAATTCCCAATCCAAAGTACTTTCTACTATTTGATGATTTCTGTACTGTGTTCTCCTTTCAAAACTTAAATCATAACAAGAAATTCCATATTGAATCTTATGAATCTTTAATGATTCCTCATCGGTACCAGTTAACAAAAACCTGAATTGAGACACTGAAAAAAGACTTCCTCCAGTTGTCTGGGAGGAAGCAAAGAAGCACAAATGGCGATATGGGAGTTCACCAATTCTAAGACTTTACAGTTTTACTGAGAGCCTAGATGTTATAGTTGTGTGTGTGATGTGTGAATTGAGGAAAAGGCTAGGAGGAATCATCTCAACAGGCCATTTCCCTCATCATACCCCCTGGTACATACTTCTCATTCCCTGTTCTCTTCAGGAAGCCCCTGCATCTGGAATTTCTGATGCTCAAAACCTTCCAAGATAGAAACTTCTATCTCTAACCTTTCTAGTGAGATGAAGAACCAAGTCTTTACCATTTTCCTTCCCACTATATTCTTCAGTCCTCTGATGACCTGCTGATACATCCTAAGGTCTTCTGGGTCTTGTCATCCATACCCCACACCTGGGGACTTTTAGGTTTTCCTATTTAGTTTGCAACCAAATTCCTTAACATGTACTGTCTTCATCACTGGGGATGTGGGCAACTTGAGAGCAAAAACTATCTCCTTTTTCTTATTTGTAATCTCATACATAGTATAGAGGAAAGACTTAATATCTTTTTTCATCTATTTCAATCTTCCGTATCACCCCAATGACTGATGTCTATCTTTAAGATCAAAGATAATAAATCAGTCCAATGTCTGATCATCTGAAAGAGACTCCCTATAAAAGACTCCATTTTCTTCTTTCTTCCAGTATCCTGATGCTTGAAGAAATGATGAAAACAGAAATCCCCTCCAACAAGTGCCAAAACCTATGTAATGATATACTAAGCTCTGGGGGCGGACTGTCACAAGACCTCTTTCCTGACATTGTCTGAACACCCTAATTCTTCTTTCTGGCAACATCTCAGTTGTATTCCTGCCTTGTCCTTTGTTCCATTTGGGAGATGGAAGTACTATAGGAACAGTTACTGCCCCTTGTTCAGAAGGGTGTTGCTATTATTCCACTTTGGAGGGGAGTGAAGGTTGCCCAAATAATCTTCCCTTATGACCACTGCTTTTTTCTCCATGTTTCCAGGCCTGGGGTGCATAAACATACCAAATAGAAGGGCCATTATTCTTCAGCATTAACTAGATGATTGTCCAATTTGTCTGAAATCTTGAGTCTTAGTAATGAACCATAATTCCAGCCATGCTACTCAGAATGATCTTATATTATATATAATGATTATCTATTAACACATGTGCCTCAATTACCTCTAATGTACAAATTGTTCATGTATACAATACACACACACATATTGATAGGATGACTTTATTTGGAAGCTGATAATCTTTGAAACAAAAAAGTAATCAATTTCATTTAGTAATACTTTTCTGTTATGACTCAACTGGCATTATTATCTTAAAGGCTCCGTATGTGTCGATTTAAAGGGAGTTGAATGCCTCATCTTGTTCCTGATTTTCTGTCTATTTATAGCAAAAAAATCACAAGCTGGGCACGTGAAACTTTTGCTAACTAGAAGGAGAGCCAGAATTACGTGTGGCTCCTTGGTGTGTGGGAGCATGACATAAGATTCGGAAAAGGACAGAATCAAAAGTGAGTGGTAATTATCACCTTAAGGAAGCTAAACCATATGTCCTTCCTAATTGGTCATTAGTGCTTTTATGTGGTTTTGAGTCTAATACATGTGATCAGGAGACCTGAATCCCTACAAAGCTAGGATACATTTGTGTTACCTCTATGGATAACAACTTGCAAGTGCTTGGCAGATTTAAATATGTAGTCCAAGAGAATTGGGAGATATCTCAATCAGGATTTTTGCTGTGCTTCACACATTTTAGAAGAGCCTCACACAAAGGTTACATAACTGTCTTTACAGACAAACCCTGTCATTCAGGGCTGTTTTCGAAGCATGTCAGCAGCTGAGTGTTTACTAAATCAAGCACTAAAAATGAGATTTACACTGGTTGTTCCGAACTGAAAGCCAGCTGCAGCTGCCATTAGAGCAATTCAATTTCTTCTTTATAAAGCACAAGTAAGGCTCAATTTACTAAAGTTTTATATCCTTTTTATGCATCCCATATGCTAAGGGAAAAAAATTAAGTTTATGAGATTAAAAATGAGTTTTATGCTAAATGTTTACAAAGTTTCAGCTGGTTGCATTAAAAAAACCCTAAAACTTAAAATGTCTGACTTCTGTCCTTCATTTTTGGGGGTTATTTGCATTCTTCCCAAAGAAGGGATTTTTATTTGCAAAAGGAAATTACCCTGATCTGACCTTTCTCTCTGCTTTCATCTACCACTAGCTGCCTACTCCTCATCACATAATATCATAACTATTGAGTGGGAAAGATAAACAAGATTTTCTGATGCTAAGGTTTTTCAAGAATTTTCTTGCATTGACTCAATTACTCATCAAAACTTTAGCTTTTCTTTCTCTGCTATCTTTATCTGCTTTCACTTGCTGGTATTTTTTTTTCAATTCTGTAGGCAGATCTGAATATTAATATCTTTCCTAAATTAGCTATATTTACTTCATTGAAGGAAATAACTAGATAGCTAAATGCCGAATTAAAAGAATATATATATATATTTAGACAGAAAATAACTTGGATTCAAATGAACACAAATGAATAAAAAAGAGAAATGTTTATATAGGACTCCAAAGTTAACACTTTATTCAAAAGGAAAATCAGAAGGTTCTAAACATGTCAAGAACAATAAAATAAAAAGCCTACATAGCAATAGAAGACTAGTTATTAATTTGGGAGCTATTTCAGTATCAGCTATATCTATATGGTCAAATCAACTATGTACAGCAAGGTTAAAAAAAGAAAGATAAAGAAAAATGAAAATAAGATTCTACTGGTAGCTAAACTGCACCAAAATTAATGCAAAAAAAAGGAAATGGATAAAACTAAAGACATTCATTCTGATTAAAGAAATTTAAACAACAATAAAATAATTGCCACAATAACAATGTTAAAGAACTTGCCACATTGTCATATCTTTGTCAAGCAGAAAAATATGGCAACCAATAGCAATAGTGGTTTAAAGCACATACAAATATGTTGCAAAACATGGCAGAAGATGAGATAAAGTTACCAGCATCATAACCTCAGAAAATAACAAAAAGTGAAAAGAAAAACAAACCTGAAAAGTGTTCAAAACCCAACTAAGCTGGATCATCTCAAGGGCAGTTACAGATCAAACTGGAAGAAGGATACTGAGCAATTACGAAATGGAACTTATATCCAGGATTTTAACAATGATCTCTTCTTATCATTAATGACAGAGGAATCATCACAATTTCACTCACTCACTTTACAACAGAATATGCTCTGGAAAAAAAAATGATTCAGTATTCAAGATGAAGTTAGAGGAAATAGATGAATCTAAAATACATGCTAGAGGTCAAACAGTGTTAAAGGTATTCAGGGAATGGTTTTAAGATATCTCAAAAAAGGAAAGATTTCAAAAGATTGGAAAAGATAGAATTAATACTCTATGCCAAAAAAAAGGCAACCAAGAAAACATCACAGTAGCTACCAAGCAATATTTCATTTTTTCATCTCTTTAAAATTTTTATGAAAATAGCCTATGCATACATCAAGTATATTAGTGATAAAATTAAAAATGGAACAGATAGTCTTTCACAGGTGATTTTCTATACCAAAACACTTCTTTACCATTTTTCATTTGACAGATATATAGAGAATATAAACTCCCAGTGTGTGTATTAGTTTGAGATTAGTTTATTATAAAAGAGTACTTAATTTAGTGAAGAAAAGAATAGATTATTTTAAAATCACAAAAGATTCTATGATAGATGCAACAACTGAAATAGCTGTTCAAAGATTCACTGACCATTGATATCAAATGAGGCATCAAAGAAAGATGCATGTTCTGGCCATCTTCAACAAAAAGATGAAGCAAATAAGTTCCAGTTGTTCAATAATGAATAGAACCAGTTACACCCAGTAAAAGAACTCTGGGAAATGAATGTGAACCACTACATAGCATTTCCAATCCATCTGTTTTTGTCCACCCGCATTTTTGATTTCCTTCACAGGTTAATTGTACACTATTTCAAAATCCAATTCTTCTTGTGCAGCCAAATAACTGTATGGATATATATATATACACATACATTGTATTTAACATAAACATTAACATATTTAATATATTTTGGGTCTACCTGCCATCTGAGGGAGGAGATGGAGGAAAGGAGGTGAAAAATTGGAGCAAAAGGCTTTGCAATTGTCAATGCTGAAAAATTATCCATGCATATATCTTGTAAATAAAAAGCTATAATAAATAAATAAATAAATAAATAAATAAATGTGATTTTTATTACCAAAAAAAAAAAAAAAAAGGAAGAAAAAAGAAAAGAAAGATGCATGTTCACTGGAGTACAGACATTAGATGGGAGAGTGAAAGAATTAACAGATGGACAGTCAAAATTATCAGCAGTCACATGAAAAAAATGTTCTAAATCACTACTAATTAGAGAAATGAAAATTAAAACACCTGAGATCACCTCACACAGATCAGATTGACTAACAATGATGGAAAAAGAAAATGACTAATGCTGGAAAGGATGTGGAAAAATTGGGACTCCCTCTGAACAGTTGGTGGAGTCCTGAACTAGTTCCACCATTCTGTAGAATAATTTGGAGCCACACCCAAAGCGCCATAAAACTCTGCATACCCTTTGAACCAGCAATACTACTACTAGGTCTGTATCCCAAAGAAATCAAAGAAACAGGAAAAAAGACCTATATTTACAAATTTATTTATAACAGTTCTTTTTGTGGTACCAAAGAAATGGAAATGGAAGAGTTACCCATCAATTGGGGAACAAATTGTGGCATATGGTTGTGGCGGAGTACTATTGTACTCTAAGAAAAGATGAGCAGAATGGATTCAGAAAAACCTAGGAAGACTTATAGAATTAATGCAAAGTAAAATGAGTAGAAGCAGGAGATCATTGGACACACCACCACCAATAAATAATATTGTTAAGATGATCAAGTGTGAAAAACTTAGCTATTCTGATTAAGACAGTGGAACAAGATAGTTCCAAAGGGCATATGACAAAAAAAGTTATCCATCTCCAGAGAGAAAATTGGTTAGTTCTGAATGCAAATTAAAGCATATTTTTTCACTCTTTCAATTCTTCTTCAGTTTTGTCTGTTTTCTTTTACAACAATGCTAACATGAAAATATGTTTTACATAACTTCACATATATAATGAATAATATAAAATTGTTTGCCTTCTCAAGGAAGGGGAAGGGGTTACAGAAAGGAGAATTTGTAACTCAAAATTTTTAAAAATGAATGTTTAAAATGTTTCCATGTAGTTGGAAAATACATAATGAAATAAATAAAAAATATTTTTAAATGGACAGCCATTTGTTCATGGACAAAGAAGTTTATTAAATAGACAAATGCTACACTGATGTTTACAAAAAAAAAAAAAAAAAAAAAAAGCCAGAGGAAGATCTCCAGAATATTGTCTGCAGAGGATTTGTGAGAAGTCATGAAGAAAAATCTAATGGGGTTAGAAGGCATAGATGGGACATAATCTTCACTGATAGAATGAATAACCAATATCAGTGAGATCATAGATCTGTTGGTGTGTCTGAGTATGCCAAAAAATAATTGCATTAGTACACTTTGATACTCCAGTGGACCTATTATCTCATTGATGTGGGTACTCCTCCTGATGCTACAAATTTCAACCCATCTATGCCTTCTATGCATTTATTTATCCTTCCTCTCCTGCATGACTGGTCTGACTCTTTCATTAGTCATATATTTTCTCTAAATAGATCCTTTATGCTGTTTTTTCTACATAGTTGTTTCACTTAAATGCTATAGTCCATATGACACATACAGCCACATGGAGTCACTGAAAGAAGACTGGTGAAGAAAACAAAGAAAGAAGGAAGGAAAAAAGGAAGGAGGGAGGGAAGGAAGGAGGGAAAGAAGGAGGGAAGGAAGGAGGGAAGGAAGGAGGGAAGGAAGGGAGGAAAAAAAGACAGGGGTTAGAACAGAAAAGAGAGGACAGACCTTTGTTTCAGGGAAAAGTTTGAGGTCATTAACAATATTTCATTTTTTCCCCAAAACCAATCTAAATCATCAATCCTCTTATTCATTTCAGGACCCAATTCTTTATTTATCTGAAGAACCATCCAAAATATATATACTGATGGTTCATCTGTATGAACAGTCCATCTAAATTGTTCGATCATTTCATTCATGTCCAATTTTTCATGATTCCATTTAGGGTTTTCTTGGCAAAAATACTGGAGTGGTTTGCCATTTCCTCCTCCTTCAGTTCATTTTACAAATGAGGAAACTGAGTCAAATAGGGTTAAGTAACTTGTTCAGGATCACACAATTAGGAAGAGTCTGAGGCCAGATTTGAACTCGGGAAGATGTCATCCTAAGCCAGGCTTAGGGCTCTACTGTGCCATTTAGTTTCTCTGTCCCTCCCATTATACCTGTTTGTCTAGACATAGGTTCCATAGGATGATTTCAAGGAGCCTGTGAAATTGGATAGAAAAAAAAAAGTCTTGATTTTCACTAAACTTTAATTGAAATGATCATTTCCTTCGATTATATAAAAGATTATTCTGAAAAGAGGTCCATAAGTTTTACCTGTCTTCAAACATTAAAAACTCCTGCTCTAGGCAAAAGATAATTTTAATGTAAGCATAATAAAAGGGAAAAAAAGAAAATAACTATAAATGACAATTATACTCTCTTTAATACCACATAGATATGTGCTTTCACTGGTGTGAGAGTCTCTTCACAAATAGATAACTCTCCTCCTGCCTTAGAGGGTTATATTCATGACTTGCTAGAACTAAGAACATTATCATCTGGTAACTGACCATTTGGAAAAAAAAATTTCAGAAAGGGGCAGCTAGGTGGCGTAGTTGATAGAGCACCAGCCCTGAAGTCAGGAGGACCAGAATTCAAATTTGACCTCACTCAGACACTTAACATATCCTAGCTGTGTGACCCTGGGCAAGTGACTTAATCCTAATTGCCTCAGCAAAATTATATATATATTTGTATGTATGTATCAGAGTCTTCTGATATAAATCCAGCAAAATAAAAAATAATAATAAAACATAATTTTGTATGATAAATTGGGGTAGGAAAGAAGAAAAAATCCATCTCAAAGGAAGAGAACAGGATAAAAGAAATTGTTAAGTGAGGAGGGCATATCTGGATCCATTCAAACCTGAACCAGCCCTCGAATGACAGACCTACAAACATACAGAACTGAGCTTCCCATTTCGGCAGACTCCAGCAGACCCTGCACTTCACAGGCAGAGTTTTTGAGAACTCAGGGTCACCTAAGCATCATGGTGAAGCATTGGAGCATGAATTTAGGGGAAATAACACGCATCCATATTACAATAATAATTCACATTCATTTAGTGATTTTATAAGGTTTATAAATCACATCCCTTTGCCTGAAGGTTACTGAACAGTAAGAACCTTTATTAAAAATAAACATGCATCTTTTCAGGGTACCCAGAACATTCATTATAAAGAGATTTTCATTAGTCAAATTCCTCTCTTTTGATCCATAAGGATCTCATCCAGAAATTCTTCCATGTGACTTTTAGATCACTGGGAAAACATCATTTTATTATTATTATTATTTTTACAAGATTTATGCATGGGTAATTTTTCAGCATTGACAATTGCAAAACCTTTTGTTCCAATTTTCCTCCTCCTTCCCCCTCCTCTCCCCCAGATGGCAGGTAGACCAATACATATTAAATAAAGCATCATTTTTAGCACCCAAACTTTGGAAGATGATTGAGGAAGAGGAAGGCAAGGACAACTACACGCAGGAATGGGATCACAATTCAAACGACCAACTTAATTTTTCTATTTCCTTTTCTCATTGATGCAGCTGGTGTAGTCTTGTGGTCAGGAAGACCCAGAGTCAGTAACCTCAGACACACTAACTGTATGACCTGGGAAAAATAACTAAACCTCTATTTGCCTCAGTTTCCTCAATTGTGAAATGGGTATAGCAATAGCATTTATGTCAAGATTGTTGTGAAGATCAAATGAGATGATTTGTAGGATGCTTAACACAGTTCCTAGATTATAGTAAGTCTTATTCTCTCTCTTCCTCATTTTCTTTCCATCTTTACTTAGGTATAAGAGGATCGACTAAATCATTCCAAGTAGCAAAGAAGGAAATTTAAAAACATTTGGGTGTATTCATCGTGGTGTTATTCTGTGTATGACAGAACAGAAATAGAAGCAAAGAGGGCTCTCTTTGGGGAAAAAATGGTGAAATAAATTAATGAATGTAATGGAATATCACTATCTTGTTAGAAACAATAAACAGGAAAAACTCAAGAAGCATAGGACATAAAGTAATGTCTAATTGAATAAATAAAGCCAAGAAAAAAAATTTCTACAATGATATAAACAATATAACTAGGTCTCAGAGTGGATAGAAAGCTTCATTTAGAATCAAGAAGACTCAAATCCAAATCCTGCCTTGGTGTGAGACATTTATCCTCAGTTTCCTCAATTGTAAAATGGGGATAATAATAGTAATAGCATTTATCTCATAGGGTGAGAAAACATATAGAGTACTCTTTAAACCTTAAAGTGATAAATAAAAGCTAGGTATTATTATTGTTATTACTACAACAATATAAATGGAAAGAATAACAGCACTTATCAAAATTATAATGAACATGCTTGACTCTGGGGATGAATAGGGAAAAAGAAATTTCCTTACTTTATTCAGGAAAAGACTGTATTGAATATATTATCAGACACAATTGGTATACCGATTGATTTTCCTAAACTGCTTTTATTAACTTTCTTTAAAAAAAATTTTTTAATAAGGGATAGCTCAGTGGGTAGGAGAGGGGTGAGAGGAAGAAATATATTTAGAAATGAATGTCATATAATTTCAAGACAGCAATAAAAATAAGGTAAAATTGAAAGAAAAAACAAAGATACATTATGAATTGTTGATAGGAAAGAAATAATATAAGACAAAGGAAGATATAAGAAAAATGAGACAGAAGACCTAGATTCATTCATTCTGATTCAATGAATAGTTCTTGCCTCCTATGATAGAATTAGAGAAGTCATGAGAGAAAATATAGAAGAGGAGGGAAATTAATATTATACAATTAAAAATTATTATTCATTTTGGTCATTGTGATCCTTTTTCCTCTTATTTTTGTCAAAACCTTAGTCCTGAAAAGTCTAAGCAGTCTCTGAAGCAGGCAACTGAGTAATGTGATCATTCCTAGCACCCAAAGTATTTGTTCCTTAGCTTGTTTGGGCTGAAAAGCCTAATCAGACTCTGGCTTTTGTTTACTCTTTAAACAAGAACCAGTTTGAGTAAGATGCTCCCTCAGGGAAGATGAGCTTTGACTATGCTCCTTTCATTAAAGTTGGGGTTACCTGGGCTACAAAGGGGAGAACATTGCCAGTGAAAACCTGATTAAATTGGCTTGTGTTTTTCTGGTCACAATTAGGAGCAACTTGCATTTCTTACAAATCAGAGGGACGATGTGATGATAGGTCTCATCTGAAAGCTAACCCATGGCTTTCTTCTTACTCAGATGTTTCAGTCTTGTGTCCAGCTCTTTGCTGGACCATTTGGGGTTTTCTTGGCAGATATACTGGAGTGGTTTTCCATTTTTAATTCTCTAGTTCATTTTATAGATGAGCAAATAGGCACACAGAGTTAAGTGACTTAACTAAGGTCCCACAGACACTAAGTGTCTAAGGCTGAATTTGAATTCAAGTCTTCTTGACTCCAGGACCAGTGCTCTATTCACAGGAGCTGAGAATTCTTAGTCTACTTTCTCATTAAAATGTCCACATTTGGAGTTGCCAGGGGAGATCCCAATAATATACTGTCAAGTCAATCAGAAGACATACCGAGGTATAAAAGATCCAACCAGCTCTCACTCAGAGTCTTTGACTAGCCATTGACCTGTCCCTGATTAATAGATGACATGTCCAGATTGATAAATTATGTTATGCTCAGAGGAATGGGTTTGTATGATTTGCTGGTTAAATTTCCCCTGCAACAAAGAGAAGCTATAATTCTTCCTCTTGAGAACTTCAAAATCTCATAAGGAAGTAAAAAACATACCGATAAAACAACAACAACAAAAATGATTAGGGAAATGAGCTATGGGGTCCTTACCATCAACATAATAACATCTCAAAGGAGAGAGAGCTAAGTGAGGTACATCCCTGAGTTAGTCCTAAGATAACAGGTAGGATTTTGAAAGTCAGAGAGGATTGCTGAGGAGGTGATCCAGGTGATGGCAAACAGCAGAAACAAAGATATCTGACATGGTTTGGGGACAATCAGGAGATCAATAAAAAAAGTTCTAAGGTCAGAGGGGAACTTAGAAGTCACGTAGGTCAACCCCATCATTTTCTAAATGAGGAAATTGGGGCAAAAAGGGAAAGCTGGAGAAGAAGGCTTCCCTTGGAGGAAGTAGGGGCCAGGTCGGGGGGATAGGGGAATAAGGAAGAATAAAATAATCAGATTGTAAAGGAAACTAAATGGTAAAGTGAGTAGTTTGGACTTTGCCAATAGCAAAAGTTTTTGAAGAGGGCAGTGAGAGGAAGCATGGTAAAGCAGCATTTTAGGAAAATGAAAATTCATTTCTGTGAAATCTCCAGCACTGCCTTTGTTCTAAATGGAAAGTATAGCTCTGTAATACTGAAATTAACCACAAACACCAAAGAGCTGAAGAAAGGGTGAATTGGAGGGAGAGAACTTAGGCAGAAGGAACAATTGGAAAAAAACGGATTGTCGTGATTTCTCATGTACTATCCTTGCAAGATTATTTGTTTATGATACTCTTGGGTATTTAGGAAGGGATGGAAGGGAATGGATGGACACTCTGTAATCCTGGTCCCTGACCATTGCTGGGGGGAGAGGGAAGACTCACCTATGATTTCATTTGCACATAACACTCTGAGTTAGGAAATTCCTTCTTCCAAGGCAGATCAACAATTGATATTTTATAGCGTTGGAGAAGTATGTAGGTACATAGAGTTCAAGTAGACCATTCGCAAAAGAAATGAGATTTAAATGCAAGTCTACATGACACTGAGGCAAGCTGTCCACTATACCAATCTCCTACTCTGAATGATGGAATATAGGAAATAAAGTAAAGGTTTAGTCAAAAAAGTCGCAACCTATACTTTTGTGCTTCCCACATATTCCCTTTTGCAGAATCTCTGCCATCTCATCTGTCCCCCAAATCTTAGTCTCTCTTGTCCTCCCTCCTATCTGTCAACTTCTCTCCAGAACCATGTTTCTTTCAGCCCAACACGAATTATCTGTAATTAATTCCTCCCTATCGTACATACAGCCTCCTTACCCAAGAGCGGGATTCTTAATCTAGAGTCCATAAACATACTTTTATAAAATGCAAATTCCTTTATAAGTATAATTGATATCATATTGCTTACCTTCCCAAGGAGTGAGAGAGGGGTGGCAAGGAAGGAGAGAATTTGGAATTCAAAAATATTTTTTAATAAATCTTAAAATGTTTTTCATGTAATTGGGAAATATTTAACAAAATAAATAAATATAGTTTTACAAATATATGTTACAACCTAAGGTTGTGAGTCTGGGTTAGTGATGCTATTAATAGAATAAAGGACACAAGGAGGGGATGTTAATGTTCCCAATGTCTTCACTGTTTCTTCATATTTAAGTTTTAAGAAATAAGGTTCCATTAATTGAATTGAATGCTGAAAGAGATCACAAAGAGAAAATATTGATGTGTCCTTTTTGTTTATAAAGTGGTCATTGGTGAACTTCGAGAGGTATACTTCAATAAAGATAGAAACTTAAAATTTAGGGGGAGCCTAAGATTAAATCAAAAATGAAAGGAGACGAGTGATTATCAAAGACCAATAGTAAATGGAAGAAGATAAATAGAACAAGGATATATAGACTAATCAAAAAGTTTTTAAGACATAGGGGCCAGAATTATGTATAATAGTAGAGGGAAAGAAAGTAAAAATGATGGAGTGGAAAAAGAATGGGATCTAAGGATCTAAGAGAACATTAAAAAGATGGTCTTAGTGAGAAATCATATTACAAAAATCACAGCAAGGATCGCTTAGGCACAAGAATTTAATCCCAAATGTTTGTGGTTTATTTCAATACTAAAAATGGGATGTTTCTCATTTAGAACAAAGCTAGCTCTTGATATTTCGATAATTATGGTCCAGCTGTGAATTGCAAGCTAGTCTGAAAATAAAATAAAAAAATCTGTGTGGCAACCCATACTTTCTTGCTTCCCACATATTCCCTTTGCAGGATCCCTGCTGTCCCCACTCATACCCAAATCCTACTCTTGTCCTCCCTCCTATCTGCTCTCTCCTCCTATACTGTATTTCTTTCCCCAACATGAATTGTCTGAAGTTAGTTGCTCTCTGTTGGGTATTTAGCCTCCTTACTTTAGAGAAGGGGTTTTTAACCTGGGTTCCATGAACTTATTTTGTAAAATAAAATAATGACTGTATCATAATGTAACTAACTGGTTTGCTTTGCAGTCCTATGTTCTTTATTTTATGCATTTTAAAAGATTATACCAAGAAGGGATCAAGAAGCTTCACCAGGTTGCCTAGAAAATAGAAAAGGTAAATATTCCTGGGCTAAAGGCTAACTAATTCTGACTACAAAACAAACAAAACAAAACAAAAACTGACAAATTCAAAGAAAAAAATTGGATCATTTAGGAAAATTTGAGTGAATGTTACAATTAAATTATTACTAACTGAGCACAACTGGATAAAATAAGAGAAAAATGGACCAATAGTCACTGAATTGGAAGAGCAGAGGCTTTGTTTCCTTTTTGTACAAAGGATATAAAGCCTAAAAATCCAAATTTTATGAACACAACTGCCTGGGACCTGATAGGACTACCATGCAATGCATTTCTTTTTCTAGAAAAGTCTGAATTACTGCCAGTTTCTTGGGGACAATCCTTATGTTACCACGTGCCATGCCAGAGTTGTTATGAATACCTGAAAAGAGACAATGGACAGAAATCCAACTATCAGAACCAAATAATCATGACATATTCATTTATGCTACCATCGTTCCTGCCTTCCTTCCCCCTGCTTTGTAATCACATGCAGATATATACAATACCTCAATTTGGAGGGTGCAGATAATTCCTTTGGGGTCTCCTTTCAAGGCTCATTTGCACTAATACCTCTAATTTTCCTTGCCTAAGTCAGTGCTACCATATGTAAAGCTTCAAACAGGCCATCAGAAATCTCTTGTTGTTTCTATTCTCTGAACCTATTTTCAGCACGGTGTAGTGTAGACAGACCCATGAATGGCAATGACCTGTCTTTATGTGGCTAGAAGGGATTCGGGATATTCTCCCCGCCCTTGTCCAAAGGGAGCATGAGGTCAGAGGCCATCATTCTGTTCTCTTAAGAGAGAGGGGCTACCTGGCTAGAAGTATATCTCTCGGCTCCCTTTAAATCATTGGTTAGGTGAATAAGATCAGGTTAAGCCTAACTTTGGCCACTTTGTCCTTTTGTGGGGAAGAAGTTCCCTAAGTCCCATATGCAAGACTCAACTCCTTCCCCATCAAAAACCAGTTCCACAATCAACATACAGAACAAATAGCAAAGCTTGCCTGCTTTCTGCTGAATTAAATATACAAGTTAATCCTTAAGGACAGGGACTATCTTTTGCATCTTTCAGTATTCCCAAGATTTAGCAGAGTTCCTGGCACATAGTACTCCCTTAACAAATGTTTGTTGGTTGGTTGATTGATTTAACACATTAATATCTCCTCCAGAAATGCAGATTGCAACCCCTACATGCCTTAGGAAATAATTTCTTGAATTGTTCTGACCAAAAATGCATCAACTGATAGACTAATTTTTGTGTGTGTTTCTGAACTCTGTCCAGATAGTGCACTCATTTCACCATGGGAGTGCCACTGTCCAGGGAAGAACTGGCCTCTAAGTTCCTCCCTCCTCACTGCCTAATGGGGCAGAACTGAATCCTTCTCAGTCCTATTCTGTCTCCTTTTCTCCAGTCACTGACCTCTCTTCCCTACTTCTTTTATCCTGGAAATTTAATTAGCTATACATGTTACAACAATTATATGTTTTTAGGTTAATTCGATAAAAAAGACCTTTAGGATCTGTTTGATCCCTTTCTGTTTTATGAAGCTTATTAGAGCTCCCCTTTGATATCATCTTCCCTCTGCTTTTTATGTATTTTGTAGATATAAGTATATATGCTCAATATATCTCCCCACACAAAAGGAGCAATTAAATGCTTTTTCATTGTCTGTTATTCAAATAGTAGGCATCACATGCAACTTCTGACCTCTACTTAAGGTCTTTTCTATTTGCTAAGATCCACTTGAGTTTGTTCTGGCACTAATTTAGCCTTTAAAAACTAAAAGCCGCCTCAAGGTCACACGGATGGCATGAGAAGAATACTCCAGTGGAAGAGGAAGGTAAGAAGGTGGGTAAATTAGGAAGACCAAGTAATCAATTCTTTTAATTGATCTTTATCTTAAAAGAGACTTTTTAGAGATATTTGACAATTTTGGCAAACATAAACTTTATTTATTTAAATTTTTAAAATTGTATCCTTGGAATGACAAATGAAAAAAACCACTGCTCACAGTTAACAAGGCTGCCTCTGGGCTCTAACAAGTGAAATCAGCAATAAGAATTGAATGATCTGAGTTATGCTTGAAGCTATTATGTGAGAATAGATACAAAATGGAAGCTTAGTTTGATCTACAGTTCCCATTTAAGGAAACCTAAAATTAGCAACAGTATATTTTGGTATGGAATGTATCTCATAGACCACTGAGCAGGTCTGTAATTAACTTTGGTACTTTGAGTGTAAAAGGATGTGTGATTGATGATGGGCTGGACAACAGAACTGGAAAATGTAGCTGTGTCACAGGCTTCTTATTCAATGTTACTTTTAATTTAATCACTGGTTTGTATCTGAATAAATGACTAGCTTTTGTACTTCGTCATTTTGTCCAGTAGAACAGAGTGGAAATAAATGCATTCGAAGCATGAGTTTGTAATTGATGTTGGTAATTTAAAAGAAAAAAAATCAGTAGAGTGTTTGATATCTGTTCCATTAGTGTATATATTCAATCAATCAACACACATTTATTAATACTGCACTGAGCATTATGAATATGATGTAAGCAACAATAACATTCCTACTTCCAAAGTACTATTTCTAACTAGGAGAAGCAACAAGGATATATTTAAGAATATAGATCCAGAAATGGGGATTCATTGAATCAATCAATCAACTCCCCTCACTTCCACTCAAAATTAGTGTCAAGATGCTATGCCCTGATACTTTAACATTATTATAAAAAAAAAAAAACTTTTTTTATTGACTCAATCATAGATTTTGTACTAAGTAGAAAAAAATTAGTTCTTGGTAAACTTAGATGTTCTTTAAAACACTAGATAAACTAGAGTTTTTTGCACATGAATTATATTTGGATTGACTGAGGAAATTTGGTCATACCTTCCGTGTTGTCTATAAAATAGTAGGCCAATTTGGAAGTCAGAGATTTGAGCATCTTGTGGATGAATATGGAAGCCGTTAGTCTAGTCTCCGAGTAGACTAATGGAGACTGGGGAAAAGACAGCATTTAGGAGGAAAGGGAAGAGCCCTGAACCAGCCATCACTTTGATTTCAGTTTTCTCTATCCCCATTCTCTTGTTGATAGGAATGTATTACAGACATTGGCAAACCAGAGGATTAGGATATTTTATCAGTGTCCTAGTAGTATACATGGGACAACAGTAACTAAATAGTATCTGCGTCAAGAACCATGGATAGACTGGACACAATGAAGAAAGAAAGATGAGAAATCTAGCAGAAAGGTTATATCACACCTCAGGGGAACATCCTGAGAACTCTGGCAAAGGGACTAACAAGAGTTTTATTTCCTTGATGTCTATTCTCTAACCTTGAGCTCACTTTGCTTGGACTTTGCATGTACTGATGGGAGACTGTGACACAGAATTTTGGGGAGATATTTCTATCAACTGTTCTCCCTTTGCCACTCTAGAAATATCCCTTTTCTAAAAGCAAACTGTCTGTCAGGTTAATTAGATGATATCAATCAATAATCTGAGGAAAGAGTAATTGGTGGAGACTTCTGGGTTATAGCTTCCAAGCCTTCAGGGCTTACCCTAGAACCTGAAGTGGAGATGAAGCTCTGAGGACCTGACCTAAGAGTGTGAGAGTTGTAATAGTAATTCCAGAGGCAATATCACATATAGAATAAGTAGTGAAAGAAATAGAGTTACAGATAAAGCATAGTCATTAAATGTAAGGTGATTTGGAAGGGAAAGCAGCAATTGAGGTCAAGAAAGGCTTCATGTAAGAGACAGTGCTTGACTGCATTTTGAAAGAAAAGGATTCTAAAAAACAAAAATAAGGAGGGAAGCATAAAAGTTGGCCATGTAAAGACACAATGATAGGAGATGAAATCCTTGAGTGTGGAGAAAAAAACGAAGGTCAGTTTGTCTGGAATGGCAAGTGCAGGGGGAAGAATAAAATCCAATAAAAAGGATAGGTTAAGGCAAGCTTTCTCCTTACTAATGATGTCAGTTGCCATTTTGTTAACAGTAACTGAATAAAAGTAAATATCATTACACATTATTTTCTGAGCTAAAGATAACATTCTTAGAGATAAAATAGAATTGAAAAGTTATATGAAGTTTTAACTTTTATTAAATGTTACCTTCTGTCCACCAATTAATACTAATTTTAAAAATCTAAGCCTATTAGTGTTAATTTGACTTAGTTCAGTCCAATTACATTAGATATAATGCTAGAAAGCTGCTAAACTGCTTTTTTATGTAAATTATAGTTCATTTACATTATCTTCAGGAGGCTCACTGAAATTCTCTTTTACTGTGTGGCTAGAGGAGAGAGAAAGTCCTGGATGTCTAAAGATGTATTTATTTGTTGCTTGATTGTAACATTTTCTACAAACTTTCATATTATTTATTTCTGATCACATTGTGGTAATAGTTGATATTATAGGAGATTATCTTAATGTAAATTATAACCACATATGAAATTTTTATGAAAAAAGGAGAAATTAGCCCACAAAATAAATGTATCTGGTTATTTTTTATCATGGAAAAAAAAATGCAATAGCAAAAAGACTTAAAAACTTACCTCCTGCCTCTGAGAACAAAATGTCAGATGAACTCTGGACCTTTTTGTTTTCCACTGTATTTTATTTTTAATTTATCCAGACATTTATAAAAACTGCCTGCTTTATTTTCTAACAATCATTTTATTTATGCCTTTTAGCAGCAAGTGACTTGCAGTACAAGATCTGGCCTTTCTTCATCCAGAAAGCTAGAGTTTGGGGACAGACCTTGCAAATCAAAACCATCCTTATGTCGCAGTAATTTATTGATAGGCAGGACTCCCGAGGGGCTAGGATATGACGACGATCGATCAAACCGGTTGGTTTGAAGCCCTTTGCTCTTTACAAATAAAATGAAGGAGTGAATCTTTTCTTTCAAACATTAAAAGACATCATGTAATAATATTCTGTGGCTACTCCAAAGAATGAAGTGGTTTTTAAAAAAAAAAAAAAAACTCAAGGAATGGAAATAGTGTTATAGATTTTGGAAGGAAAGAGAAAAACAGCTTTAGATACCTTTAAAGAGGAAATGAGGAATGAGGAACTTTTAATGAGAGTACTTCTTAAGTACTTCAATCAAGAATTGTTATCTCCTCAATTTATTCTGCAGGTATTCTGCTCCCTGTGACATCATTGGTCCAATAGAAACTAGCTCTACTTAGTGCTTTGCTTCTCTTCCAAATTGAATTTCAGGGGGATGATAATCTTAATGAAAGAGACTTATTCCTATGTCCTGAGTCTGAATAATGTAAATCTACAGTAAGGCAGAGAGGACTGTGCCCATCAGCCTTTGAGCAATGGAATTGGAGTATGAGCTTCACTGAGGAAGCAAAAGACTCCAGTTTTTAGGAGATAGCTACATGGACAAAGTAGCAGAGATTTGGGGTTGAAGTTGTTAATTTTTTTTTAATTTTGTGAATCCCTCTGGCAGTTAGTCTGGTAAAGTCAAAGGATGCCTTTTTAGAAGGCATAAAATAAATTACAAAGGATTATGCAGGAAAAGAAAAGTTAATGAAAATAAAATCTAATTTCTCCCATCTGAGTCGATGGATCCCTATTTGTAGGCCCACTGAGATCTACTGGACCCCAATTGAGGACTCTTGATTTGAAAATTGAAGGGGCCTTCTAACAATCATTGTCAAGTTCAAATAGAAATAGATCCCTGCAGGTCATATATGGCCATATATGGACTTAGAAAACCACAAATTAACTTTATCTTTTTTATACAGGTTTTTGTTTTTTTTGTTTTTTTTTTTTTTTTAGAGGCAAAAAAAGCTGAAACAATCAGGAAGATCTGAGTTAAAATGTATTCTCCAAATTTTACTAGCTGCCTGACACTAAGCAAGTCACATAACCTGTTTGCCTCAATTTCCTCATCAGTAAAATGGCTTGGATAAGGAAATGGTAAGAAAATCCCATTGCAAAGTATGGTTCATGGGATTATGAAGAGTTGGATGTGGATGAATACAACACTGTATTTTCATTTATTTTGTTAAACATTTCCCAAGTACATGTTAACCTGGTTCCTGCCATACTTGGCAGATTTATAGGTGAGGTTGCAGCCAGTGGGCCATATGTTTGACCCTTTTGCCTTAAGAATCCCCTCATTTTACAGATGAGGAAACTGAGATCCAAAAGCAATTTATTTAAAGTTATGCAGGTCGTAGATAGTAACGCTGGGATTTGAATCCAGGCCTTCCTGACTCCAAGTCCCTGCTCTTTCCACTCTACAAATCCTTCTGCCTCTAATGAGATGGAAATAAAAGAGACATCAGAAAGCTGGCCATTCTGTCTCTCTCGGAGCTGAGCAGTATTTCCCTTCTTAACAGAGTTTTCTTTTTTCTGTTGAGACATCTTTAATATTTTCCTTTGTCATTTCCTATTTGTCATTTGGCAACACTTAGGTATCTTTGTTTGGCTTAAAAGAAAACTATTGATTCTCCTCAAGGCAGCCATAACTCAGTTTCAGCTGCAATAATAGCAAGTCCTGATACTTGGTATTCATATCCAGGCACCTGACATTTAGATTCAATTTGAATGTAGCATTGTAAATGCGGTAGAAGCTTATTATTGCACAACTCATTAGTGCCCAGGTTCAAATTATGTCTCCTCACATGTAACAACAACCTATAGTAAAAGCTTGATATAACCAGTTAGCTCATAAGGAACACCTTGGGCCTAATTCCAACTAACGCATTATAAACATATTCTAGTGTCTTCCAGAGGAATGGAAGCTTCTTGGGGGCTGGGACTGTTTTCTGTTTGTCTTAGTACCCCTAGGACCTAGCTCAGTACCTTTCACAGATAGTATGTGCATATTAGAAACTTCCTGAATTGAATGAAAAAATTTAACAATACTAAATCATAAAAAACACACATACACACACAAAATGGGATGATTTTATCATACAGCTAAGTTTAGAAAGTTAAAAGCATCCATTTCCATTGATCACCTACAGACCTGAGACCCAAGACCACACCACAAGGGGATCAAATATTATATATATATATATATGTATGTATGTGTGTGTATGCAAAAGCTAACACTTCCATGACATCTTAAGGTTTGCAAAGTATTTTGCTAAGATTATCTCATTTAATCTGTCATCTCCTTCTATATTTTCATTTTCTTAAAAAAGCCCCAAATCATAATAATAAAATAGGTGTGTGTATGTACACACACCTATTTTATTCATGTAATCCTCATATCAACCTTGGAAGTTGGGTAATTATCCCCATTTTCCAGATGAAAGCAGGAAAATAAGAGATTTAAATGATTTGCTCAGGACCACATAACTAGCAATAGTTTGAAGTCTTCCTGACTGACTTAAAGCTTTTCCTCCTACTCCTTGATGCTTCTCAAGGAAACAGGAGAACAACATACACAATAATTATAGTAAGGTAAATAAAAACAATACTAAAAGCATCTATACTCAAATACAACACAAAGTCTTACAAAAATGAATGATGAAAACTATGTATTTGGGAAAATAAAATACCATTGAGAAAAATTAAGTAAAAAGAAATGTTCATGCATCACATTTTTATTTATTCCTCCTTGCACGTTCACATTCATCCCATGACCATGGGATATTGACAATCCACATTTATGATTTTGTTGAGAGTCTGAGACTGATGGTGGAGTTGACGAAGGTTAATCCACCAGATGGGGCTGCTCAGGACCAGTCCAATCTGTACTTTACAGAAACAGAAGAAGGAAAAAAGATCATCCCTGTTTGCATTTGCAGCAGATCTGGGGGGCAGGGAAGGCAATTTTACACATTTTCAAAGGTTTTAGGATGGAACTAGGCTAAACTACCTGCAGTTGTCTGGCATTTCTTTTAAATTGGACTGTCCTTGATTTCCAAGTAACTATATTCTAATCAGAAGCCATCTTCCAGAGAGTTTTGAATGCAGATTAGAAGTTAATGAAATGAAAACAGTGGAATGAAAGATCCGAGCTGTAGATTTGAAGCAAGACAAATAAAGCAATATCTGAAAGGGCGTCTTACTTTCAGAACAAGGGAATAGCTGGGGGAAACAAAATGACATTCTCTAGAAGCCAGAAGAATTACTCACCCTGAGTAGCCCTTCTAATAATACCAAAGGACATATTCTCTTCAGGAACTCTGCAATCCCAGCTGATCCAGGTCTAACTTTTCCCCGGCGCCCATAGGGAGAAGAAGTAGCTTCCCAGCCCCTCGTCATAAAGATAATGAGGGAGAGTCAGAACAGCTACAACCCCAATTACACGAATAAATGTGCAGCCTGTGCCCTTATGCTTGAAAGAGACTATCTTCCGTTCAAAGTCAAAGCCACCTAACTGAGTCACCTCTACTCTCTGGTGACTGGAAAGCATCATCACCAACTTTAGAGCCCTCACGGTGCTGATTAGTTTAGAAGATCTAATTTCACAATGTGGGAATCATTAGCATCTTATTCTTAGAAGCTTCCAAGTAGAGGAATAATTCTCCAGAGAGATTCAGTAAGGCTTTCTTTGAAGATGAACTAAAATGCCAAAGAATCAATAAATGAATGACCACTGTTGTATCTTCTGTCTATTTCTGTGTAATCATTATTGTTTGCCCAGAATGTCACAAAGGTATTCCAAGGAAACTCCAATCTGTTCTTAGAAAAACCAAAATATTTACTCTAAAACAGGAAAGGAAGAAGGGTGTATGAACTGTCAGTGCTCTATATATGTTAATGTTCTGGGGCAAAGCTTTGACTGATCCCATCCCAGTTACAATTCTTCTGGTCTCCCAAAGAATAATTTATAAACCATCTTGCAAGTGACAGACATGCTTTTTTAAAGGAAATTGTGGTTTTTCCATGGAATTTTGGATCTGGCAGGAAGCTTAGTCACCTGGTCAAATACCTTCAGGAATTCCAGGTAACTGATGTTGAAACAAAGACAGCTGTTTGCTCAAAGTCTTTCCAGGACATGAGGGAGAGAACTTGTCTGATTTCTAAGCCAGTGTACTCTGTGTTCACAAAACCACATAGCTGGCCAGTCTAATAGCTAAATTCCTCAGCAATACAAATTAGAAGCCCTTTGTAAATAGCAACAGGTACCCAATGTTAGGTGCAAGACATACGTTTAGAAATCCATACTGATTTAGTAATGAAATTTATACAATTTGACATTGTGTGCTTAAAAGGGAAAGCATAGTTTTAATCAACATTCTAATCTCTTCAAGAAGCATGATTCGGGGGACAGCTAAGTTGTGCAATGGATACAGCACCAGCCTCAGAGTCAGGAGGACCTGGATCAGACCCTTACTAGCTGGGTGACCCTGGATAAGCCAACCTCCATTACCTCAAAAAAAAAAAATAAAAATGGAAGGGATGCTAGACTTGTAATCGGAGAATCTGCATTCAAGTCCTGGTTCTGCCTACTTTTTACCTGAGACTTTCTGGCCTCAGTTTCTTTATCTGTAAAATTAGGGAGTGTGGACTAGATGATTTCATTGATTTGTTTTTATTTTTAACTTTTACAAAGGAATACTTATTTTAAAGATAGAACAAGGACAGAATTGTAAACATTTCCCTCTAACACCTGGGGGCACACTGGTCTCAGATTTAATGCAGCTGTTTCTGGGTGCCATCGAATTCAATCCAAATGTGCCATCGCTGATGGATGAGTTAGTCCCATTGGGGGTTTTCTTGACAAAGGTACTGGAGTGTATGTCATTAACTTCTCCAACTCATTTTAAAGGTGAGAAAACTGAGGCAAGAGGAACTAAGTGACTTGTTCAGGGTCATACAGCTAGTAAGTGTCAGAAGCCAGATTTGAACTCATGAAGTTGAGTTTTCCTGACTCCTGGTCCAGCACTCTGCCCACTATACTACCTAACCGTGCCCTAGTTGTGTGGCCCTTTATAATAATCCCTTAAACTCTCTCTGCCTCAGTTTCCTCACTTATAAAATGGGGATAATAACAGCATCTACATCCCAGGATAGTTATGAGCATCAAATGAGATAATATTTGCACAGTACTTTGCAAATCAGTGTCACATAAATTAAATTAAAATGCTTTATTAATGCTAGCTCTCATCATCATTGTCTTAATTGTTATAGCAACTGAGAGATCACAAAGGAAAGAGAAAGTAGAGGAGGAGAGAATATCAAACTCCAAGAGGAGGAGAAATGGGAAGAGAGAAAAGGGGAGAAAAAATATGGGGGGCATGTTGGGGAAAATGAATTGAAGGGGAACTCTTAAGATCTAAGGCTTAATCTTTCCCTGGTACCAACACTCAAATGAATGTTTATCCCTCTACTGCCATCTTCAGGACATTCAGAATTTGTTTCCAGTTTGGCTATTTGCTTTTATTAAGCTTTTAAAATTTTTATTATTATTATTAAGCATTTTTGTTTCATAGACCCCCTTGGCAGTCAATATGGCAAATGCTGTGAAAGCCTTCTCAGAATTACACTTTAAACATATAAAATCAAATACATAGAATTACAAAGAAAATCAATTCTAGGGAAGAACATTTATCAATATTTTAGGGGGAGGAAATGAGGTCAGAGACCCCAGATTAATAATTTTCTGCATCTAACTTTGAAAGGCATATACAATCCATTCCCACGAGTTTTCCTCCCATAGCTAGTTATAATGATCCCTTGTTATAACCAGAACCAATGAGAATTCTTGATGGCAGTAAGATTTAGAGGAAGTTGGACTATTGAATTTGGGTGGTCAAAGGTACTGAACAGAAGAATCCAATTTAATTTAAACTTTTTGCAAAGATTTTTTTTCATTTCTTGAATAAGTATTTTCAGTATCTTGCAGTGTCTGCCCCAAAGAAGGCACTTAATAAATACTTGTTGATTTGGTTGATTGAATCTGGGGAGATGGTATTATAATGAAAGCTATGGCACAAGGGAGATTATTGGTATTGTTCAATCATGTCTGACTCTACGTGTTCCCACTGTGGGGTTTTCCAGATAATAGAGGTGGAAGGTATTAATTTGTTAACCAACTGTATCACAAAAAGATCATGAAAAGTAGAAAAGGACCCCCATGTATAAAATATATACATACATACATATTTATAGCAACTTTTTGTGATGGTAAAAAATTAGAAATTGAGGAAATGGCTGAACAAGTTGTGGTATATGAACATAATAGGATAATATTGTGCTATAAGAAATGAGGAGCAGTTAGAATTTAGAAAAACTTAAAACTTACATGAAATGATACTGAGTAAAGTGAGCAGAACCAGAACATTATATACATAGGTAAGAGCAATATTGTGATGATCAACTATGATATACTTAAATTTTCTCAGCAATACAATGACCCAAGACAATTTCAAAAGACTCATGATGGAAAATGCCATCCATATCCAGAGAAAGGACTATGGGATAGGAATGCAGATCACAGAATATTTTTACCTTTTTTGTTGTATTTTTCTTTCTTGTGTTTTTTTTTCCCTTTTCACAATATGACTCATGTAGAAATATGTTCAAAACGATTGTACATGTGTAACCTATATCAGGTTTGCCATCTTGGGAAGGGAGAAAAAAATGGAACTCATAATCTTATAAAAGTGAATGCTGAAAACTATCTTTACATACAATTGGAAAAAAATAAAATACTATTGGGGGAGGGGGGAGGAGTTGCTAAGCAATTGCAAAATCTTACAAATACCTGTTATGTTTGTAGATACACAAAATGACTTCCTTATCTCAGTTTTTTTATATTTTTGTTCTAAGTTACTATCACAGTTTCCTCACTTTTAATCTAAGTTTTAAGGCTTCTTCCTGTCTCAATTTGGGACTAAGGTAGTCTTTTCTGTAGTTGCTTCCTTTGAATGTTGTGGAGTATTTTTTTTAAAAAAAAAAAATTATCATGTAGTACATATGTCCTCCTTCCTTCAAGACTCTTTATCTCACATATACACAAGACTACTAATTTCCACTTCAAAAACTGGTAAGTTCCATGTAAAATTCTTTAAAATTCTGCCTTTTAGCAAGGAAATTAAACAAAGAGGAATTTTGCTAATTTGTAAAATATTTTTAAATATAAAATGAAAAACTTAGCTTTATCTATTCACTATTTTACTCGCTAATTAGGAATTAATAGACAGAGGTTGAACAGTGGCAATAAGTATATCTTGATACCTTCCTGCATTCTGCCACAATTTTGCAGAATTTGTGAAAATTTTCTGTTCTACCTTGACATTCCCTTGGGGCTCACTGATCACATTTTGGGGCCATGGAGCAATAGTGAAAATCTTCTCATCCCAACTAAGTAAGAACAGTAGGATTCTTCTCAGGGATTAATGATTCTGGGCTCTTTAACAAATCTCCCAAGAAACCTAAGCTCCTCAAGAATATGGTAAATAATAACTCCAGGATTTGCTTAATTTTATACTCACTGATTTTTTTTAATTGAATAGATGTTTTCCCAAAGCAAAGATTTGAAATGATTTAGGAGTAATCTTAAATGGAGATGGTAGAGTGCCTTAGATGCTCTGGATATAGTCAAAAGTTATGGATTCAAGAATCTGTCTTTAAGCAGGCCAGTTAACAGAATGGGCCCAATATCTCATTTATACATAAGGAAGTTGAGCAAGATGATCTCTAAGGTCCCTAAATTTAGGTTCTTATGATTCCATAGGATCTGTTAAATTGGAATTGGAATAAAAAGGTCATTTCTCAAGATATGGTAACTTGTAGGGAAGGCAGAATCCCCAGTATTTTCATCAGAGTTCATAGGCTTTAGGTAGCTCCCCATCCTAACATTTAATAGACAACCTCGAGCATTTCTCTACTAAGGCAAGTCAACTTTGAGCAGCAAAATAGTTAATTTTCCCAAAATACAATGCAGCAATAAAATGGTAACATCTGTATTCTACCCATGGAATTTTGAATCCCTTAATCTCGCTTTCCTCACATTCTCAGTAATCTAAGTAGATTTCATTCATACTATGATATAAATCATGACATCATCATATTATGATATAAGTTCAAACTATTATACTATTATATGTGTTCCCATAAAACTGGATGATCATTAGAAATATCTTAGCTACTCCTGAAGGACAATGAATTGGGCCCAAAATTGGAGAATGACCTGGATTGCATTTAAGAAATTAATGGCACAAAAATTCCCTTCAAATAAAAACCTGTGTTTTTAGTGGGGTCCACCCTCTTCATTGACTACTTGAACTCAGCAGCTGAGGTCCACAGAAGGTGATGACTATTACTCTCTTCAGGATTCTGTGGGTAACCAGGAGGGGTAAGTCTTTTAACACCATAGCTCCTAAGTTCCCTTCCATGTGTTTCCCTTTAACATCAGCTTGAATTAGCTTTTAGAAAAGACATATGTGGTATGCCAAGAATAGCTGACACAAAACCTTACCCCCCAACCAGGGACACACTTTTCTCTTATATACACAAGGGCTCCAGGAAGAGTGAACCCAATCATAAAATAAAAACATAGAGAACATGAATGGTGGGAGAGGCAGCTCCCCACTCCTCCCCATCAGTGAACTCTCATTAAGTTAGCCTTCCTTGTAGATCTCTCTACTGGACTTGCTCCTTAAAAGGCGCAACACTCCTAGGAGCCCAGCTGCCTCCCATCAGTCCCTCCAGATCCACAAGGTGAGTGCCCCAGCACATCCCATTGCAACATCGCTGTTTGGTCCTGCACCTATTTGTGTGACTGCTTCCACCTCTTCTTGGTCCTCAATCGGAGCCATCAGGGAAAGATGCTGTGATGGGCATCTCTTTTGTAAGCGTATTCCATTCCAGCTCAGCAGCTCCTGAACCTGGGTTCTTCCAGCTCCACAGCCAACGGACTTTATCCTCATTCGATACTCGAGTCTGGAAGCTGGTTCATCAAAGTTTCATGTGGTTGTACTGGAAGTTGGTAAAGAAAAATCTGCACTTGTCCTAAGGGCTGAACCTCATTGGGCAGCCCTCACTAGATTAACACTGACATTCTACTGCTGGGAAAGTCAGTTATCCATTGTTTGTCTTAGTTCCTTCATCTGTAAAATAGGGATAATGGGTCCTGTCCCAGAGTTGCTAAGAAGACAAAAATGAGATATTTGGCAAGTAATTTGCAAATATTAAAGCACAATAAAAATGCAAGGGATATTTCTGTCCAATTCTTCACTGATAACGTGTTACAGCCAATCCATGCTCACATACTTGTTCCACCTCTTTTAGGTGACTTACAACTTTAATTCTTTGGAGACTCTGGTATTCATGCTTTCCTCAGAGAGTATCACCAGTGTTGGAGCCTGGATTGGGACTTTCTAACTCTAGGTCCAGTACTCTATCCACCTCGCTGCCTAAAGCAGCGTAAACAATGGCATCAGGAAAGGATTTGGTTTGTGGCAAGAATAATATATAACAAATGGACACCTGATGCTCCAATGGTATTCAGACAAAGTCAGTAGAGTAAGAATGCCATCACAATGGGTGAACCACCATGGGGAATTTCTAGGAGAACATGTACAAGAGTCATAAAATTTAAAAAGGCATATATACAAATGTCATAATATGATTATAAACTGCAACACTGAAGAGAGCATCCATATCAGTTAGGTCAAAAGTCTACTGAACTATTTAAATATTGGTTGATAGTCTTAAAAATAAGCAGAGAAGGGCAAATAGGAAGGTCAAAGGTCTCAGGGTTCATGCCATATGAGGATCAGTTGAAATCCAAGTTCTTTCATTTGGAGACGAGAACATTTTGGGAGATCTGAGAATGACCTTCAAGCATGTGAGGAACAATCATATAGAAGAAAAATTACATTCATTCATTGGAAGGCACAATGAGGAGCAATAGAGAAGAAACTACAGAAAAAAACAGATTCAGGTCTGATGTAAGAATAAGACAGGTATGCCCCAGTAAGATATGTAAAGGGCCATAGGACTTGTCTAAATGCATAGGCCATGACTTACAAGTGTATGTATAGACATTTCTGGAATCCAGGCCAAGGAATAGTGCAATTTCTGCCTTGAGGGAAGAAGTAGAAGCTCTCCAGAACTTTCTCCTTCCTATCTCCAAGAAAGGTCAAATTAAATCTGTCTGGCTCCTCAAATATTTCTAGCCTAAGGGTACAAGTCCGATTCAGAAAAAGAAAAAAAATTCTTTCCCTCATCACTTTTAAGGGGGAGGGTGGAGCTTAAGCTGCCCAGCTCAGCTTCTTCCCACCAAACACTAATTACTCAAATAGTGAGTAAAACCATTTATCCAAGCAAACCGCAGACAAAAAGTGGAGAAAATAGGTAGCTACACAACATGTCAGAGAATACACAAGAGTAAATGAGCTTTTTATGCAGAAGCAAGATGAGGTCTCATCTCAAACCAAGGGAGGGGAGGGGGCTCAATCTAATCTAAGGATGTCTACTTTATCAATCTCTGGGGAGACAAGCTAGAAATCAATATATTTGAGGAACCATCTTCCCTCACATTTGGACTCTGTCTCTCTCTGTTTTTCCCTTCTCTATTTGTCTCTATTCTGTCTGCCTCTGACTCTATCTCTATTTCTGTCTGTCCTGTTTCTGTCTCTGTTTTTCTGTCTTTCTCTCTGTCATGTTGGTCTCTTTGTCCCTCTAAATCTGTTTCTGTCTATCCCTGTCTCTTTGTCTCTGTCTATTTCTCTTTTTATCTCTCTCTCTCTCTCTCTTTATATCTCTCTCTCCTCTCCTCTCCTCTCCTCTCCTCTCCTCTCCTCTCCTCTCCTCTCCTCTCCTCTCTTCTCCTTTCCTCTCCTCTCTCTCTCTTTCTCTCTCTCTCTATATATATAGTTAGATAGATAGATATATCTGTCTCTGTGTGTGGGTCTTTCTGTTTCTCTGTCTCTGTCTCTCTGTTTCTCTCTGTCTCTGTCTCTCTTTGTCTCTTGCTGTCTTTGTCTGTCTATGTCTTTGTCTCTCTCTGTGTCTCTCTGTCTCTCTATATATAGATATAGATATATATCTCTTTCTATGTGTCTGTCTGTCTCTCTCTCACAAAAGAGTTTTGGGAAACTAAGTTTGTCTTTCTCCTAAGAGTTCCTGACATTACATTGCTGACAGAGATCTGTAGCATCATGCATATTCTGTCAATGCATATCTCTTTCCACATATGCAATCATGTTGCAAAACACCCCAGATTGAGCTGGAAGCCTAAATAAGGAAAAACTTCCTGTCCATCAGTTTTCCAAAGGTAAAATGGGTTGCCTTGAGATACTAGACATCTTCAAGACTGTATGGATATTTGAAGGATGTGTTCTTGTGTTTTTTATTTACTATGAAGACACTAAATGATCTTTAAAGATCCTTCTCATGCCTAGATTCTTTGATCTCGTTCCTCTAATATATTAGGCATTTTAAAACCCAAGCAGAGGACTTTATATTTCATCTGGACCACTGTTTTTAGTGTTGGGATTGTTTTGGATACTAGCTCCTTTGATAACTTATGAGTTATCTCTCTCAGCTTTGATGAATATACTATCTATACCTTAATCCAAGTAACTAATAAAAACTCTGAATAGCAAGTGGCCAAAGGAAATTTCTGGCACCCTCCACCAGACTACTCCTCCAACTCCACAGGACTCAAGAGTCCTACAGATAGAGTGCTGGGCCTGAAGACTTGAATTCCTCAAGACTCAAACCTCAGACACCTATGGGCTTGGTGACCCCACGCTTGTCACTTGACCTCTTATTCAATGGAGAAGGAAGTGATAGACCAGTCTCGTATCTTTGCCAAGAAAACCCCATATGGGTTCATGAAGAGTCAGACACAACTGAAAAAGGGAACAAAACATTTCAATCTCATGGGCTTCTTAGGCAATAGAAAAAGCACTGGTTTTTGGAATGAGAGAATTTGGGTCCAAATCCCAGCTGTACTTCTTACTACTTTTATCTTTTCATGTGTAAACAGAAGGGGGTTAAAATTGCTAACCCTTTCAGTTTTAAATCTATGATCAATGATCCTATAAATTAGTAAAAAGCTGAGAAAAAGGAGAGAATGAATGAGTCTCATAGCTGTGAAAATGGCATATTTCTTCCCCTGGGAAGAACTATTCCACCCACAAACTCTCCAGCATTTACTAGCCCTTCCTAGCCTGTAATCAACAAATATTTATTAAGCACCTACTATGTGCCAAGCACTGTGTCAGTCACTGGGGCTACAAAGAAAGGCAAAAGGCAGTCCCTGCTCTCAAGGAGTTCACAGCCTAGTTTGGTGTCATGGCCTAGTAGTGGAGAGCCTCCCATCCCAACACAAGGAAAAAGCCTGAATGACTTCACCATCAGACTCTCCTGACTTAGAAACTTGAGGCTATTTCCGTAGTCTCACAGATTCAGAGGGGAAAGTACTCTTAGAGATTATCTGTTGCAGCTGCTTTATTTTCTGTGAGGAAATAAGATCCAGACAAATTGCAACACTTGCTTCAAGTCCTGCAGACAGCATTAAAAAAAAATTCTTAATGAAAGAATTAATTTAAAGAATAAATTAATTAATAAATTCTTAATGAAAGAATTAATAGATATTCTTATTAATGGAACTCAAACCTGTGGCTTTTAATGTCAAATCTAGTGATCTTTTTTCTATACCACAATGTTGGAGAGAATCATGACTCTACGACAGTTTATGTTGGAAAGAAATCAGGAGAAGTTAGTTGATTACAGGTTCAAGATGAATCAACAGGTAAGCATGGCTAATGCACACCTGTGTGGATGATCAATAGATTTGTCAGTGTGGACAATTATGAAACTGTTTAAAGAGGTGTCTGGGCTTTAGAAATATTAAATGACTTATCCATGGCCAAGGAATGTAGGATTTGAGCTCAGGTCTTCAGTTCTAGCACTCTATCCATTAGACCATGATGTCTCTTAAATAAGTCTGAGTGGCATAAAAAGGAATAGTGTCTAAAACAAGGATATTTATCATCCCTCTACACTCCTCTCACCTGGTCAGAACACATTTTTAGTTCTGGGTACCATAATTTAGGAAGGACATCACAGACTGGGATCATATGCAAAGAAAGCTGTCTAACAGTCTAAGGAGAAAGGAAACTGCCCTACAGTTACAATTATCAAGACTGGAAATACTCTCTTGCTTGGTTCTCCCCTCCCCCCCTTCCAAAAAAAAAAAAAAAAAAAGAACCAGGACAAACAGGTTAAATTTGAAGGTAGGTATATATGTAAGGAAATACTACTTCAATAATTAGAGTTGATGGAAATTGAATGGATGCCCATCAGTTGGAGAATGGCTGGGTAAATTGTGGTATATGAACATTATGGAATATTATTGTTCTGTAAGAAATGAGCAGCAGGATGAATACAGAGAGGACTGGCGAGACTTATATGAACTGATGCTAAGTGAAATGAGCAGAACCAGGAGATCATTATACACTTCGACAACAATATTGTATGAGGATGGATTCTGATGGAAGTGGATTTCTTTGACAAAGAGAGCTAATTCAGTTTCAATTGATAAATGATGGACAGAAGCAGCTACATCCAAAGAAAGAACACTGGGAAACAAATGTGAACTATCTGCATTTTTGTTTTTCTTCCCGGGTTATTTTTATCTTCTGAATCCAATTCTCCCTGTGCAAGAAGAGAACTGTTGGGTTCTGCAAACATTTATTGTATCTAGGATATACTGCAACATATCTAACATATATAGGACTGCTTGCCATCTAGGAGAGGAGGTGGAGGGAGGGAGGGGAAAAATCGGAACAGAAGTGAGTGCAAGGGATAATGTTGTAAAAAAAAAATTACCCTGGCATGGATTCTGTCAATATAAAGTTATTATAAAATAAAATAAAATATATATTTTAAAAAATAATAAATAGAGTTGACTAAGAGGAAAGACTTGCCTCAAAAAGTAAGGAGTCCCCCATCACTGGTGGTCTTCAGGCAAAAACTACATGACCACTCACTAAAAATATTGTGGAAGAGTTTTTTTTTTTTATTAAAGCTTTTTATTTTTCAAAACATATGCTTGGACAATTCTTCAGCATTAGCTCTTGCAAAACCCTGTATTTCAATTTCTCCTCCCTTCCCCCATGCCCTCCCCTAGATGGCAAGTAATTCATTATGTCAAATATGATAGAAATATATGTTAAATCCAATATATGCATACATATTTATACAATCATCATGCAGCACAAAAAAAATGCAAGAAAACAACATCAAAAAGAGTGAGAATGCTATGTTGTGAACCACACTTAGTTCCCACACTCCTCTCTCTGGGTGTATATGACTCTCTTCATCACTGAACAAGAGGAACTGGTTTGAATCATTTCATTGTTGAGAGGAGTCCCATCCATCAGAATTGATCATCGTATCTTATTGTTGCCATGTACAAAGATCTCCTGGTACTGCTCATTTCACTCAGCATCAGTTCATGTCATTCTCTCCAGGCCCCTCTGAAGTCATCCTATTGGTCGTTTCTTATAGAACAATAATATTCCATAATATTCATATACCATAACTGATTCAGCCATTCTCCAACTGATGGGCATCCATTCAGTGGGAAGAGATTCTTGATCAAGTTTTGTTTGTTCCCCAAATCCTCTCAGCTATTGTCAAAAGTGTGACAGACACAATTATAGAATCAAAATAATTTTATTAATAAAATAGATTTTCCTAAAAGCATAAGCATAAAATGAACTAAGGCTAACTCTACAGTAACCATTAATGGAGGCTTTAGATTGTGAACTCCTTAAGGGTCAAAACTGTCTTTCATCTTCTTTTGTGTCCCAGTGTTTAGCACAGTATCTGGAACATCTGAGTCTAATATAGAAAGTAGCCAAGAATAGGGGTTCTTAATCTGGGTTCTGCAAATTTGGGATTTTAAAAATATTTCCATAACTGATTTGAAATATTAATTGGTTTCTTTTGTAATTCCATTTATTTATTTGAAAACATTATTCTGAGATGTCCATCTCCTCAGCAGTCACTTGACTGCTGAAAGAGTTCATTAAAAAAAAAAAAAAGGCTTTGGCCTTTGAATCCTTGACCTTGAAAGAATTTACTACCCATAATATTCTTTCTCAGTCTTTAGAACATTATATGGGTAGCCCTTCATGCTAATTATTAAGAAAACATGGATTAAATCTCTTCATACAATCTCCTATTAAAACAAGCAGACTTATAGCAGCTTTCTTAGAAGATAATTTTCAAAAAGCACAATGTAGCAAAGTGCTATATTTTGCTGTGTGAGTAAAATGAGCATTGCAGTAAAAAAATAAAATAATTAATAATTGAGACACCCCTAGAGTTATAATAATTTGCAAATGACATAAAATCAGACCGAGATGGTACATTTAATGAGGGAGCCCTTTGTGTGCCATTAAACTTCATGTCCAGTTAATGGAGAACAATGGGACAAATTGTTGCTAATAGGAAGTAATTCATGAATATGAGCCTCTAAATACTGTTAGAATGTCTGTTCCATTCCAATCTTTGTGTTCTATTTTGGTTCTGAAAAGGGCATTTCACACAGAAAAATTGCAACACAAAGATTGAGTTATTTCTAGTTCAGATGTAGTTGTATTTTTCTGTTGACCCAAATAAAAAGCTCAGGAGATAATAAGTAGAACTCTAAAATGCCCAAAGATTGGCCAAGAACTCACAGTAGGTGTTTGGGCAAGCTTGGAAATGAATGAAAATCTATTCATTCAAATTCAAGAGGCTTTTCTGACAATAAAGTTAAATAAATGCTAAATCCTAGATCAGCTTCATTTATGTTCCCTGAACAGGTTCATACACAACATCACAATTACAAAACCTTTGGACAAGATTTAAACTACTCCCATTATCATGAAACTAGACCAGCAAGAATTATATTTGACTCATGCTCTGGGAGATACCGCTCTGAATTGTTAAAGACATGTAAAACTACATGTTTTTTAATGGGGGATTTTAGAAACAATTTCAAATTTTGTTTTGGTGCTAAACCCTGAATTATTAATTTTTATTTTTTAACCCTGCATTATTTTAACCACACCTTGGTAACATGGTTCTTGTAGCAAAAGAAGGCCTCAGGAAGAGAAAGGCCTTATAGATTTGTTCTACCTATGATGATTTGGAAACAGATTATGCTTAACACTGGACAATTTTACACTGCACATACTTTTGGAAATTTCTTGATTCCCACAAATTTTACCAGGATAGAATCAGTCAATCTCTTGAATTGAGGAAAAATCATCCCCCCCCAAAAAAAATTATTAAAATTCTATGGGAATTTCTTTTTTTTTTCATTTTATTAGCCTAAAACTATTCTTAGCTCTGCATCATTATGATAGAGTGCAATTTAATTTTTTTCCTTCATTCATCTTTTGAAGGCAGTGTGATAGTTTAAAAAGCACTGGTTCTGGAATCAGAGAACCTACATATGAATCCTAATTCTCAATATACCACAAGTGACTTTGACCAGATCGCTCGCTTTCCCACAGCCTCAGTTTTCTCATCCATAAAACTAGGATCAGACTAGAAGGCCTCCAGATCCAAGATCCTATGAACTGCAATTTCCTTGGTGAGGGAAAACCCCAGCATAGAAACTCCCTTCGCCAATATCGAACATCAGATCCTTTGTAGCTTTTACTCTGGGAGAGCTTCCTGGAGCACTGAGACCTTAGCCAGTTTGCCCAGAGTCAAATAACTGGTGTATGGGAGGAGAGTCTTGAACACAGGCCTTGTGAACTCCCAGGGCAGCCCCATGCTCCACACCTTGGCTTCAGCTCAGGATCCCTGCTGGACCAGCCAAATGCCACAAGAGAGAGAGCAAAACCCTCGCCTGAAGGTTGGTCAATACTTTATTTGACAACTACCTAATCAGTGATTGCTGGCTGCGGCAGATTTCTGGGAACTTGTTTCTTAGATTTGGCTCACCCTCATCATACTCTTCCCAGGTAGGATGGAATACATACTCTGTTTTCTGACTTAGAAAACCACATTGATATTACCTATGTTCTATCGTATTTATATTAATTTATTTATTTTTAATTTCCGAGTTATATTTTAATCAGGTTCAGGTCACTCGTGAGTTTTATCCCAGAAATACAGCCCACTGACTGCATGTTTGACACCTCTGCTCTACATCATATAAACTGATTTGGGACATATGATTGGGAAATATATTTTTTATTTCTTTTTATTTAAAATTTTTATTTTTATTAATTTTATTTATGTTCATTTATTTTTTTTATTCAAAAACTGGATTTTTAAATTTAAAATGTTTTATGCAAATTCAAAATTTTATTCAAATCATTAAAATATTCAAAAAATGGATTGAGCCCTTACTATGTGCTATGGTAGCTATACAGGGGTCATAAAAGAATATTCTTCTAGGAGTTTAACAACATCCCCTCCTTCAGAAGCAGGACCCAGAGCTCCACCTGCATCCATTACATCCTGAGTGAGAAAGTGACGATGCTGACAAGATAAGGGCCCAAAAGAAGTAGGTGGCAAGCCTTCCTTCCTCAACATTTGTCTCCTCCGTAGCACACATGCTCCCATTTAATCCAGGCTGAATGTTTCCCTGGTCAGTGCTTGTTTGCAGCTTTGCTGTGTGGTCAGCCACAGGCTTTCCTCTGTTGGGCACTTTGTGATCTCTGGAATACATCAAAACCCGACTTCGCAATCACAGCCATCTCTGGGTCCCACACGAGTCATTTTCCTTCTGTGCCCTCTCCTCCACAGTTGCTAAGCAAGTCCTTAATAAACTTCATGAAGCAGGACAGCCAGATGCTAGCAGAGAGAGCAACAAAACCCTGGCCTGAAGTCTGGCCAATACCAGGCTTTATTTGACAATGATTGCATCAGTATTTGTGAGCTACAGGAGAGTTCTGGGAAATTATTTCTTAGCCTTGGCTGACCCTTAGCATACCCTGCCTGGGTTGGATGCAATACGTCTCTGTACTTCCATAAAGTCTTACAGAGTTAGAGATTTTCCTGATTAACTAACTTAATCTCAAGAGGGAAGGGGGACAAAATGGAGAGCAGAGAGTGGGAAACTGTCAGTGAGCCACTGCAAAACCTTCAAAGGCGGACGGGTCTAGACCTAGCTGCACAATCAGCAAGCCGTGGGAGCTCAGGCAAGTCATTCTTGGAGCCTCGGATTTTTCACTTGTGAAATGTAATCGTATATGACCTTCATCCTATCAATTAGTAGATTTGAACTGACCCTCTTCAAACATTCTCCTGCAAACCTGCAGAATTAAAATAATCATTTTTTAAAGGAACAATACAAGTTCGAAATGCTCCATAACAGGTCAGACACATTGAACATTGGGGAGGATTCTCTCATTTTGCATATTTCATGATTCCTTTGGGCTAATTCAATTCTGCTTTGCTCACAGAACATAGCCCCTTCCTGATGAAGGCTCACCATGCTCTCTCTCTCTCTCTCTCTCTCCATATATATATATATTATATATATATATATATATATATATATATATATATATATATTATATATATATATATATATTATATATATATATATATATATATATATTTTATAGTGTGTATATGTGTATATATGTGTGTATACAACACACACACACACACACACACACACACACACACACATATATGCCTATAATGTACAATCTATAGGCTTAAAATTTAAGTTAAAAGAAAAAAGACATTTATTACCTAATTTAAATGTTAAAGGAGTTGCTTCCATAAACATTTATGCTTTAAAAATATGTGGAAAGACAGACATAGAAGGAGATGAATGAAGTGATTTTTAATGTCTCTTCCAGTTCTTATAGAGGGATAGAGGAAAGAGTACCAGACTTATCATCAAATGATCTTAGAGATCTTAGAGAAAAATAATATAGTGGGATTGTTATCCAAATCAGTGTATCCAAACTTAAAAAAAAAAGCAAGTATAAAATTTCTTCCCAGGACAGTTAAAAGTTTTATCAAATTAGTGAAGAAAAATATAGTTACTTTCTCTCCATTAACTGTATAATCCACATTTTGAATTAAAGAGACAAGATACTATTAATCAGATAATATGTGATAGAATGCATCACTATAAGATTATAGTACTATAGATGTTGAGCCCCAAAGCACCTTAATTCTATAATTTCATTGTGTGGATGAAGAAACTGAAAAACAGAGAGATTAAGTAATTTGCCCAAGCTCATACAACTAATAAGCAGAAAAAGTCAAGATATGAACTCAGGTACTCTGGTTCTATATGGTTCTATATATAACTATATGTTACTGTCCCCCATTAATAGCCCTTAAAATAGATTCTGAACTAAACTGGAAGAGGCTTTATAGACCATCTAATGCAATCCTTTCTCTATACTAATGGGGAAACTGAGGCTTGGTGAGGTTTGATAAATATAGAGTTAGTAGCAGAGCTAAATTTGAACAGCCATTCTCTCCCTCCAATTCTGGGCTGAGAAAAAGTGGAAAGGAAAAAAAAAAAGAAAAGAAAAGTCAAATCAAGTCAGAAGACCTGGGCCTTTACATGATTCTGGCCCCCATCTCTATAGGTAGCTGTGATTGACTTAAAAGGAACAAAGATGGCCCTTGGGAAAATGATGAAGCAAATGAACTTTGCCTCTACTCTCCTTCTCTCATGATCTTCTCTTCCTGACCCTTCCCAGGAAGCAACTCAAGATCTACTTTAACTAAATACAATTTATCTTTGCTTAATGTCCTGCTCAATTCTTTGCAAGATAGCAATTAGTTATTTTTTACCAGTGGGATAGCAAGAGAGAATTTCTTCTCTCCTCTAGTTGAAATACTTATTGTAAGAATAGATTTTGTGGTATTGTACCTGCCTTTGTTACTCAAAAAAAAAAAAAAATTACTTTGGTGATAAGCATTTTGGATCAAGTAGGAAGAGACAGGAATGTTATAATAGGATAAAAGGAGAAGATATTTAGGGGATAGGTACTTCTTAATCACAACAACCAAAAGAATAGGCCATTCTCATAGTGGGAGCCATCCCACTAACTATGTGTATGACCACTCTTAGTTTCCACATCTATAAAATGAGGGAATTGGAGCAGATAATCATAAAGTCCCTGTTAGATCTAAATATCCTACTATTCATACCCTGGGATCTTAACATTATTAATTTAAAAGATAGATCCTGTCTTGCTATACACTTTGAAAGAGAATACTCATTACCTGGAGAATTCTCAGCAGATTGAAAAATCTATCTGGAATATATTTTGTATCAAAAAAATCCATAGATCATTCATAATTCAAAGTCTAACCTAATGTATGGAAATCATGTAAAGTTAATGACATTACTTCCCGAAGTCAGCTGTTTAAAATACTCTATCGTAGTCTAGATCCAACAATAAAAATTTTTGAAATTTCAGAAATAATTCACTTGAGCATCTTTTTGTTCTGCTGCAGAGAAATCTATAAAAGTAACTTCATCACAATTTCAGAATCATAAAAGATGTAAAAATCATGGTACGGTGAAGTCATTATCTCCTAGGAGAAATAAAAAAAAAAATCTCATATCATCTTTAACATTAATTACAAAAGATCCAAACTTTTGGGAAAAAAATCACTATGTGACAAAAATTTCTGGGAAAACCAGAGAGCAGTTTGTCAGAAAATAGGTATAGGATAATATCTTATACCCTATACCAATATAAGGTCAAAATGAATACTTGATTTAGACATAAAGGTTGATATAAACAAATTGGGGAAGCATGGAAAATTTTACCTGTCATATCTATAGATAAGAGAAAACTTTATGACCAAATAAAAAATAGAGAGGATCATGAGAAGTAAAAATGGATAATTTTGGTTATATTAAGTTAAAAAGGTTTAAGACAAACATCTTCAATATAGCCAAGATTAGAAGGAAAGCAGGAAACTGGGGTGGGAGTGGGGTGGGGGGGTGGATTTTATAACAAGCTTTTCTGATAAAGACCTCATTTTTTAACTACATTGGGAACTGGAGTCAAATTTATTAATATGTGAGTTATTCCCCAATTGCTAATGGCCAAAGGATATTTACAGCCAGTTTTGAGAAGAAGAAAGCAAAGTTATATAGCCATATAAACATCTGCAGCCATATTAAAAAATGCTCTAAATCACCATTAGTTAGAAAATGGAAATTAAAACACCCCATACCTATCAGATTGGCTAATAGGATAAAAAAGGAAAATGAAAAATATTGGAAGGGATGTGAAAAAAACTGGAACACTAATGCACTGTTGGTGCAGTTGTGAACTGATCCAACCATTCTGGAGAGCAATTTGGAACTTTGCCCAAAAGGCTATAAAACTATACATACTCTTTGACCCAGCAGTACTAGTCTGTATCTCAAAGAAATCAAAGAAAAAGGAAAAGGTTCTATATGTACAAAAATAATTAGAGCAGCTCCTCTTATTGTGGCAAAGAATTGGAAATAGAGGAAAAATTCATCAATTGAGGGGAGGCTGAACAGGTAGTTCATTTATGATGATTATTATACAATTATGATGGAGTATTATATTGTGCTAGAAGAAATGATGAGGGAGATAGTTTCAGAAAAACCTGGAAGGACTTACATGAATGGATGCAAAAGGAAGTAAGTATAACTAGGAGAACATAGTACACATTATATCAATATTGTACAAAAACCAACTAGGAATAATTTAGCTATTCTGAGCAATACAATAATCAAATACTATTCAGGATTTAGGATGAAAAATGTTTTCTAATTCTAGAAAAAGAACTCAATGAGTCTGAATGCAGATGAAAGCACAATTTCTTTTTATTTTTCTTTCTTTTTATAATATAGCTAATATGGAAATATATTTTTCATTTATATATATAATTATTATCACTTTTCTTGCTTTTTTCCATGACTGAGGAGGAACAGGAAAAAGGGGGAGATTTCAGAACTCAAAATTTTAAAAATAAATGTTAAAAACAAACTGACTGACCAAACTGAACCAATGGCATGGATTATCATTGAAACCAGGGAGCTCTCAAAACACTCACTGTATATCTTTACTATACTGTATTAAGAACTCATTTTTGTAGTTCTACCAGTAAAATTAATTTGGAAGATCATTCAAGTCTTGTTTCTACTAAAACCACCTCTATTAACCAAGCTTCCCTACCAAAGCTGGGGCATGCTATGTAACCAAGCAAACAACAGCAAAACCAGTTCTTATACAAGAGGAACTATGTCACCCGCCCATTAACATGATTACAAATATTTGGCAAAGAATACTTTGATAAGACTGCCAAGCACCACGTATTTCTGAGTGTTTGCATAGAGGATAGAGGGGAAAAGTCAATACACAGTTTTTTAAACTTGGAATAAAATTTTACATGAAAGCCATTAGTTACTTAGTTGGTTCTATGCTCCTATCATTCATGGACACTTCCTCTACCAGTGCAGATCAGACCCCCTACACTCTATTTTCTGTATTATTCCTTTCCATATTTTCCTTATAAATTCTTCGCCAAAATCCATTCAACATGATGGAGGCCTTTCTCTGGTGGTTTTTGGACAATCCATCTGCTTTCTCTCATTCTCAATAACCATCAGGCCACTTCCATTGCTGTTAACACAACTCACTGTTTATTTAACTTGTATACGTATCTGCTTATCTATGAGCATCTAGTTTAAGAAGTAATAAACTAAGAGACACAATGGCATAGCAAATAGAAAGCTAGCTTCAGTGTCTTCAAGATCTTTTTCAAATTTGACCTATGACACATACTAACTATGGGATCCTGGGGCCATCGCGTAGCAACTTCTCAGTGCCCTAGACAAATCTTTAAGTCGATAAATTAAAGAACATTTGTGATCTTTACTGGTGGAGGGAATTTTCTCATTTAAAATTCCCTGAATATCAGTCAAATCAAATTGAAAAGAAAAAACAAGCAATAATCCATGCAATAAAATATTTTCTTCAAACATAAATAATTATTCAGTTTGATCCTTTGAAGCCAAACTGAGGTGATAGTCTTCAATTCATATGAATTCAGGAAGGACAAACACTTTAATGTTCAAAAGAAGCTGTTTTAGCTTTAAGTATAGAATTGCTTGTCGTTTATTTATTTAATATTTCATTTTCCCCCAATTATATGTAAAAAACAATTTTCAGTATTTGTTTTAAAATTTTTTAGTTCAACATTTTCTCCCTTCTCCCTGTCATTGAGAAAGCAAGCAATTTGATACAGGTTATGTGTATTTAGTCATGCAAAACAAATTTTCATGTTAGTAATGTTCTAAAACAAAACAAAACAACTGCCCCACCCAAAATAAAGTCTTAAAAGTATACTTCCATTTCCATTCAGATTCCATCAGTTCTTTTTCTAGGGATGGATAGAATTTTTCATCTTAAGTCCCTCAGAGTCTTCTTGGATCACTGCATTGCTAAGAATAACTAAATCATTCATAGTTAATCATCTTAAACTATTCCTGTTTCTATATACAACATTCTCCTGGTTCTATTCATTTCACTTTGGCTCAGTTCATATAAGCCTTTCCAGGTTTTTCTGAGAGAATCTTATTCATCATTCCTTACAGCACAATAGTATTCACAATCACATAGCACAACATGTTCAGCCATTCCCCAATTGAGGGGCAGCCCCTCAATTTCTAATTTTTTGCTACCAAAAAAAGAGCTGCTATAAATGTTTTTGTCCTTTTAATAATAAGTCCTTTTCTTTTTTATATATCTTTTGGGACACAAACCTGTAGTGATAGGAATTATATTTCTTAATGTAATTAACCAACAGTGATCAAAGAAAAATCCTTTTATGCTATATTTGTCTATAACTGACTTTAAGCAGTTTGATGTGTAATTTGTAAAACTGAAATTATTTCAGCAAATTATGATTCACTTAAGAAATATGTCTTAGAGGGACCCTGCCATCTCTAGGGAGTCCCCTGTACATTTGGTTTAGACATACTTCATGATGGTGGCAAACATGTCTAACAAGATTACAACTCGGTGACCAGAGGGTCAATAAACAAAGGCATCTCTTTCTTGTACTTTTCAAGCAATCCTATGCAGTTTCAACATGGACATGGAAAGCCCTGACAATGATTTGTGGGCCCTCCTGTTTTTGATGACATGCTGATTATATCAAGCCCAAGAACACTGAAAAAAATTCATAAATGAGACCTATAATCTCTCAAAAGATTTCAGATTGGGGCAGCTCGGTGGCGCAGTGGATAGAGCACCAGCCCTGAAGTCAAGAGGACCTCAGTTCAAATCTGGCCTCAGACACTTAACACCTCCTAGCTGTGTGACCCTGGGCAAGTCACTTAACCCCAATTGCCTCAGCCAAAAAAAAAAAGATTTCAGATTGATTATCTATCCATTTGACTAGGAGAAAAGGTTTTTTTTTGTTTTTTTTTTAACCTTTATTTGTGAAAAATATGTGACTGGAGAGAGTTTATTAAAAAAAAGAAAACTGAAGAGTTTAATCAAATACAAGCTCAAACAAGTAAACAGGGTGACATAGCCACAAGCACTAATTTAATCTCAACCATAGAAATAGAAGCAAAGTGACTTTTGCTATGCACACATTGACTAGGCATGAATATTATCAAATATTTATATTATAGAACATATAGGATATTATGATTCTATATATTATATATCAAGTACTATATATTATACTATATCCATATTATGATTCTATATATTACATATAGAATAGTATGAGTTTATATTACAGAATATATAGAATATTGCAATATATATAATATAGGATATATGAGATCACATGTTATGATTCATGTAATGATATAGAATTTTATAATATTTTAGGCAGCATATAGAAGATTATAGAAGACAATTCTGAATGTCACATCTTAAGTAGAATATTGACAATCTAAAGCTTGTACAAAGAAGGGTGATCAAGATGATGAGAAAATGGAAATGGATTCATACCACCATGGTTCAACTTCCTTTTAAGTGTGCTCTTTCTCCACCAGATGAGCTCCTTGAGGCCAGATGCTATTTTTTAACTTGTATTTTTGTAACCAAGGAGTCAAGACTTTCATAAGACTTTCTTCAATGATGGAGGTTAATTATTCTCAATGCTCCATGTCCATTTGATTGGCAAGAATTTGGGATAAGAGGGTCCTGGCTTCTTTTGGTTTCTACTTTCAAAAGGAAAAAATACACATCCAGCTTCTCTTCAAGGAGAAGTCCCAGAAAGGAGAGGACTTGAGGAAGAAGCTAATGTGTTGAGAACCTAGCATCTTGATCATGTCCCTAAACCCAATTGATTACAAGTTCCTCTTGGGTGGTATCTAGGATTTTCTCTTTCACTCTCCCTCTCTTCCTATCTCTCTCAATCTCTCTTTTTCTCTCTTTCTCAATCTCTCTCTTTTTCCCTCCCTCCGCCTCCTTTTCTTCCTCCTTCTCTCCCTCCCTTCCTTCCCCTCTCTGTTTCTGTCTCTCTGTCTGTGTGTGTGTGTGTGTGTGTGTGTCTGTTTCTCTGATTGTGTGTGTCTCCCTCTCTTTGTCCCTTTTTGTTTCTCTGTTCCTCTCTGTCTCTGTCTCTCTTTTACACACATACACACACACACACACACACAAATACCTGATTTGAGATGTCTCACTCCCCAGTAGGAGTGCCTGTTCACTCTGTGTATTATTTGACATATTTTCCTCTGCATAACTTTTTTGATTTCTGTTTACTACCATCTTGCATAAATGCTATTTACTATGTGTGGTCTTCATATAGCTAGTATTTGGTGGAAAAGGAACCAAGCCTGAGGGCTGGGTGCTCTCCTTTCTCACTTAAAGACATCAATCAAAAGCTCAGCCTGAATCTAAAATTATTTCCCTGAAATTAATGACATTTAGGGTAGGACAGATAGATATAATTCTCACCCAGTACCTTCCCACTGAGGAAAGTAGATTGGCCAATCTCAGGGCACCAATCTCCTGTTCCCCTCTAGGAAATCTCAGTTTCCCTGGAGAAAAGTGAATGGAGGAAACTCTAGAACTATATCTCTTTCTGCCTCCCTTTGAGATGCATCTAGACAGACATAATTTACATGGAAACATATCCACCCTACATTTGTATTCTCAGCACTTTGCAGAGCAAGCACTTGATAAAAACTTCTTGACTTGACTTGACTGGTTAGGGAGGGGAAAGGGATATGTTAATTGTCTTGAAATATTTGAGGGATTGCCAGGTTGAAGAAGGATTAGTGACAACATGATTTATTCTATATATTGTCAGATTTGGCATCCTATGTTCAGATCCCAATCCCTGCCTGTTTCTGCCTATGGCAACACAAGCCTTTAAGCAGCTGATGGATGGTGTTGAACTTTCCCATTTACAAGCTGCCGGAACTAAACTAGATGATAGCTCAGCATGGGACATTGTTGAAAGAGCATTAGATGGATACTTTAGGACTTGGATTCAAATCCCAGCTGTGCTCCTTCTCACTTCTTTGATACTGAGGAAGTCATTTATAGCGCTCTAGGATTCAGGGTTCTCATTTTAAAAATGAGAACATTGCACTGGGTGACATCTAAGGCTTCCTCTAGCTCTAAATCAATCATCCTAAATTTATAGTGTTAATTTTTATCTTTGAAGATATTAAAAAATACATTTTAAAATATTTTTTTTTCAGAATGAAAAGAGAATTAAAAAAAAAAATCTCTAAGCCTGAGGAAATCTCAGATCCACCTTTAACTGGTAGAACAAGGAAGCATTCAACAGGATGGATTTAAATTGGCCAGGAGCTCAAGGGCCCTTTTGCAAGATAATAGATCATACAGCAGGAGCCAAAGTGAGGCCTTCAATGAAGGCTAGGAGGAACTATTTTGTGGGGTGTTATTAACCAGTGAAAAGGACACTACAGAAATCTACTGCCTGACATTTATCAACAATGGAGGGTTTCAGACCAAGGGTCTAAAACAGGAACGCATTGCCACCTACTGCTTACAGCTGATTATTTTTCTTTCAAACCATAATTACCCACAGGAAAACCAAATGCCACATACATCGTTTCAACTCTTAAAGTTCATCCATTAAAGTTATCGCCGTGCGTGCAATTATAAAATATGCAACATAAACAACGAAATCACTTTTAGCACAGAAAACTTCTCAAGTCTTGCAGTGGTCTGCCAAATTATCCAACTCCTATTACCACTGACAAGTTAATGTGCTCTCAGCAAAAGCCAAATGTGCTCCTTCATGCAATTGACAGTCATCGTGGCTCCCGCCTTCCCCGTTGCATATATTTATGATGGCATTTTGGTCGACTTAACGGTACTCACGAATCCAGTTACCGTCTTTATTAACTGTACTTTCAGATCAGCTTTGCAAACACCAAACTGTCTGAGCTTGCTTTGCCTGCTCCATTTCAAGTGGCCCTCACAGGTATTCATTTACAAGAGAATAAGGATACATGAGCGTTTGGCAAGATCTGGAATCTGCTCCTTTTCCAAGTTTTAAAGAACAGCCAGCTAAACCCAAACCCACAGAAACAGAGTGGGCCCCTGGGAATGGGTATGGTTAACAAAGCACTGAGTCACCTTTGTGAGAGCCCAGCTTAGGCAAAGTTCTGAATCTGTTTGCACTCCACCCATTTCCAGTATTCCCCAAGCAGACTCCTGCTAAAGCCCAGAGGGCGGAACCAAGAGAATCAGGAGCAAGGGCAAAGGCAGTTTTCGCTCCAGAAACATTTTCTAACAGTTGGAGTTGCCTAAAAGCAGCATGGACCGTCTGGAAGGGTACGAGGCTCTCCCACCTTGGAAGAAAGCAAAAGATGAATGGGCGCTTCTTGAGGATTATGGGTAGGGCTGTGATCCTGTCATTATGTGATGATTTCCATCAATACAGACCTTGGTATGAACTTGACATACACATAGAAGCCCTTGCTAAAGGAAGGTCTTTAAAGGCTACGTTTTGCTCTATAAAGATTTGTTTTTTTGGTATCCCCAGTGCTTAGCACACAGCCTGGCACATTGTTGGAACTTAATAAATGCTTTTTGACTCACTGACTGACAATAAACACAAGGAGATTGTGTATTTCTTGAATTTGTTATCAAGTTGCATGTTTATATTTTATTAAGTTGCCGAAGAGCCTATCTATCGCTGTTTCTTATGTTCATCAAGGATGCCTACCTTTGATGTGAATAGTTGATTTCCACTTATTGGACCTGTGATTTCATTGGAATAGCTAGTCTCCCTCTCCCAATGCAATTTATAATCTTGAAGTGGGTATTATTATTATCTCCGTTTTACAGCTGAGGCAACTGAGGCAAAAAAGTTAAATGACTTATCCACTGTCACATCCCTAGAAAGTGTCTGACTCCCAGTCTAGTCTTGTTTTGTATTGATATACATAAAATATAAAAAGGCCTAGAATGGCCTCAACTTGAAGAATTTACACTCCAGTATGATCCAAAACCCCACAGAAATGAATGGGTTGGGCAAAATCATCAAATTAAGTATACCACTTTTCTATTTGCAAAAAAGCTTTTTATAATCGTATTTTTCATTAATTTCTATAACTGCAGTATGGGAATAGTCCATTATTCACTGTATAGAAGAGAAAACTTGTGACAGATGGGCAACGTGATTTGCCTGAGAATATTCAGACACTGACATGATCTCCCAAAGACTTTTCTATCTGTGGCCACAGTCCCACTTCTCTCTTTCAAAAATGATAATGCTAACAAGAGAACTGTTCGGTTCTGCAAACATATATTGTATCTAGGATATACTGTAACATATTTAACATATATAAGACTGCTTGCCATCTAGGGGAGGGGGTAGAGGGAGGGAGGGGAAAAATCAGAACAGAGGTGAGTGCAAGGGATAATGTTGTAAAAAAAAAATTACCCTGGCATGGGTTCTGTCAATAAAAAGTTATATATAAAATAAATTTTAAAAAAAGAGTTCATTAAAAAAAATGATAATGTTAAACTACTGAGAGAGGGGCTATTCCAAAGAAATCACAGGTCCAATAAGTGGAAATTTGTCTTTCCACTGATCCTGATGGATTTTTGGTGATGCTCTCTCTCTCTCTCTCTCTCTCTCTCTCTCTCTCTCTCTCCTCTCTCTCTCTCTCTCTCTCTCTCTCTTTCTCTCTGTCTCTCTCTCTGTCTCTCTGTCTCTCTCTCTGTCTCTCTCTCTGTGTCTCTCTCTCTCTCTCTCTCTCTGTCTCTGTCTCTGTCTCTCTCTCTCTCTCTCTCTCTCTCTCTCACACACACACACACACACACACACACACACACACACACACACACACACAGTTATTTGTTGCTGTTTACTGTCACCAGCCTAAGTCAATAGCCAAACACTGTCCAGGAATGGCCAGTGGATCCAAAGAGTGATGGAGCAGCACCCAATGGTGTCCAGGAGGACATCATCCAGGGCAACAGTAGTATCTCCCAGACACCTCTGGCCCTACATGACGTATCCCTAACTCATTGTACATCATGGCTGCATTGTTCCCTATCTTTATGATTCTCCTTTTATGACTTTTGCTTGTGTCTACTCTTCCTACTGCTGCTATAAATACTTGTGAGGGAGTGCATCCCGAGTTTATGGGGAAGATGTTTTATGATTATTTTATTCTAGTAAATATTTTGGCTTTGAGCTAACTTTGTCCTCTGGCTGGGGATTCAAGACATGCACATCCATCAGAGGGGACATACAAGCCATAGTTTAGGATTGTGTTCTTGAAGTCCTTGTCTAAATGGCTTCCAACTCTAAAGGCTTAGTGGATACGGGAGAACCGAGGGATACACTCAGAAAGGACATACAAAAACAAAAGCTATCAATGAAGAATATTTAAATAAAAATTTGCTTTACCCATTTTAGATCCCAGGCATAGATAAAAAGCGTCATTAACAATCAATTGAAGGCCACATAGAGACAAGGTTGGAGCCTAGGCCTACTCTCATTATTAATTCTTATGTACAAAACAAGCAGAAACTTATTCATGTTATCATAATTACAACAGGCATGTGTTCATCACTTGATGTTTATTAGTATGTTCTTCCATCAACAAACTTGTTTAAGCTCTTACAAAAAAAAATGTTTTTAAGTGTATGGAGCCAGAGAAGCCCTTGAAACTGAGGTAATCATCTTCTAGGACAAAGGTATCCTGATGGCTCAGAGTAAGCTGTTTTGGTCAGAAACCTAAGGGTCTTCCCCCTCCCTGATTAATTTTATTATTATTTTTTTTTGAGTAAGTAAAAAAGGACATTCTCTACTTCATTTCTTACATAGCCTTAATCCCTGATTGGCACTGTCTTGGTCAAACTGAGATCTGTTCAAGACTTTAGTTTAAAAAGGCCCAGGTCTCCCACTGCATCCAGGGTCATCTCCAGTCATCCTGATCTCTCTATGGCCACTGGACCCAGATGGCTCCAGAGGAGAAAGTAAGAGCAGGTGACCTTGCACAGCCCTCCCTCACTTAAGTCCAACTCACTTGCATGTCATGATGTTACCTCCCTGATGTCATGGACCTTTTCGAGAACAAAGGATAAACAACAAGGAAACACATAACCCTAGGGACTACAATACTCTGAAACTAGATTAAAATGTAATTCCTATGCAATTTTAATGTATTAATATATTAATAAAAAAGAAGTATGTTAACATATTTGGCTCATGAGCCACAAGACTCCTTAAGAACCTCCCCCCCACTTTTCTATTTGGGTTGGATGTCACAGCACAGTGAGATCCAACGTGTAAGTTGGATGGAGGGTATGGGGGGGACAGCCAAAATCAAGTGCTAGAAATTTGCAGTCATTTTACATATTGGTCCTCTGGTTATATTTTCTTGACTCTACATTGGCTCAGAAAAATCTTCCCATGTTTCCTGAATTCTTTAATATATAAAATGGCTATGCACTATTAGCATTGATTTTGGCTAGCTCTCCCCTCTCCCTCAACTCACACTCAGTTTGATTATGATACTTCTCTTTTTAAAATTCCTTAATGAGTTTTTATTGTCAGCATGTTAAAGGCATTCAAGAACCACCTTAACCTAGTCTCAACTCACCTCATATTTCCCAATGTGAACTCTTTCCAATGTAAAGTCTAGTCTACTCCCTGATCCCAAAATATCGAGATCACATTGCTGATCATGAGCATTTCCTGCTTGAGAGTGGGTGCTCAGAATTCTTACTTTTCCTAACCTATCAGAAGTCCTCCTAATTTTCAAGGTATAACTTGTCAGTTCCTCTGCAAAAGTTTCCTTGAATTCTGTTGTTCAGTCATTTTAGTTGTGAACAACTCTTGGTAAATTTGTGAGATTTTCTTGGTAAAAATATTGAAGTGCTTTATCATTTTCTTTTCCAGTTCATTTTACAGATGAGAAAACTGAGGCAAACAGGATGAAGTGATTTGCCCAGAATCACACAGTTAATAAATATCTGAGGTCAAATTTGAACTCGGGTTTTCCCTGCCTCCGAGGCTGTTGTGCTATTTTACTGAGTCACCTAGCTACATCCTTCAGCTCTACAATCCATATAATATAACAACCTTTCCTGATCTGCTATAGTACCTAACTGTACCACTCACTTAACCCTTCATCCCACTCAGTCCCACTTTGCTACATTACATGTTATTAACTAAAATCTCTCATCTCCCTTGTTTATACATCACTAAAAATGCCTGCTAGCCTCCAAAGTATATATCTCTGTGTATTAGTTACTGCAAAAATGGAAATATGGGACTGTTTCTTTCACACATTTTGTTATTTAAGAATATGCACTTAGAAAAGTTAATATAAATGAAATGAATTATACAAGAAAATAATGACATAAAGGAGATTTTCTGTCTCTCACTAATACAGATGGTAAACACATCCACAGATGTAACAGATGTATTTGGATTAGGGTTGTCAACACTTTTTCCAATGTTGTTTTTTGATACCTTTTCCACAGAGTATCTTGTATATAAACATACACTCACACACATATATACACATACTTTCTCTCTCTCTCTCTCTCTCTCTCTCTCTCTCTCTCTCTCTCTCTCTCTCTCTCTCTTTCTCTCTCTCTCTCTCTCTCTCTCTCTCTTTTTCTCTCTCTTTTTTTTTCTCTCTCTCTCTCTCTCACACACACACACACACACACAGTATTTTCATGCTTAAACAAAATGCTCAAAGAATAAGTTATTAGATCAATGACCCTATAATACTCAGAGATGAGATGAGAAGTAATATACTCAACCCCCATGTAACAGAATTAATTGCATATCAATGAAGCATCCAGTAAACCAAAAATGGCCTCAACTTCTAGTTATCTACTGGGCTTGGAATATAAGCCAATAATAATTTAAAGCACATATTTTATGGGGAAGAATATTTTCAAATTTCAAATTCAAGGAGTATGGGAAAGGGACCCCTCCAAAAGCTATATAAAAACCACAAAATCATAGATTGAGTTAATAATGATAATAAGAGATGGCTTTACCACCCTAAAATAATCCTTTAGCACTGCCCCAAAGCACATCTCTCTCCACTGAACATGAGCTCACACAGCCAGTTCTATGACAGTTGCCCCAGATTCAGAAGATCAATGGAGCTTCCATGGTCATTACTTCCTGTGATACTCAGAAGGCACAACTCTCATATTTTACTATTCATCACACCAAACATAGCTACACTTGTTTACCTATAATAAATTAGACACTGGGAGAGACAGCTAGAGATAGAGAGAGACAGAGAACATTTGTTCCTAAAGGACTCAGGAAAGTCTTCTTGGAACAAGTAGCACCCAAACAGAACCACTGAAAAGTTCAAAACCAATATAAAGTGTAACACTCAAGAACCTCCCATGTCCATGAAGTAGTTGATATTCATTCACCTTTTAAAAATATATATTTTATTCTGAACTTAAGAAATAAAAATTATTAATATATAATATATAGCATATAGACATTATAGATATACCCACTGCATTTTGCTGACTTTAAACCATCATTTATTAAGCTAATTATTCATTTCTCAGTTCTGCCAATTATTAGCTATATGACCTTGGACCAATCTTTTTACTTTTATAAAGTGGGTATTTTTCAGCAGGTCATATTGAGAAAGCCCTTGGACTATATTTGATAAATCAAATTTTAATTATTAAAAAAAAACCTGTAACCATAAATCATTGTATTTGCTTTTTTTCCCATTTATTTTGGGTCACCATTGTATTTCTCACAAGGTTGTGAGAGCAGGGATTGCACATCCTGTATCACCCCAACAATCATTCATTCCATTCACATGTGTTTGTTTGCACACATAGCTGGTTCCCATTCTAAAAACAGACACACAAAAGACACCCATAAATGCTCCCAGAGGATGAAACAATAAATCTTTGTTCACTTAGTATTTCATTACTTTTTCCTCTTTCTCTTGATTTCTGGTAACATTTCCAGTGCTAAGTCCCAACATATGATTTGAAATGTAAAGGATTAGAGATGAAGAATAAGCAATAAAGTGAGATAGCCCACTACTCTTTTTGATGACCCTAAAATCCATTCCATCTATTTTTTGTAGTCCCAGAGCATTGTAAGGGGGGGGGGGGCATTTTAACCCTTTCCCACTTCCTTCATTCTTTCTTCTCCTATTTAGTCTTGGGATGGGTGCCCAGAATTGATTCTAGAGGCAGAGGTAAAAAGAAAAGGAGGCAGAAAGAAGCCATGATGATAATATTTCCAATAGTTTTATATTGAGTGGATGATGAAGCTGTCTGAGCAAGCACTGAATACATACATCAAGAGTTAACATTGTCACCAAATAAAATTTAACCACAGTTAATCTGACACATTTAATAGCAAGAATAATTGTTATTGTACAGCATACTAATTAGGCATATAAGGCAAGCAATTTCTACAAATGACTGTAATTAGAATTACCTCTACAGAAATGAAGCAAGAATTTCTTAGGTAAATTTGCAAAGGGGTTGAGAAGAGGAATTTGGGTGGAGTACAAAGCTGCTTTTAGATTTATCAAGAAATCCCCGAGTCTAAAAAAAGATGAATGAGATTCCTGACTTCTTTTGAGCAGTTGAAGAATAGTTTTCAATTCTACTAAGTTCTTCCTCTTTGGGCTGGCTTAGGAATATCTGGAATACACAAAAGGTACTTTTTATTCTCCTTCCTCCATCCAAAGGTCATCAGTATCCCTTTTCCAAAAATCCCTCTCCTGTTTACTTAATAGTTCTTCTCCCAGATGGATCCCTGATATCTCTGATGGGGGTACTCCCCTCAGCAATTTATGTTGCAATACATCTGTGCCTTCTCAAACTTTTTGGGATTCTTGTCCAAAGATCCTTGATAAGGAATTCCCCAACATGACATTTCTTTCTCTCCATCTTTCTGCTTGTCACAGGCAATAGCATATTATTCAGAGTGTCAAACTTTTAAGTCCTTCCATTTTGCAACATGACTGATCAACCCCTATTTGCCATCATAAATTTCTTGGATATATTTCATATCAGGAATTCTTAAACTTTTTCCACTTGTGACCTTTTTTGCCCAAGAAATGTTTGCATGACTTTGGGCATATAGGTCTCTAAAATAGATATGCAAATGAAACATTTACTGATAATAAATCATAATTTCATGACCTCTACATTCAGTTATAAGATCTCAGATGTAATCATGACCCCACAGTTTAAAAAACTGGGTCATATGCCATACATATTATTGCAAAGATGTTGTAGCCTACTAATATACTGAAATTTTTAATTAGGATCAGTCTTTTAGAGTTTTCATTTTAAGAATATAAAGAATATTAAATATAATTATTTACTATATAATTATTTGTTCTTTATTATATATAATATTCTTTGTGCATGTAATTATATATTCTTTATATATAATATATGATATTCTTTATATAACATGAATATTAAAGATATTCTTATCAGTCCCTACCCTGTTCTGGGCTGGACCTAATTCAAGTCAGTTTCTGTTAATTTAGATCCAGTTTGTGAATAAAATGAGATATTTTGTAGGCCATTCAACAGTAAAAAAAAAAAAAGAGAGAGAGAGAGAGATTTATTTAATCATAGCAGGAGAAATTTATTCTACAGAGGACAGATATTAAGGTCCCTCAAGTTGATTCAGCTCAGCCAATCAACATTTATTAAGTACCTACTTAGTGCTAAGTGCTGGGCTAAAATCTAGGGGTCCAAAATGAAGCAAAAGATTGTCTCTGTTCTTAAAACCCTTATAAGTTAATGGAGGGAAGAGGAGGAGGAGACAACATGCAAACACATATATACAAAGCAAATAGGAAATAATTCACAGAGGGAAGGCACTGGAATTAAGTGGGCTTACTAAAGACTTCCAGGATTTGAGTTGGAATTTAAAAGAATCCAGGGAGATCAGTAGTCAGTGGAAGAGACAGAAGGAGCATTCCAGAATGGGGGACAGTAAGAGAAAATGTTGGGAGCTAAAAGTATTTATCAGGAATAAAATATAAGATTAGAAAGGTAGGAGGGGGCTAGTCCATGAAGGGCTTTGACTACCAAACAGAGCATTTGGAGGTCAGAGGAAGCCATTAGAATTTATTTGTTTATTTATTGAGCCTGACATGATCAGACTTGCATTTTAGGAAAATCACTTCAGTGATTAAAATGGGGAGACTTGAGGTAGGCAGACTCACCAGCAGGTGATTATAATAATCCAGGTAAGAGGGAATGAGAGCCTGCAGTGTCAGAGGGGAAGAGGGACATATATGGGAGTTATTGTCAAAGTGACTTGACAATGGATTGGATAAAGGAGATGAGGGACAGTGAGAATCTACAATGAACGTAGGCTGCGGGCCTGAAGGACTGGGAGGCTGGCGTTGCCCTTGACAGTAAAGGGAAACTGGTGGGACGGAAGAGTTGAAGGGAAGTAAGTTCTGTTTTGGACAGACTGAACTGGAGATGTCTGCTGGACATCCCATTGACGTGCCTGGAAGGGAGCTGGATTGGCAAGACTGGAGACCACAAGAGAGTCAAGAACACGCCAGGCAGATTTGGGAAGCATCAGCACAGAGACAGAGCTCCTACTACATGCCCAAAACAGGCCCCTTGCTTTGTGATGTCTAGAGTGGAGAGGGGATTTGGAAATTTGAGTTAGTTATATTTAGGAAAGGGACAAGCCAGTGCTCCTCCCCCTTTTCTCCCTCCACTTATTTCTCTATTAATACTGTTCCCCATCCCTGAAATTTTCTGTGTCCTGTTTTCTTTTGTCTTTCACAGAAATGTCTAGGAAACTAGCTACTGAAACATTTTGCAAAATGCCATGTCTCCTGTCTCTTATCACTTATTATTAATTAATTTCATCTTGATCATTGGGATTTTGCAAAGAAACATACAAAAAGCTTGAAAAAAAAAAGTAGCAAAGATGAGCTTGCCTCCTGCTTCCTAATTAACAAGACAAGTTTCCAATGATTTGTTCCTATAATGTCATCATGAGGCCAGCCTGCTGAGAATTATATCTGAGGATCACAGAAGAACCATGCAGGGTGACAGCTTCAGCTGGTAAAGGAACTTTCTTAGGCTGCTTCAAGGTGAGTAGGCCTTTTCATGTCTATTTGAAAAATTTCCTGCCACTATAAACAATTTAATAAGGTACAAAAGGAAGGTTTAATGAAGATATTTCAAGATACAAAGCTTATTTTGTGAGGTTTGTTTGGAAATAAGACGACTCAATTGATGAATATAAATATGTTTTTATGAATCTGGATCATATGAGAATAAACAATAACTCAGTGGAATTATTCCCCTTTTCTTATTCACTATTCTAAAAATAGATATAAAAATAGGAAATGTTTATTTTAACAAGAAGAATTTAATTTCCTTCCATTTGTAGAAGCATACAGCACTGAAATCTCAGCTGTATTATGAAAATTCGGAATTAATATTTTAATAGCATCCTGGTCTAGAGTTCTCAATCTCCTTTGAATGAAGAAAGATCTAGCTGGTTTTCTTTAAGTAGAGCACTTAATCAAAATTGGGGAGGTACATGATTCTGTAAAGAAAATAGAATGTGTCATGAGATAATCAGATGGCATTTACTGTGGCCACACTAGAGTAGGAATACCTGTTTTTACAAATAAAAGCAGAAGTGTTTCTTTTATTTACTATTGACTAGACAGAAATGGGGAATAAGTTTCAGGAAGGCATCTTTTCCAAGAATATATTAACATTAACACTGTTCTCTTTGTTTATTCTAAAAATCCTAACTGAAAGAATGTGCTTTTGTTTTTACCACAGTTGTGGAATTTCATTTTTTATTTCACGATTACAATAAAATGTGATTGGAAGTTGGGGGGGGGGTGCGGTTAAGGAAGGAAAGCTTTTCTGAAGTAACAGGGGAAAAGTTGTCAGAACCAAACTTTAAGCAGAAGGTACTTTTATGTTACATAAAAAATATGTCTCAGAGCTACCAAAAAAATAAAAAATAAAAAAATAAGAGTAAGCTGTTTTTCTTCCATGTGTTTTGATGTATGACTTAATAATTATTCTTTTTTAATGGGGGGCCTAGTCAAGAAGGACCTGGTCCTTAAAGCATGCTATTCCTCACTTGGTGATTAACTCAAGAATCCATCATTCACTAGTATACTGCATGGCCAGCAGACCCTAGTTACTAGGAAGGCTGAGGCTGGTGGATCACTTGAACACAGGAGTTATGAGCCATTGGGATCAAGCCCATTGGGTTTCCTCATTAAACAGAAGCAATAAAGTGAATCCCTCAAAGCAAGGGGTCATCAGGCTGCCAAAGGAGGGGCAAACCAGCCAGTGCTGAAAATGGAGCAAGAGCAGTTTATGTCCCATAGAGTGGGGCCATGAGTAGCCACTGCACTTCCACCTACACAAAATAGGGAGACCACTTTTTAAAATATGTGTGTATGTATAAATATGTGTATATGAATATATACATACATTCACACACATTATATATATATGGAATTAAAATGATCCAATGTCCCCCAAAGGAGACAGAAGATAGCATCTCTCTGCCTTATTTGCATAGATGGGGAAACTATTGCACTCAATATCAAACTTTTTGGATATGTGAGTTTTAAGGAATCAATTTCCCCCCCCCCTCTTTTTATTCTTTATTTAAAGAATAGCTTTTAAAGAGAGGAAGAAAGAAGAGACAAGGAGAAATGTAAATTATATATTATTTTAAAGTTATCCAAAAGTTATTTTTAAAGCATCAAGTAATCAATAAAATCTTAAAACAATATTCTTCTAAACTAATTCAGGGAAAAACACTTTGTTATCACCTACAAACAGCCTGTTGGTGAAACATTGTATAGTATAAAGGTTTGAAGAAACTAGAATGATTCATGCAGATAAGTATTTGTTATACAAAAACAACAGCTAGGATTTTATGAAAAACTCTGTTCAATTTAAAACTTAATCTTGACTTTTTATCATAACCTGACATTCTTTCTGAGACAGAGGAGATGGAGGTAAAGGAAAATAATCACCACAGTTGTTCCTGGGAGGAGGAAGATTCCCCCTACTCCAGGCTCTTGTTTTATAAAGAATTCCCAAATATGAGAGGGATGTCTGACAATCAACAAGGGTTCTTTTAATTGGATCATAGAGCCAGAAGGAACATTCAAGGTAAAATGAAGAAACTGAGTCTTAGAGAGTTGACTGAAGTCACCCAAGTAATAGAGAAAGTCGATAAAGCCCCTATTTCAAACCAGGTTCTCAGATCTGAATACATTGCTCTTTCTCCTATATTACTCAGTTTTTCATGTCCTGAACCTCAAAAAACACTCTCTGTCTCTGTCGCTCTTTTCTTCTCCTTCCTTCCCACCCCCCTCTTCCCTCTCCTCTCTCTCTTTGCTGGTCTCTGTCTCCACAGCTTTAACTAGAATGGGCAAACAGAGCTTTTGCCTAAGACAATGCAATTTAGAGAGCCCAAAATCCAAAATAATGATTTTTTTAAAAATTGTGTCATTTGTAGCTTAGTGGATAAAACATCAGAGTTGGAGTCAGGATGAGCTGGATTTGAATTGTGCTTCCAACCTTTATTTCTTAAGTAGCTTTGAACAAATTTTACCTCTTTTATTCCCACTTTCCTCATCTGTAAAATGGGATTAATAATAGAACTGCATGTACATAGTTGTTGTGATCAGGTGAGATTCAATATAAAATTATAATAAATGCATAAATAATATATAAAACACTATAAACTTTAAATTGTTATTATATAAATAATTACTATTATTTTTACATTTTGAAAGTACTTTCCATCTTTCAGGGATTCAGAAACAACTGAATTTAGCACCTTGTTAATAAGAATAACTAGCTAAATTAAGAAACTACCAGATGGAAACTAACACCAGAGGAAACAAATCAGGTGAGCTCCTCCTAGCCTAGCTCACCCTGATGGGTCATTGCTGGCAATGACTTTGTAGCGGCCCAAGATGTATTCCAAAAGGGTCTCTTTTTCCCTTTTCATAAGATTAATTCCAAACTCTCTCCTACACAGAGTATCAGGATTCCTTCTTATTACAAACACATATATATATATGGATCCAGCATCATGTGATCTCTCCCAAAGGACTAGTATCCTGGGATTTCCCCTAATGATCCAGTTGAATATGTCTTAATTACTTATTGTATTATTTCTACATCATGAATTATAGTGTTGATTCAATCATTTATTCATAGCTGGTTGTTCCAGGTACCAAAATTTTAGTTATAGCTCTATACAAAATTATCCAAAATTCATTCCATAGATGGACATGTTTTATTTTGTATGTTAATTCCTAAAATTCAATAAGTTGCACATTTTTGCAAAGAAGAAAAAAACTTTTCTAAGGCCTGATCCTAGACATGAGTCTGGGATATGTTAAATTAACAATTTCAAAAGCTAAAAAGAAAAAAAGGGAAAAGAGTCTTTCTTGAGGTATAATTTGAGAGGAAATGATAATGACCTCGATAATGATAATAGCAATGATGATGAGAAGTTTGATGACAACAAAATGATGGGGGTGATGATATGATGATCATGATGATGATAGCATTTATCTAACAATAAAGTTTACAAAACGCTTTACAGGTATTATTTCATTTGTTTCCCACAACCACCCTATTAGATAGGAATTACTATTATCTTCATTTTTCCAGATGAGTAAACTGAGATATTCAGAGGTTAAGTGACAAGCCCAGAGTCATACAATTAGTAAGTGAATAAGGCTGTATTTGAACTCAAGTCAGCGGTATTTGAACTCAATGCTGCAGGGAATCTAGTGAATCAATGAAAAGAAAGTTGGGGAAATCTTTTTTACAGTGTTGCTGATAAAAGTTTCATTTCTAAATATATAAAGAGAATTGACTCCAATTTATAATACAAATTATCCCTCAATTGATAAATTGTCAAAGAATATGAACAATTTTCAGACAAAGAAATTAAAGCCATTTCTAGTAATATGAAAAAATGTTCTAAATCACTATTGATGAGAGAAATGCAAAGCAAGACAAGCTCTGATGTAGCACTTCACACTTCTGAGATTGGTTAGGATGACAGGAAAAGATAATGATAAATGGTGGAGGCAATGTGGGAAAACTAGGACACTAATACATTGTTGGTAGAGTTGTGAACTGATCCAACCATTCTGGAGAACAATTTGGAACTATGCCCAAAAGATCATAAAATTGGGCATACCCTTTGATCCAGCAGTTTTTCTACTGGGATTATATCCCAAAGGCTTAAAAGGAGGGCAAGGGACCCACATGGGCAAAAATGTTTGTATTTTGTAGCAGCCCTTTTTGTAGGAACTGGAAATTGAGTGGATGCCCCTCAGTGGGGGAATGGCTGAAAAAGTGATGATATATGAATCATGTAATGGAATATTATCATTCCAAAAGAAACAATGAGCAGACTGGTGTCAGAAAAGTCTGAAAAGACTTACAGGAACTGGTGCTAAGTGAAGTGAGCAGAATCATGAGAACATTGTACACAGTAACAACAAGATTATTTGATGATGACCTGTGATGGACTTGGCTCTTTTCAATAATGAGATGCTTCAAGGCAATGCTAATAGATTTATAATGGAAAGAGACATCTGCATCCAGAGAGAGAATTATGGAGGCTAAATATGGATCAAAGAATTGAATTTTTACCTTTTTTATTGTTTTTTGTTATTGTTTGCTTGTTTTTTTTTAATTTCTCATGTTTTTTTCCCTTTTAATCTGATTTTTTTACAACATGACTAATATGGAAATAGTTTAGAAGAATTATATATTTAACCTATATCAGATTGCTTGCTGTCTTGGGAAGAGGAGGAGGGGGAGGGAGAAGAAGAAAAAATTGGAACACAAGGGTAAATGTTGAAAATTATCTTTGCATGTATTAGGCAAAATGAAATACTATTAAATTTTTTAAGAAAAAGAACTTACAGATTATGAATGTAGATTAAAACATGTTTTTTCTTTATTTTTCTGGGAGTGTTTGCCTGTGTCATAACTAACATGGAAATATATTTTATATGATGACTGCACATATATAACCCTATATCAAATTGTTTGCTTTATTAATGGGGCAGGGAGATAATTTGGAACTCAAAATTTTAAAAAAAGAATGATATAAGTTATTTTTACAAGTAATTAGGAGGGGAAATAAGATATTATTTTAAATTCCTGGTGAGTTTGTTGTCTTTTTTTTTTCTCTTCCCAATTTTCTTCAACTAATTCTAAAAGAAAAAACTGATTATTGAATAGTTCAACTATGCTATAACCTTTCTCTAGCTACTCACTGAGATGGCAATATGTGATGCCAGATATGCCATAACTCTGCAAACTGTTTTTTCCTTCCCTCAAAATGAGGTAGCCATTCATCGCCATTTCCTCTATCTCACTGCCCCTGCTATCTTTGCTTACTGGGGATAGCTACACCTCTCAGTCCACTGCAAACATAAATACCCACGCTTCCCTCTGCTCCTACCCCTTCCACTTCTTTCAGAAATAGAATACTAACTTCAAAGTTATTTGAATAGAATAGTGGACAAAGCTCTACCACAGAATGTATGACGGACACAGGGCCATTAATGTTACAATAACAGACAGAAAGGTGAACAGTTCCACAGTTTACAAAGCTTGTTATTGTTAGTCTCCATCCTCAGAGCCAGCTACAGCACTTAACTTCCTCCTGCCATTCAGAAGAGCCTCGGATTTATTCTTTATATTCATTCTTTTCTGGCTGGACAGCCCTGGCTCTGGCTAGCCAAAACTAGCCTTCCCAGCCTTCTGAAATTTGTTTCTTTGGATTGTAAACTGGTGTGGGAATCTAGGGACTAGACAGAGGCTCATTTCATCCAGTCCTCAGCTTGCTTTCCCCAAAGAATATAGATTATCCTTAACCCCCACCCCCAGTTTTGATTCAGATTACTTAATCTAACATATTTATTTTCCAAATTCTTTATCTGGGCAATAATTCTACCTCCCGACTTAGTTCAACTCTTGGCATGTCCTTCACCCATATGCATGGATCTCCACCTTCTCGGGTTCCACAATCTGTTTGCTCTCTCACCTCTCAGAGGTAACATGATGCACTGGTTTGGGAGTCACAGGGTCTGGGTTCAAATACTACCTTTGTCACTTAGCCCTTACATGACCTTTATTGATATATATATATATATATATATATATATTATATATATATATAATATATATATATATATATATATATATATGATAAGGAGATTGGACTAAATAACCTTTAAGGTCCCTTCTAGTTTTAAATCTATGTTACTAAGATTATCTACTTTATATGTTTTAGTTAACTCACAGAAGCAAGTTCTAGTAGTTATATATATCTAACATTTATATGGCACTTACTATGTGCTAAGGCACTTTACTCAGACACTGTGCTAAGTACTTTATAATTATTATCACATTTAATCCTCACAATGAGCCCAGGAGGTAGGTACTACTATTATCCACTTTTGCACATGAGAAAACTGAGGCAAACTGAGGTTTGCCCACAGTCACACAACTAGTAAGTATTTGAAGACAGATATGAATTGTGATCTTCCTGACCCCAGGTTTGGTACTCTATCATTGAACCACCTAATTAAAAGTAGGATGGTATAGTGTTCATTTGACTTAATGACCTAAGTCAAATTATTTAATTTTTCTGAGCTTCATCTGTAAAGGAAGGAGATTTGAATTTATATGGCTTCAAATGTCTCTCCAGATCCAAATCTAAGATCCTATGATTTATTTTATTTTATTTTATGTTTTTTTGGTATCATTACCATGTGGGCTATAACTATCATGAATTGGTTACACCCAAGCATTTAGATTTCCTCATTACATGACTATTTTCTATAGTCTACTTTACTCTCTTAAGTACTTCAGATCATGTCTTCCCAGAGATCTCTTCTCTAGATTACTGCTTTGGGTTAGTTTAAGCTGATAAAGATAATCACTAGACATCTTTTTCTTGTCCTCTACTAGGTATCCAATCAATTCCGCATCACAGATTCATGACTCACTGAACACATTCTCCTCTCTTCTCCCACTTAGCCCCTTCAGGAATAAAACCTAAAGGCTAAATGTTGTTACAATAATAAAAAGTCTATGGACATACAGCATTACCAATTTCTTCTAAACCCACGTTCCATTCTTCCCTGGCTACTCTAGTAAAGATTCAGGATTGGATAACTTATTTTAGTTATGTTCCAGACTTATTTTGTATTACATTCTAATCTGGTCGAAGGAGAGCTTTAATTTTTTTTAGACGGCAGTGATCTGGGGTATTGAGGATAGTGATAGTGATTTGAAACAAAGGAAGAAATGAATGTCAATGAATTATTTTAAAATAAACAAAAGAGAGCTGAAGGAAATTCAGAAAGTGACTTAGACAAACAATGCAGTAGAGAACCTTCCTGTTAAATTTGGGGAAAAAAATGAAACTGCAAATAATACAGATTCATACTTTTGCAGCAGTCCCTTTTTCCTGTTCTTTGCATAGGGAAATATATTCCTGTTTGTCAGAGTGATAATAATAAAAAAGGGGGAGAAATGACAAAAACAGTAACAAAGGGACAGGATTATTTTTAGGTATCCCTAAGCATTATGCCAGATCGCAGTCACTTGGGTGGCACTGCCAAGAATGGGACTGACCTGTCCAGCAGTGGCCCTCTGCAAGACTTCTCTTCTGGTGATGGCTGATCCCTCTTAGTCACCCAGGTTGTTGCTTAAAATATCCTTATTCACCAACTGAATGTCAACCACTCTAAAAGCCTCTCAAAATCTAAGCAAGATCACAGCATTATCTAGGATCATAGATGTAGACTTGGAAGGGGGATTAAAAAGTCATGTAGTCCAACTTCTCCACCCCCGACTCTGCCACCTTGATTTTGTTACCTAATGAATTGCTCTTTGGCTTGCCCATGGTCACATAAACAGTGGGAAGCAGAGCTATGATTCAAACTTAGGGACTGTGAGAAAGGAGTTGGGGGTGTGGCTGAGGAAGAATATATCCAAGCAGAAAATCATTCAACACCATCTCTGATAACTTAAAGACAAAATCCAAATCAATCTCATTTTTATATCAAGGTAGTGTTAGAAATGATTTTCAACAAATTCCCCCATGTGACTAAGGAAAGTCTTATGTTTTTACTTAAAATATTGTAATGATAGTGAACCAAGCTTTACGAAGATATAATTTAGAAATAACAAGTCATCTAACTTTTAATATAGTATCAGAATCCTATATATATATATCAATTATCAATTTAAAATCCAGAATCCAGCATATCACAGTTTTACTCTGTTTGATAATAACACCTAGCATTTATATAACATTTTAAGGTTATATAAAGTGCTAGTTTTGAAAAGTGCTGTTCAAATATTATCTCATTTTACCCTCACAGAAACCCTGGAAATAAAGACTATGATTATACCCATTTTATAGATGAGAAACTGAGGCAGGCAATAGGTAAAGGACTAGGTCTTATAGCTTATAAAGTGACCGAGGCTGTATTTCAATTCAGATCTTCTTGACTTCCAGTGCTTTATGCATAGTGCCACCTAGTTGCCTCTGGGTAGCTACAAAGATGTTTTTAGAGAAAAGTATTTAGAATTCATTGTTTTATCTATTTTAATTCACATAATGTTAGACTCTCTAGTGAGGTTACTAATTACTATCACTGATCTCACAATTAATATGCAACTCTATTAATAGCCATCTAGCTATCAAATTAACAACTGAAGCAGAGGAATGCTTATTTGACTCATCATAGTAAAAGTATTTTCATAACACTTAACATTTTGAGTAATATTCTCTGTTTCTGCTAAATGAATAAGCTCATTTTTGTCTTTGGAAAACATATCTATAAAACCTTTCCTCAGAGGAGGTGGATAGAGCTTCTTCTTTGAATTTGATGGAGTTGTAACTTCCAGTTGAGATGGCAGAGCAGGAAGGAGTCCAATACAGCAGATATATTGCAACAAAGATCTAAAATGGGTCCTACATTGAAAAATGATCAAGAAATACAAAGAATAACAAGCTTCTTCACTTAGCCCAGAACGTCACAAAAAAGCCTGAAACTCTGGGTTCTGGAATAGGGATCCTACCAAGGAAGCTATCATAAGCTCAGGTGAACAGGCCAGAGCCCCAAAAATACCTGCCCCAAAGTAGATAGAAAACTACCATCATAACATACTGATTTGGGAAGCCTTAAGGGGCCAGAAGACTATAGCAGAAGTCTGAGTAGAAATGATAAACGGAAAGGGCCACAGTAGGTAAAGGCAAAAAACCCTACAGATCTCTTGCTGGGTCAGAAACCTGCCAGCACTTTTGAGTCCAGAGACAGGAAAAAGGTATAAAGACAGTAAGTAAAGTTCATGAAACTGACCAACTCCAATCTCTGGGATGGGGAAAATCCTGGTCCTGGTCCAAAATCCAAATTAAGAATTGAGGCTACAGATATAAATAAACAAGAGACACAGAAGACTATGAAAAAATATAATGGGTCAAGGGATATCCTAGGAATAAACCCAGAGATAGAAAGTAACTCTATAGCAACTGTAAACAGAGCCGAGGGGAGGTGAGAATGACTTGGTCACAAGGACAAGAGTAGCTGGAATAGATGAAATAAATTTTTAAAAATTTTAAAAGAAATTTATATGTAAGATCTTATATGTGAAATTAGATTTATGGAGGAATAATAAATAGTTTGAAGCTGACCTTGCCAATGTAGTAGAATCCTTGAAAATTCGAATAGATCAAGTATAACTCAATGATTCCATGAGAAAACAAGAAATCAGTGATACATTTTTTGAAAGTAGTATGATGGTTTACTAAGAAAACCATAAAGATTCAATTAAATTAATTGAAACACTAATTTCAACAAAATAGAAGGCTATTAAAAAAACCTACACAGATTATTTACCATGTCTATACTATAATAATATAATAAGCAGAATAGTAGGAGTAGTAGTAAAGTAATATGAGAGATAATAATGGTTCATGGTTGGGCCATGTCAATACAATAAAAACGAACTTTTTCTGTGCCATATTAATCAAATTATCAAGGGATTACATTATGTGGTAGAAAAATAATTATCAATTCATCTGAAAGGACAGAAAAGCATCTCGTAGGAAAAATATGAAAAGGAAGAGGAGGAAAGAAGGCCTAGCAATACCAGATTTTGGACTATGCTAAAAGTAGCAACCATCTAAACAATTTGGTACTGTTTAAAAACAGAAATAAACTTAAAAAAAAAAAAAGCTTTAGGTACACAAAGTCTAGAAAGAATTAAATATATTACCATAGTATTTGATAAAACCAAGGATATAAACAAGTGAAGTAAGGATTACTATTCAACAAAAACTAAAGGAAAAACTGAAAAGCAATCTAGGAAAAATTAGGTTTAGATCAGTATCTCATATCATATACCACAATAAACTCCAAATGAAAATATGATCTTAGAGATAAAAAGTCATATCATAAACAAATTAGAGGAGAATGGAAGAAAATTATCTCAAAGCTCACAAAGCTCAAAGAGTCAAATAGTTTAGCTAAGAGTAGGAATAGACACAGCAGAGACAGAGATAACAGGTGGGGGGAGAGGAGGGATGTGGCCAGTGGTCCAGGTAGAGAGACAAAGATCCAATGCTTCTTTCTTCAGTAGGGACTTAAAACAGTCCTTGTCTCTTCACTCAAATGCAGTCAAGCAGGAAAAAGAAAATACTTTGGCTATTTAGTAGCTTTTAAATTCATTCCTATTTCCAGCTCAGCAGCCAATTAAAAGACTCTCTTCTTCACATAACTAGACCTTGATTTCAATACTTGTACATACTCTGAAGTCCACATTGAGTACTGTATTAGTAGAATATGCTAAGCATGTTCATAAAGACTGATCTTGTGGGCTAGGTCCCTGTTAGAATGAATAATAATAGAAATGAATATAAAAAAAAATCGTGAGGTACCATATCATATCCATTAGATTAGCAAACATGATAAAAAAAATTGGCAAATATATATACAATGGTACTTGTTGAAGAAGATGCACGAGGACAAATACATTTGAGGCACTCTTAGTAAAGCTACAAATTGGTATAGTCATTCTGAAAAGCAATTTGGAAAGATTCCTGAAAAATGTGTCTTCCTCTTTGATCTAGCAATGTTAGAAATCTACTTCAGTGAGAATAAAGGAAATGGGAAGAGTCCATTTGTGTGAAACTATTTATAGTAGTACTTTTGTAGTAATAATAATCATGATAATAGCTAGCATTATGCTGTGCTAAATTCTTTACAGATGTTATCCCATTTGATTCTCACAACCTTCCTGAGAGTGCCCATCATGTGGGGAATATTTAATCAAATTATAATATATGCATGTAATGGGGTGTTAATGCACTACAGCAAGGGAAGAAGAAAAGGATTGAGCTGGGAAGACTTTTCTTAAATAGAAAAACAATGAAGTAAGTCAATGCAGTAAGACAATTTAGGAAATAACATGATAAAGAAAAACAACGTGGAGAAAACTCTAATTAACGTAATGACCAAGCATGATTCCAGAGAGCTGATAATTAAACATTTTATCCAATTCTTAACAAGAATGATGGACTAGAGCTATAGAATGAAACATACATTTTCAGACATGGCTAAGATGTGGATATCTTTTGCTTGATTAAGGGTATTGGTTCCAAGGGAAAGGTTTTATTGTTTATTTAATGGGGAAGGGGTCTAATTAGAGGGAATGAGAGGCTTATAATACCAATGCTAAATAAAAAGAAAGAAGAAAAGAAAAAAAAAAGAAAAGAGCATTAATTTTCCCCCCAATTACAGAAAAGAACAAAAGAGATTCTAGAAGGAAACACAGATAAGCAGGCCAGTTTTTGGAACAAATGGACTAAATTTATTCATGTACTTTAAAATTTATCATATACTTTTTTTTTTTTTTTTTTTGCTGAGGCAATTGGAGTTGCCCAGGGTCACAGCTAGGAAGTGTCTGAGGCCAAATTTGAACTCAGGTCCTCCTGACTTCAAGACTTGGTGGTCTATCCATAATTTATCATATACCTTTAAAAACTAGCATAGGTTCATTATTTCTATTTGTTATATATTAAAATGTTTGTGTTTGTTGAAATTTCCAAGTTCAGAATAAGAAAAAAATATTTAATGGTTGTGTCTCAAAAAGATTGAGCATGATGCTCTTGATACCAATATCTTATTCTACTAAATTGAAAAAAAAATGTTAGAAGAGAGCTGGGTCATATTCTGATATTTTTCTTGTTCCCTAGGTGTTAGTCTGCATTTTTATCAGTCTGAGAAAGGAAATTAGATAGTGGCAAATCATCCATTTTGGGGTATAAATTAATTTTAATGTAATATAAGATGAGGAGAAAATCCTGCCCTCTGGACCATCTGCAAGAAGAGAGCATTTCCCTTGAAAATTAGAAATTTAAGGTTTGCCTTTAAAGCCACCTAACTGTGCTATTTTACATTAAACCTGTCAATATTTTGAATTTTATTTTGTACTCCCAGGTCATTTTACATCAATCATTACAATCCTCCATCCTCAACTCTGGCTTGAATTTAAATGACACACTTCCTAAATTTCTCCAGATAGAACTCAAAAATTCCCCATATACTCCAGACAGACAGTGAATTGTATCCAAAATTGAAGGTGGAGAAGATATTGGGTTGGATCACCTTGGGAAATTGCACAGTGATTTTAGTGACTCTCTGAAACAAAGACTCATCTTTTTAATTATAATATTCTTCTGCCTAGAGAAGAGGCCAGCACAGCATCATGTAGTCTACAGAAAGCTGGCTTCTCAGCCAAGATGCTCTAGATTTGAGACACATCTCTGACACATCCTGACTGTGTGACCATGAGCAAGTCAGTATGCTAGGTTCCCATAGCAATGGTAGATGGAATTTCTCCCTGAAGATTTCCAATGAAATCATAATTCCAGTCTCCTGTTATTTTTCACTCATTTTTAGTCATGTGTTTGAGATCCCATTTGAGGGTTTCTTGGCAAAGATACCGGAGTGGTTTGCATTTCCTTCTCATTTTACAGAGGAGACAAACAGGGTAAAGGGACTTGCCCAGGATCACACAGCTAGTTAAGTGTGTGAGTCCAGATTTGAACTCAGGGAAATAAATCTTTCTGTCTCCAAGTCTGGTGGTCAATCCACTGTTACAACTCTCTTTGTTTTTCTGCATGTTCATAGAAGTGTGGGGTTGTGGACTGAGAGTGAGTTTTGCATCAGAAAGAACTAATTTCAAACCTTGCCCCTGCCATTTACAAGTTTAGTTATAGCCTTTTAATCCCCAGCACCTGGTATAAAGTTTAGCATATCTGGGTAGATGAGGGAAGGGGGAGATCTGGGTGGGGAGGTATCTGGGCAAAGGATTTCTTTCAATGTAAAAATCTCCTGGTGTGAAAAACTCCTTACTGTGCAGATTGGCAATTTATCTATAATTTCCAGTTTTAGTGAGCTGCCATAGGCACTGAGAGATTAAAGGGGTTGCCCCTGGTAACCCAGTTAGGAAGTATCAGAACCTGAAGCCAGGTCTCCTGATTTCAAATGCAGCCCTCTATCCCATGCTGAGGAACACCTTATCTTACACACAAGTAGACAGCACAATGATTGTTTGTTGAAATGAATTCAATTTAGCTTTTCCAGCTTTTTTCACAAAGTCTTTCCTAATGTTTGTAGCCCACACTGATTTTTTTCTCTTCTAACTTTCTTTGTACTTCTTACCTATGTTGCCAGGTTCGCAAATTATATGCCATCCTTTGCACCAACTGGTAACATATAATTTAGCACTTTACTTCATCAGCATATATAATACTGCCTTGCTTATTGCTTAATAAGTGTTTCCTGTCTTTCCAACTATGGTGCAAGGTCAATGTGGACAGAGATCACATCTCACACTTCACTGATATTCCAGAGCTCCTACTTAAGTGTTAGATGAATAGTGGGAATTCAAAAGACTGTCACTGATGGCTTGACTGAAGATCCCCATTGGGACAACTTCCCCTAAGGTGATAGTATTAAGGAGAGGGCTTTCTGGCCATTGATGCTAAGTCTGATGATGGTACAGCATCCTGGCAGTATGAATATGGGGCAAGGGTATGATCTTCAGCTTTGTAACCTCTAGAACAATTTTATCATCCCACCCAGACATGATCAGATTCCAGAGGAGTAAATCATGGTAGCCACACTCTTCAGAAGATTGTCAAACAAAAGGCCAACTTTCTAATTTGCAATGAAAAATAGAACTGCAGACTTCTCTGGAACATTGATATTGGCTGGCTGGAACAGCACATTCTCTTCCCAGTAAGAAAGCTTGCTTTATTAATTAATAATACAAAGTTGATTAATGAGCCCAGTCAGAATAAATGGAAAATATAATCTTAAAGGGAACCTGCTCTACATCTATAGCAGTTTGATAACTCTACTCTTCTCATTTTTAAATTTTTATATATCTTTTGTTTTGACATGATCTTCATTTCCAAATAAAGAATGCTCCCCCTTTTGCAAGGATCCATCTTTTGAAACTGTTGTTGTTCAGTAATTTTTAATCATGTGTAATGTTTCATGACTTCATTTTGGGGAATTCTTGGCAAAGATACTGCAATGGTTGGCTATTTCCTTCTCTGGCTCATTTTACAGATGGGCAAATTGAGGCAAGCAGGGTTGAGTGACTTGTCCAGTATCACACAGCTAGTGTCTAAGACCAGGTTTGAACTCAGGTAGATGAGTCCCCCCAACTCCAGACTGAGCATTCTATCCACTATATAACTGCCAATCTCTTGTAATATTTTGTTGTTGTTTTTCAGTCACTTCAGTCTTGTCCAATCCTTTGTGACCCCGTTTGGGGTTCTATTGGCAAAGACACTGGACTGGTTTGCCAGTTCCTTCTCCAGTTCATTTTACAAATGAAGCAATGGAGGCAAACAGAATTAAGTGACTTGCCTAGCTAGTCAGTGTCTGAGGCCAGATTTGTAACTCAGCAAGATCATTGGTCCTGACTCTAAGCCCAGCACTCTATCCACTACACCACCTAGCGAACCTTGCCAGTTAATCCTTCTATTTGTGCCTTGGAACCCATCCCCTTTTAGGCCTCCATAAATTTGCCTCATTGATCCTCCCCTCAATCTCATCTTCAGTTTCTCCCTCTCTTCTGGCTCATTCCCTACTGAATGCAACTGTGTTCAAGTTTCTCATCCTTAAGCAGGGGTGTTATGAGACTCGAAGGCGATCATAAAAAAAGTATATTGCAAATCTTAAAACTATATTAATGCCAGTTATTATTATTATTATCAGCCATTTGTCTGATGATGACTTCATCTCCTGAGCCTTCCATTACACTCCTGCTGAGCTCAATGTTTAGAAAGCAATACAGGGGTATTCTGGCAAATGTTTAATCACCAGAATGGGATGGGAGTGAAAGTAGAAGAAGAAATGCATTAAACTTAAAAGTTCAATCTGCATTATTAACACTTTATCAAGTCTAGTCAAACAACAATACAATAAATCAAGCCTGGATCTGTAGCAATTGCCAATTTATGAGGAATAAATGCTCCTACTCAAAATTTAAAGGACTCCAAAAGCTAGTTAGGGCTGGGCCCGTGTATCCTTCTAACTTGATTTTGCCATTCCCATCCTTCCTTGGGTTATCAACATGTATCTCTTCCTTGTATCTCTTGTTTCATATCCAAACTTCAAGAAACAGTCACATAACACCACCTCCTCCTTTTTCCCACTGACTCATTTCTGAATCCTTTGTACACTGTTCAGAGGTCATTTCTTGGTTGTCTTCCTCCTTAGATGCTTTGTAGCTTCTAAGATATGTCTGTTCTTGTAATCACCTTCTCCTTTGGGGCCATGGTTCTATTTCATTCCTTTCTATCAATCACCTTTTATTCTCCTTTGCTGGATCATCACCTGTCATTCCCCCCTTAAACAGATGGTGGCCCCTGAGGCTCTGTCCTAAGTCAATCACCTTCATTACTCTCTATGTGCCTTCTCCACTGGTCATCTCACCAGCTCTCCTGGATTCAATTATTAATTCTATGCAGAAGGATCTCCAAATTTAAATCACCAGTTCTCATCTCTCACTAGGGCTCCTGTTTTTTATCACCAATCTCCTGGCCAGGCATCTTTATTTGCTGCTGGCATTTCCAACTCAATTTATTCCAAGAGCTTTTAATCTTCTCTTCAAAACTTTTGTACAAAACTTTGCTATTTCTATTGAGAATACCATCATCCACATATGAATATGCAGATTCATATTTTCAACATTATCCTAGATTTTCCCTCTCCCTCACTCTATCTCATCCAAACAATTGTCAGATCATGTTAAATCTCCCATTACAATGTTTTATTTATATCCTCTTCTCTTGACTCACATCACCGTTCAGAGTATTTGTTGGTTCACCAATATCTTCCCATTTCATGTTGAATTTAATTACCATCAGTCTCATAGGGTGATGGTTACCAACCCCGTTCCCAGATTCTAAGTGTAGACTCTGTTTAAGGCTCATAGCCTTCTTACGACTCTGACTTAGGGGATCTATCTAGATCAATAACCTCCTCAACTTTCCTCTAAGTCCAACTGACAATTCCAAAAGAAAATCTTCCCCCCTCAAAACAGCATTTCAGAATATTTACATTGCAGATAAACTCCTAACTGTTATTTCTAGAAGCCACAGTTACAATTTCCTAAGCAATGTTGACTTAGGTCATTGCTTCAGGTTATGTCATGCTCTCTGAAACCAATCTTGCATCATCCAAAGCTCATTCACTGAGGAAAAGGATCATGGTAATTGCAAAAGCTGCATTTTGCCCTATTAAAAAAATGAGCATTAGATATTCTTCAAAATGGGGAAGATTTATAATATGAAATCTACTCAGAAATTTTTAAAATATTTCTGGTAAGGATGTGTCCCAATACTTGGCCAGAAGTCCCAGAATCTCAGAGCTAGAAAAGATTTCAGGGATCATCTGGTTCAATCCTGACTCAACAAGAATCCTTTCTATGACACCCAGTGGTCCTCCAGCCTCTGCCTGAAAATCTCCTCTGGCGGGGAACCCACTCCATCTTTCAGCAGCCCATTTTGCTTTAATTGGGAGATGATTTTCCCTTACATGGAATTTAAATTTAACTTCATCACACTATGCCCCTAGTTCTGCTACCAGACAAACTGAATGTGGTACCACTTCCAGATGTTGTTATTATTGTTGTTATTGTTCTTGCCTGATTCTTTATGATCCCATTTGGGATTTTCTTGGCAAAGATATGGGAGTGACTTGCCTTCCCTTTACAGATCAAGAAACTGAGGCAAATGGGGTAAGTGATTTGCCCAGGGTCACAAGGTTAGAAAGTGTCTGAGATTGGAGCTTTCTGTACTACCCAAATGACCACACAATGGTCCTTCAAAAACTTAAGATGTTTATATTCCTCCTCCTAAATGTTTTTTTCTCAAGCTAAATATCCTCACTTCCTCTAGGCCTCTCAGAAACGTCTGGCAAATAGATGACAAGATGGAGAGAGCCTAAGATTTTGGACCTGAATTCAAATTCTGACTCAAATACTTACTAGATGTGTGAACCTGAGTAAAACATGGCATCTCTATTTCCGCATATGTAAGGTTCTTTGCAAATCTTAGAGAGTTATGTAAATACTAACTAGCTATTTCTCTGTCTCAATATACTTCTTCTAGGTACGTTACAGCTTTTCTGAAAAACCAAACGGTTCAGTCCAAAGAGGTCGGATTTGGAGTTGGTAGAAATCTGGGTCTCAATTCCACTTCTGGAACTCACTAGCCATGTGCCCATCAGTTAATTAGTTAACTTTTCAGACACTGTTTCATCCATAAAAGGGAAATAACAACACTTGAACTTCCCAGCTATTAGAGTTGTCATGAGGCAGGGACTTTGCCAGCCTTCAAGTATTATATGTAAATTTACAAAATGGTAAAAGAGATAGCAGATGGCTCAGTGTAGAGTGCTGAATGTGGTGTCAGGAAGTCCCAAGTGAGAATCCTGCTCCAGACATCTACTAGCTGAATAAACCCCACATAAGCCACTTAACCTTTCTGTGTCTCAGTTTCCTCATCTGTAAAATGAAGGCAGGAGTGATAATAAGATTATTATTATTACTCCCAGGGTTGTCTAAGAATCAAATGAGATAACACACATAAGGTGGTTTTCAAACCTTAAAGTGCTACACAAACACTAGCTACTATTATTATCTACATCCTTCCTTAATATACAACTGCCAGAACTGAACATAATATTTCAGTCTGACTCCACTGAGTACAGCAGCTCTGGGTAGTTCTGATGCTGTGGTTGTTTTAATGCCCTAAAATGACCTTTGCTTTGCTGTGTGAATGTCACACTGTTGTGGACACGTATTGATCTTGCAGTCTCCTAAGAGCCCCAAGAAGTTGTTGCCTAACAACAGATCTCTTTTCCACATTTTCTAATGCAAACCTAATCAAACAGTTATCCATCTGAAAAATGGAGGGAAAAAAGGCACAGCTAAAGCAAGTAAACTCTTTCAAAGTTTTTAAATGAAAGTACTGAGTTCAGTTGTATCTGGCTACATGACCCTGGCAGAAGACAGTTCTGGCAAAGGCCTCTGTGCTTCCCACATCATTCTCACCAAATATCCAACTTCAGTCTGGAAAGGAGACTGCCAACAAATACTATGCCCATTCAACCTTTGGTTTCCATCCTAAAACTTCCTTCAAAATCTTAAGCAAATGTCAACTTTGCAAAGCACACTGCCACCTACGAGTTACAGATTTCTTGTGGTTTAATAATCTGAAAGGTATCTGATATAGTCATGGAGACAGGTAAGTAAATTATATTACCCTTGTACTCAGAAAGAAGTCTGTGTCCATTTGCACAATACATATTTTCTCCACCTTCTTTTGCCCTTTGGGGCTTACTGAGAATTAATAAAATAGACACACTATTGAGACTGTAACAACATTAGTCAAATATACCATCCTCTAGACAGGTATCAATTTAATCAGCACCTGCTTATTATCCTAACTTCTACCAATTGGATGATATTCATTAGCAAATCAATCGAGCAGTAGTAAATTATTGTGCTAAAAGAGTATATTGTCTTATATACTCACAAGAAGCTTTTAACACATCAAAAAGTGACTAAAAATAAATTTTAGTACAAAGGGTGAAGACAGAGCTTGTCACTTTTCCAAGTGATCTTCTTCTGATTTAGAAGTAAGGACTCCCAAGGTTATGTAGTCCAATCTCTACCCAAATCATGATTCCCCATCTACAGTATCAGTCATCTTGTCATCCTGTCGAATCTAAGAATCTCTAGTAATGAGGAACTTCTTAACTCTGTTTAATTTTTGCAGAGTTCTAATTGCTAGGGAGTTTTCCCTTTAGTACACTAAAGTCTGCCTCCTTGGAATTTCCAAACCATTCCAATTTATTATAATTCTGCCCTCCTCTACCAAGCAGAAGGCTTTCAAACATTAGAAGACTATGATTACATATTCCCTAAATCCCCTCTTCTCCAAGCCAAGGCAACTCCTTAAATTGTTCTGTTTATGGCAAGGCTCCTAGTGTCACACTGTCCTAGTCCTGCTTTTCCAGAAGAGGGGGCCCTGAGTGGGCAGAGTACAAGAAAACTGTAACCTTCCTTCCTTTGGACAAATATATTTTCATCAAAGCAACTTCAGACAGCATTAACTTTTTTTGGCTGACACATCAGACTGATGACTCCTAGGAAACATAGAGTCTACTAAAAATTCTAGGTTGGATTGGTTGGGTTTTCTTTGTTTCTTTGTTTTTCTCATGAACCATTCACATGAGAACTAACTTATCTTGTGAATTTTTGAAAATCTAAATGTAATACTTTACATTTGTCCCAGTTCAGTTTTATCCCTTTCACTTACGCCCACTATTCTAGGCTCTTGAGATCTTTCTGTATGCCAATTGGGTAATCCAGCACATTAGCTTTCTCTTTCAGCTCCCTATCATTAGTATGATTATGCAATTTATAATCCATCCAAGGCATAAAAATGTTGAGCAGAACAGAAATGGGGAGCAAACAAAAAAGTGTGCTGCTAAAAACCTCCATGTGGACATAACCCTGTTTTCCTCAGTTTCCTCATTTGTAAAATGAGCTGGAGTAGGAAATGGCAAAACACTCCAGCATTTTCACCAAGAAAGCCCCAAATTGGGTCATGAAGCATCATACACAATTGAAAAATGACCAAACAGCAAGTTAAAATTTCCAAAGCAGTTTCCATATATTATTTCACTGGATGATCATAACAACCTTGTGAAATATGTACTACAAACATTCTTACTCCCATTATACAAAGGAAGCCCAGACTCAGAGAATTAAATAATCTGCCAATAAATATCAGAAGTTCGGTTTGGATCCAGATCCTCCTGACTGTAACTCCAGCATTGTCTCTGATTGTTAAAAATGAGCACATTGTATAAGTTAAAGAGCTCAGATTGAATCCCTGGTAAAGTCCAGCAATTTATCGTGAAAGAGATTGTTAGTTAATATCTAACAAAGGAAACTCTGATCATAAAGAGACAGCAAGAATAGGTCGTGCAAACTCATTACCCATTTTGATAGGGTTACTGAGCTAGTATATTAGGGAAATATAGTAGATAAAGTTTACCAGAATTTACAATAAACAATTAGCAAAGTCTCTCTTGCCATTTTGTAGAAAGTGGGGCAGGAGTCAGGAAGACTTGGATTTTAAAATCCTTTCTAAGTCCATATGATCAACCTTTCTGTATCCCAGTAAATAGTCTCTGAATCTAAATGTTACAGAATAGAAGCCTATCTGCATCATTAGGGAAAATGTATTTATCAGGAGTTCTATAAAACAATGCAATAATGGATCTTCTTAAAAAAAAAAGTTCTGGGTATTTAATTGGTTGATGCAATTAACAATCAGATGATGCATGCTTCCCACTTCTTAAAGGTGATGAACTATATAGATGCAAAATGAAACATTTATTTCGAAACATTCAATTTCCTAGACAATTATAAGACAAATCTGTTTTAATTATACTTTTAAGAAAAGTCAAGAAAGGGCTTTTATTTGAGCAGGGGTAAAGAGAATTATGGAATAAAATAAGGGAGTAGTGATAGTGATGAAAAAAAAAAAAAAGGAAAGAACATCAATGAAAAAATGAAAAAATTACCCAGAGGAGACCAGAAAGCAAAGGGAATGTATAAAAAACAGAGAAACATTGGTACTATCACATTAAATTTAATATATATTCAGAGGAATAAGCCATATGTACTGATTTCACAGTTTCTGTACATTTCCTACTCTAACTTTCTTTATACATGGAAATGCTCATAATAGTTGATGCTTTTCCATTTCATAATTAAAAAAAAATTAAATGACAAGACTCAAATCCCATTTTTCTATAAAGACCTTCCCAAACCATCCCAGACTAAAATAACTTCCCTTCCTTCTGAATTTCTATTATAATTATTTGGACTATCTATTTGGCAATTAAGTTGAATTTTTTAAATTATCTGCTTATTTTTATTTGTCAATGTCTTCTCTCCTCAGATAAAAGAGAAGTTCCTAAGAGAGTTTTGTATATCCGAAGGTCCCTGGAATCCCTGGTATCTTAAACACAGTGGGTTCTCCCTGTTTTAGTGAGTCAAAGAATTAATAGTGTGTGGCCATAGAGATCTTCCCTCTCATTCTTCTTTTTTTCTTATTAAGATTATGTAATAAGCTTGCACTTATATTAAGGAAATGAAAGAATAATGTAAAGTATAACTACTTTATCCTGATAAATCATATTCCAAGATATGTTGTTGTTCAGTCATTTTTAAATCATATTCAACTTTTTGTGAGTCAAATTGAGATTTTCTTGGCAAAGATATTGGAATGATTTGCCACTTCCTTCTCCAATTCATTTTACAGATGTGGAAAGTGAGGCAAACAGGGTTAAATAATTTGCCCAGTATAATACCATTAGTTAAAATAGGCCTGATTTGAACTCAGAAAGATGAATCTTTCTGATTCCAAGCCTAGCACTCTAATCCATTGGACCACCTAGCTGTCTTGTTCAAAGATATGGTATATCCAAATGGATCCTGAGACAAATTAATGGCACAGGAACATGGTTATTTAATGGACCTAATGTGTGCTTATTTTATCTTCTTTGAAAGGTCTCAAAGGTGTCCTATACCAACATCCTCCATTGATATCAAGTACCAATGTCTGTAGGTCACCAGAAAGAAAAGAAAGTGACATAGATTTGGGGTTGGGATTTTATTGAAGGGGAAAGAAGATTCTTTGGGGTGGAAATTGAATTATTTTTGTTTTTAATATCATCTCTTATAACATAGAATAAATACAACAATAATTTAGCAAAATTGATGCAGATTTAATTGTTCAGAGCTGTTATTTTATGCTTCCTTATCAGTAATATCACCAAATCTCCCTTCCCCAAATTGACTTTGAATTTTCTAGTATTTTATTTGATGAAGAAGCAAGATGTTATGTTCTTGACTTGCTTCTGGACCATCTTCAGAATCTCTGGGTATTTTAACTAATTAAAGGAGCTAAAGAGGAAGGAAGAACTGTTTCCCTAGCCTGTGGCTAATCTTGCAAGTTTATCATATATTTCACAAACATAGAACCCCTCACCTACATGATATTGCAGGTGGCTATCATCTTAACTATATTAATATTGGAAGCATGAATTGTGGGGTTTGCAAAAGACAGAGACAGAGACAGAGAGAGATAGAGAGAGAGAGACAGAGGCAGGAAAAGGGACAGAGACAGAGAGAAAGGAAAGAATTACTTCCTTTCTTATTTGTGATGAGATTACAGGTGCATTATATGTTAAACACTCCCAATGGACCTGGACATGTTCATTCAGCTCCTCGCAAAGAGGTGCCTTCTGGGGGAGTTCATGATTCCTTGCCAGTAAGATATGTGTCCCCCAACAAGAGACCCAGTGCCTATATTCAGCTCTAAGAGAGGTACACCAGTACTACAAAGGTATACTCCCAATAATGTCATCAGATAAACTCAAGCATGAGTTTTCCAGACCATTCCTGCCAGAGATAACACACACATGTTATTATGTTATTAAATATGTTATTAAATGATACATGTTATTAAACATTTAATCAGAAAACTAAAGTGTCACATATATAACTACATACTAACACAAACATTGCTATCTTTACCTTAATTTCCTATAGGAGGTATTGTTCAGGCAATCATAATCGACCAGACCTCGTGGTTGACTTAATAATCATTCATCTGGGATACAATTTGTTCCTTCCCACTCACTCTCATACATTATTTGGTAAACTCATCTGCTTCTATGAATTCAATGAACAATATCTATACAGATAAGTCCCCAAACTGGATGTCCATGTTCAATCTTCCCTTTACTGCAAATTTCTACTTATTTAATCTGCTAATCCCTCAAGTAAGACACATTCAAAATTGAACTCATTCTCTTCCCCCCATCCCCAAGTCAACTTTCTTCCAAACTCCTCCATTTTATTGATGATTTATCACCATTATACCAATCATTCAGACTTAAAACCTCAGTCATCACTGATTCTTCTCTTTCCCTCATTTCCCATAACCAATCTGTCTCCCAATCCTGTCAATTTCACCTCTACAATATCTGTTAAATCATTACCCTTTGTACATTCTACATTCCAATTTCATTCAATAAATAAGTATTAAGCCCCTACTATATGCATTACACAATGGATACAAAGACACAAATGTCATAGTTTTTCTTTTAGAGTTTACATTTTACTGACCCAATTGCAATACCAGTTATTCTTTAATCTCAACCTGCCATATCTCATGTAGCCCATGCCCAGTGATCATACTATTCACTCCTTCTCTTCAGTTCTGTTAAAATCCTTCTTTTCCCTAAATGTACTTTAATCAGTTGCTACCTTCTTCAGTTTCCCTGATCACCCACTGAAGAGTTTTCTTTCCCTTCTCAAATTTTTTAGATTTTTTTCCCCTGAAGCAATTAGGGCTAAGTGACTTGCCCAGCTAGGTTAAGTATCTGAGGTCAGATTTGAACTCAGGTCCTCTTTATTTCAGGGCTGGTGCTCTATCTGCTATCCACTGTGCCACCTAACTGCCCCTTTTTAGAGATTTTAAATAAATTCTCCATTGCCTTGCCTGGCACATAGTAGACACTTAATATTTATTGACTGAGTAATTGATAGCTTATCTTGTATTATAGCTAGGTCTTGTCTAGTAATGAATCTCATGAATTTTCCCTGCCTATTTCCAATGGTTTAGAATCAATTGCCAGATTTTACATAGAATTATAATTTCAAATTGTGGAAATTTAAATAAACACAATCATTTCATAGAATTCATTATTCATTACTATTCTCATTACTAGAATTTAGCTGTATATTTACTTGTACACATTATATTTTTCCTAGCAGAGTAAAAGTTCTTTGTAGGCAAGGATATACCATTTTTCATCTCTTTATCTCCCAATGTTTAGTAAAATATTATTGTTATTGTTGAGTCAGTTAAATTATGTCTGATTCTTCTGATATCTCATCAGGATTATCCTCAAGATAGCTTTGTCTCAACCATAAGTAAGCACCTAGTAAACATGTTAGGTGCCTAATAAATGTTGAGTTTGAACTGTGAAATGAAGAAACAATTCAGAAAGCCACACTCTCAGAATACATAGTCATACACAGCCTATTGTGCTTTGCATAGTCAGCCTTCTTTATTTATTTAAGGCTTCTTGATATTTCTCTAACAGTTCTGACACAGAAAGGGACAAATATTATAACCTATTCTCTTTCTTCTTTTCTCATCCTGTTTTCCGATTTTCTTCTCCCCATTCTCTCCCCATTCTTCATTTATCTACCTTGCAAGTCAAGATGCGAATTTTAATAGCTTACCTCCTCACAATCATGGTTTTTCCCACGTATGCCATAGTTTTCTAATTGGGAGTGCATTGGTCAGAGAAGTGACATGGAGGAAATGGATAGCTAGCCAATGCCAACTTTTACTACAAGGATCAATTCCAAGAAGTAGATCTATTTCTGTTGTGGACATGTTGGTGTATGAAATTTATTTACCTAAAAGAAGAAAAAAAGGAGAGAAAAAGAAAAAGGTGGTTGAGATTCATTTTTTTAAAAATTCTTAATTTGTTTTGTTGATGCGTTTTCTTTTTTATATTACAAATATTTAAAGATTACTACCCCTTCTTGACAAGTCTTTTGTAACAAACTAAAACAGTTAAGTTGAAATAATAAAACAATGACTTTATTTGAAAATATATGCAATATTTCACATTTATAGTACCCCATATCTTTCTATTAGAAAAATGAACAGAAATACTTTGTTTTTTCCATATCAGCCAAGAAAAGAGAAGACAGGAGAGGAGAAAGAAGAAGAGAAAAGAGGGAAGAAGAGGGGAGAATTTACATAGCCAAGTAAAACAAATTCCCACAATGGCTATCTGCAAAAATCCAGGACCAGATGGAGCCATAAGTGAATTCTATCAAACATTCTAAAAATAATTAGTTCCATCAATTCATAAATTGCTTGGAAAAATACCAAAAGAAAAGACACTACCAACTTCCTTCTCTGACATGGTTGGAATCTTAAAACACAAACTAGAGTGACACAAAATAGAAAAAGAAAACCATAAACCAAGCTCTCTAAAGGACATGAATGCAAAAATTTTAAATGAAATATTAGCAAAGAGATCAAAACAATATATTACAAAGATTTTACAATATAAACAGATTGGATTTGTACCAGAAAGGCAGGGTTCATTTAATATTAGGAAAGTTTCCAACTTAATTAATCTTATCAATAATAAAAATCAACAAAAAACATATAATTATGTACAAAGATATAGAAAGAGCTTTTGACAAAATGTAATCCTCATTTCTATTATAAATACCAGAAAGCAGAGAGATAAATAGTCCTCTCCTTAAAATGATAAATAGCATACAGTATATATCTAAAACCAAGAACAATAGAGATAAATTATAATTCTGATAAATTCTGGGGAGGAAACAAAGATGTACTTTGCCACTACTTCTATTTGACAAAGGACTAAAGATGTTGGCTTTAACAATAAGAAAAATAAAATGGAGCAACTATATGTAAAGAAAAAATGATAGTATACTTAAGGAATTTCAAAAAGTCAGTGAAAAAAATTAATTAAAACAATGATTTCAGCAAAGTTGGAGATTACAAAACAAATTCACACAAATCATTAGTCTTTCTATATAATGCCAATAAAATCCATTGGGAAGAAATACAGAAATTCCATTTGAAATGACTTCAGAATGTATAAAATATTTGGCAATCCACCTCTTAAAAAAATACATAAGAAGTATAAAAGTATGACTACATACAATTTTTTACAGAAATAAAAACAGACCTAAATAATTGGAAAAGATATTAATTGCTCATGAGTTGAATGAACCAATATAATAAAAATGAAAATATTATATAAGTTAATTTAATTATTCAATGCCACACAAATTACCAAAAATTATTTTATAGATTAGGAAAAAATAGTAACAAAATCTAAATGATTGGGAAAAAATCAAGAATCTTAGGAGCATTAATAATAAGAAGAAATAATAATGAAAGGGGCCTAGCAATGCCAGATCTCAAATTGTACTCTAAAGCACTAATTACTGAAATAATTTTGTACTGGCTGAAAAACATATATATTGATTGAACAGCCAAATAGATTACATATATAAAATATAGAAGCAAATATGTCTAATATATGATAAACACAGAGATCACAGCCACTGGAATAAGGATTCATTATTTGACAAAAACTACTGGGAAAAATTGGACGAAATGGAGGATATATTGATCTGATAAATTTAGTTCACACTTTATTCAAAGATAAGGTTCATATGCCCAAAGGGCTACCAAACTGTGCATACCCTTTGATCCAGCAGTGTTACTGCTTATATCCCAAATATATATATTTGGGCTTATATCCCAAAGAAATCATAAAGGAGGGAAAGGTACCCAACTGTGAAAAAATGTTTGTGTCAGCCCTTTTTGTGGTGGCAAGAAACTGGAAACAGAGTGGATGTCCATCAGTTGGGAAATGGCTGAATAATTTATGGTATATGAATGTTATGGAATATTATTGTTCTGTAAGAAATAATCAGTAGAAAAAAATAAAAATAAATAAAAATTTTAAATAAGGGCAGCTAGATGGCACAGTGGATAGTACACCAGCCCTGAAGTCAGGAGGACCTGAGTTCAAATCTGACCTCATACATTTAACACTTCCTGGCTGTGTGACCCTGGGCAAGTCACTCAACCCCAATTGCCTCAGCAAAAAAACAAACAAACAAACAAAAAAAGATAGAAATGATCAGCAGGATAATTTCAGAGAGGTCTAGAGAGTCATATGAACTGATACTAAGTGAAATGAGCAGAACCAGGAGATCATTATAAACAGCAACAACAAGATTATATGATAATCAATTCTGATGGATGTGAATCTCTTCAATAATAAGATGATTCAGGCCATGTTCTTGAACATGAACTTGTAATGAAGAGAATCATCTGCATTCAGAGAGAGGACTGTGGGGACGGAGTATATAGATCATAACATGTTATTTTCCTTCTTTTTGTTATTTGTTTGAATTTTGCTTTCTTTCTCAATTTTTTTTCTTTTTTGATTTTATTTTTCTTATGCAGCATAATATTTGTGGAAATATATATAGAAGAATTGCACATGTTTAGCATATATGGATTACTTGCTGTCCAGGGAAAGGGATGGGGACAAGGGAAGAAAAAAAAATGGAACACAGTATTTTGCAAGGGTGATTGTTGAAAATTATCCATGCAAAATATGCTTTGAAAACAAAAAGCTTTAATTTTAAAAAGATAAGGTCCAAATGGATATGCGAGCTAAATTTAACACATTAAAGACATGGAAAAAAAATCACTTATTAGATCTTTGGATAGGAGAAAAGTCCACAGCCAAATAAGGAATAGAAAAGATAAAAGAAGACAAAATTAATAATTCTAATTGTATAAAATTTAAAAGTTTTTACACAAACAAATCTAATAAAGTTTATTTAAAAGGAATAATTAGCTGGGTAAATCTTTTCAACCTGTTTCTCTGATAGAAGTCTCACTTCCAAGAAAATATAAACAACTGAGTCATATTTATAAGATTAAGAATCATCCTCCAAGTGAGATGAACAGGCAGTCTAAGGATATGAATAGGCAGCTTTCAAATGAAAAAAAAAAAAAAACAAAAAACTAGGCTATGTGTAACCATATGAAAGAAATCTCCAAATGCTCACTACTAATTAGAGAAATGCAAATTAAAGCAATTCTTAGATTCTACCTCACACCCATCAGTGTCAAAGGTGACAAAAAAAGTAAAGTGATAAATGGAGGATGTGTGGAGAAAAAAGATTTATCAATGCACTGTTGGAGGACCTATAAATAGATGCAACCATTCTAGAAAGCAATTTAGAATTATAAACAAAAAAAAGTTACTAAACAGTGTGACCAAGTATGTTAGGGGGCTATACACACAAAAGATCAAGGGAGGGAAAAAGATCCTTTGTGTATGAATATATTAATAACGTTTCTTTTTGTAGTAGCAAAAACCCAGAAAGTAAGAGGCTGTTCAACAATTAAAGAATGGGGTATGAGACTTCTGGGGGTGGAACCAAGATGATGGAGTGAATCCAGGAAGGTGCTTGAGCTCTTCCAGTTTCCTTCAAAACTACATGGTACCAAGCCCCTGAACAAAGTATGATAGAATGAAACCATTCTCTAGTTCAAAATAAACTGGAAAAATTTCAAGGTCAATCTCACTGGGGTGAAAAGAGTATTCAGCCCTGAGACTCTGGGAAAGCTGGTGAAAGAGTCTTAATCATAGCAGATCAGCAATGGAGAATCTCATTCCTGGCTCAGTAAAGGAGCAGATTGGAGGGGGGTGGGGGGAAGCTTCCAGTCCAGCTCAGAAGGCAAATTCTGTCAAACCAGGCTGTTTTCTGAACAGAGCAGGCAAAAATACCTCTTTTTACAAATACAAGGGACCCCTGTGCTCAAAGCCAAGGCTCTGAGCTTGGGGGATTATCTCCTTTACCATAAAAGTAAAAAAAAAAAAAAAAAAAAAAAAAAAAAGAGGAAATACCAAAATTTTTTTAAAAAAGAAAATGAGCATGAAACAGGAAAGAACTTTGATTATAAAAAGCTACTATGGTGACAGGGCAGACCAAAACACCAACTCAGACAATGACAAAGTGTCCACAGAAGAAATCTCAAATAGTGAGATGAACTGGTCTCAAACCCAAAAAGGCTTCTTGGAAGTGCTCATAAAAGACTTTAAAAGGCATTAAAAGAGGTAGAAGAAAAAATGAGAAAAGAAATGAGAGGTATGAAAGAGAGAGTCAACATCTTGGAAAAGGAAGGCAATTTTTAAAAATGCAAGAATCCAAGTGCAAAAAAAAAAAAAAATCCACTGAAGAAAACAATGCCTTCAAGAGAGGAATTAACCAAATGGAAAGATACAAAAACTAACTGAAAAAAGTTACACATTAAAAACTAGAATTGGACAAATAGAAGCTAATAAATCTATGAGACTGCAAGAACTAGTAAAACAAACTAAAAAGAATGAAAAAGTGGAAGAAAATATATATAAAAAAAAACAAAACCTTATTGGAAAACCAGCCAACCTGGAAAATAGATCCAGAAGAGACAATTTAAAAATTATTGGCCTACCTGAAGGCCATGATCAAAAAAAGAACCTGGATAGCATTCTCCAAGAGATCATCAAGAAAAACTGCCCCGATGTTCTAGAAATGGGGAAATACTCATTGGAAGAATCCACTGATCATCTTTGGAAAGAGATCTCACAAGGAAAACCCCAAGAAATATTGTTGCAAAAACTTCAGAACTACATTCTCAAGAGAAAAAATACTGCAAGCTGCCACACAAAAACAATTTAAATATCAAGGATCAAGTCAGGATTGCCCAGGATCTGACAGCATCTACAATAAAGAATTGGAAGGCCTGGATTATCATATTCCAGAAGGCAAAGGACCTGGGGTTACAGGTTGGGGTAATAACCAAGTTGTTATTTGTTGGAATCTTTACAAACTGCTAACTCATTAAAGTTGATAGATTATTGATCTGATCTTACAAGATGTTTTGGGCCAGAACCTGAAACAAGGTACTAAGCAGAACTAATTGATACAATGCTTGTGTTTGCACCTTTACTCATTGGAATTCACAAGTATGGGAGATTCGCAAAGTAAACTGTATAACTTTGTGAATTCACACCTCCCTTGAAGCTCTTAGGGCCAGAAGCACTATGGGAGAAACCCATAATCCCTCTCTTGCATCCCACAATTCCTCTCTATGGAATAAATAGAGCTTCAAAGGGGCCAGTCAGAAGAGTTTTCAGAGGAAGAAGCTATGAGTTGGGAGTTCAGCGGAAGATTGAGAAGGCTCTCTCAGAGGCACAACCAGATTTATCTTCATCTCACACCACTGTGGTGGCTGGGCTCCTGCACCCCCCCCACTGAGACCAAGCTGGTCTGAAAGACTTGCCAGAAAGCTAGCCGAGTCTCAAGTGAAGGAGACAAGACATTCATTCCATCTTTGTGCTGGCTGGAGGCTGAAGAAAGCAGAGGCAGAGGGTGAAGGACAAACCTTTGGATTTGGAGACATTTGGAGGGAGCTCTTGGAACCAAGCAGAGAGATAGGCCTCTAAGCTAACCAGGCTATATTGGAGATAATAAAAGATCTGAACTTTTATCACCTGGCTGTGTTTTGAGGTAATTATTGATCTGAACTGCAACTAAGACTGCCTCAGAAAACCTCCCCTGAGAAACCTACCTTCTCCCAGAGAGAACCATCATCTTATATTATTATATTTTAAAGAAGAAAAAGAATCCAACAGTTATTTATATCCAGTGAGACTGAGCATCTTCTTTCAGGGGAGGCGATAGATCTTCAAAGAAGTAAGAAACTTTCAATAATTTCTATTAAAAAAAAAAAGAACTAAACAAAATATTTAATCTACAAACACAGGACTCAAGAGAATCATAGGAAGGTAAACAGTGAAAAATATATTTTACTTAAAGTCAAACTATTTACCTCTTGAGAATTTATATCTATTTCTGGTGCAAAGGAAGCACATATGGATAATATTCTTAAAGAATTCTAGAAAATCATTCAAAAACTTACTCGAAACAATTAACAGCTTTAGCAAAGTTGCAGTATATAAAATAAACCTATACAAATCATCAGCATTTCTACGTATTACTGGCAAAGCCCATCAGCAAGGGATAGAAAAAGAAATTCCATTTAAACTAACTGTAGACAAAATAAAATATTTGGGTCTCTACTTGCCAGGACAAACACAAGAACTATATGAGCACAATTACAAAACACTTCTCACACAAATAAAGTCAAAAGTAAACAATTGGGAAAATATCAATTGCTTATGGCTGGACTGAGCTAATATAATAAAAATGTTAATTCTGCTTAAATTGGTCTACTTGTTCAGTGTCATCCCAATCAAACTTCCAAAAACGTATTTTACAGAACTAGAAAAAATAATAACAAAATTCATCTGGAAGAACAAAAGGTCAAGAATATCAAAGGAATTAATGAGGGAAAGTTTCTAATCTTTTTGCAAAGAAGTTGTTCTGGAGAAAGTAATGAGATCATAAGATACAAGAAATAATAAAACAAAATCAAAAGAATAAAAAATGGAACAGAATATAAACAATTGGCCTAAAGAACAGGTTGAAGAGAGACCATGTAAAAATTGTTGGACTAATGATCTTGTGATGAAGAGAGCCATTTACACCCCAGAGAAAGAACTGTGAAAAGTAAGTGTGGATCACAACATAGCATTTTCACTCTTTTTGTTGTTGTTTGCTTGTATTTTATTTTCTTTCTTTTTTTTTCCTTTTTGATCTGATTTTTCTTGTGCAGCAAGATAATTGTATAAATATGTATGTATATATTGGATTTAACATATTTTTACCACATTTTACATATTGCTTGCCATCTAGGGAAGGGAGTGGAGCAAAAGGGGGAAAAATTGGAACAGAAGGTTTTGTGAGGGTTAATGTTGAAAAATTGTCCATGCATATGTTTTGGAAATAAAAAGCTTTAATAATAATAATAATAATAAAGAGTTATTGGACTACCTGAAAGTAATGGTCAAAAAAAGAATCTAGGCAATAAATTTCAAGAAATGATTAAGGAAAATTGCCCCGAAGTTTTAGAACTAGAGGGTAAAATAGAAATTGGAAAAAAATCCACCAATCACCACCTCAAATATTCCAAGATGAAAACTCACAGGAACATTGTAGCCAAATTTTGAAGCTCCTAAGTCAAGGAAAAAATATTACAAGAAACAAAAAGCAGGATAAAGGGGTGGAGAGGAATTGGGGAATTTTAATACTGTGGAGTTGCAGTCAGGAAAACACAAGATTTAGAAACTTTTGCATTAAAAAACAGAAGATCTTTGAATGTGATATTCTGAAGAACAAAGGAGTTAGGTTTGCAACAAAGAACAAATTATCCAGCAAAGCTTAATATAATCCTACATGGGAGAAAAATGAATCGTTAACAAATTAAAGGATTTTCAGGTATTTGTGAGAACAGAATAAAAACAAAAATTTGTGAGAAAAGAACAGAACTGAAAGAAAAATCTGACTGACAAGAATCAGGAGAAACATAAGAAACTAAACATAAAAGACCAATTATAAGGAATTTAATGAATTCAAACTATTTTCTTCTTATATCTGTGACTCTTAATTATCTGTGACTCTTAAATATGTTGTCATTATTTGGATTGTTTGAAAGAGTGTATATAATTGGAAGGCTAGACATTGAGTTGAATATGATGACTAAAAAATAAAATTGGAGAGGAAGAGGTAAAATGAAATAATTATCTCAAATAAATGAGTCGTGGATGGAAAAACTGTTGCAGTGGAGGCAGGATAGGATGGAGGGCTGGTAACATTAGAATCATATTCTCATCAGAACTGGATTAAAGAGGAAATAATATATACATCTGGAAGAATATAAAATTCTTAACTTACAAAGAAATAGGAGGATGAGGGAATAGGATAGGGGGACTTTAAGAAGAGTATACAGATAAAGAAATAGGAGAGTAAGGAGAGAGGATAAAAAAGGGTCTATTATAAGGTAAGTAGGTCCAGAAATATGAGAGTAACTAGAGAGGATAAGGAAGGTATTTTTAAAAGGGGTGCAAATTAGGGAGGAAGTGCTTAGAAGTAAATTAGACATCTGAGGAGAAAGAGGGTAAAAAGAGGAAATATAAGAATAGTGAGGGAAAACAAAATGTAAGGAAATAGCCAATTACTAATTATAACTTTGAATGTAAATGGCATAAGTTCACCCACAAAATGGAAACACATCAGAATGGATTAAAAACCAGAATACAAAAATTTAGAAGAAACATATTTTTAAAAGAGACACATTGATTAAAAATAAAGGGCTAGAATACAACTTTTGTGCTTTTGCTGATACGAAAAAGAAAGAAAAAGAAGTAGCAATTATGATCTCAAAGTTAAAATAGATTTAATTAAAAGAGACAGGCAAAGTACATTATAATTTTTAAAATACTATAGATAATGAAATAATCTTAATGCTAAATCTTTATGTACCAAATACTATAGAAACTACATTTTAAAAGGAAAAGCTAAATGAATTACAATGTAGTTAGATAGAAAAATGATAACTGTGGGGAAGGGGGGTGCCTTCAACCTCCCTCTTTCAGAACTAAATAAATCTAACTAAAAAAATAAATAAGAAAGAAATCAAGGAGATGAATAGAATCCTAGATAAGCTAGGTATGACAGATATCTGGAAAGAACTAAGTGGAAAAGGAATATACATTTTTCTCAGTGATACATAGTATCTTTATAAAAATTGATAAGATATTAGGGTACAAATAAAAATAAAAGAAGAGATATTAAATGCATACTTTTCAGATTATAATGCAACAAAAATTATATTTAATAAGAAACTATGGAAAGACATATTAAAAATTAATTGGGGTGACCTAGCCATACCAGATTTAAAATTATATTAGAAAGCAGCAATCGTCAAAACAGTTTAATACTTAGATTTCAGAAAATCCCAGAAAGACTTGCATGAATTGATGCTGAGTGAGTATAACACTGTATAAAGACAGGAATATTGTGTGATGATCAAATATGATAATTTTTCTCATCAATGCAATGATCTAAGACAATTTTATGAGGGAAAATACTATCCACATCTAGAGAAAGAACTGTAGAATCTGAATACAGATTGAAACATATTACTTTTACTTTTTTTTTTTTTTTATTTTGCAGGGTTTTTTTTTTCACATTTTCCTCCTTTTGTTTTATTGGAGTAGTGGATCAGTGAAATAGATTAGGTACACAAGACAATAGTAAATGATTATAGTAATCTACTGTTTGATAAACCTAAAGATTTCAGCTTCTGGGATAAGAACTCACTGACAAAAACTGCTGGAAAAACTAGAAAATAATATGGCATAAACTAAACAGACATCACTATCTCACACTGTATAAAGTCAAAATGGGTACATGGTTTAGACATAAAAGGTAATACCATAAGCAAATTAGGAGATCAAGGAATAGTTTACCTGTCAGATCTATGGAGAAGGAAAGAATTTATGACCACACAAGAGCTAGAGAATATTATGGAATACAAATTTTGATTAAATTAAATTTTAAAATGGTTTGAATAAACAAAATCAATGCAATCAAGATTAGAAGGAAAGCAGAAAAATGAGAAACAATTTTTAAAAGGCCTGATTTCTCATATACATGGAGAATTGGGTCAAATTTATAAGAATACAAGTCATTTCCTAATTGATAAATGGTGAAAGGATATGAATAGGCAATTTTCAGATGAAGAAATTGAAACTATCTATAGTCATACAAAAAAAAATTCTCTAAATTGATTAGAGAAATGCAGATTAAAATAACTCTGAGGTAACTATCTCTCATGTATCAGAGTAGCTAATATGACAAAAAAGGAAGATCACAATTATTAGAAAAGATGTAGGAAAATTGAAACATTAATGCATTGTTAGTGGAGTTGTGAAGTCCAAAAGAGCAATTGGAACTATGCCCAAAAGGCAATCAATACATACCTTTTGATCCATGGCCCATAGAGGAATTGAACCTGTGACTTTGGTCACACTGTAACCGAGTCTAATAATTAACACCAAAAAAACACAGGTCCTCATCAGCCAGCACCACACTGTCCATACAACCAACCCTTGGATTCAGCAGTATCAAGAATTATAAATCCAATGGTTCGGATTCTCGTGTACCACCTTGCCTCCTTTAAGATGAAAGATGTCTTTTTTAATACTTGGATTATTCTTTTCTGATTTTATTTTTGGATAGCTAGGTGGCACAGTGGATAGAGCACTGGACTTTGAATCAGAAAGACTAATCTTTGTGAGTTCAAATCTGGCTTCAGATACTTTCTGCCTGTGTGATCCTGGACACGTTATTTAATCCTGTTTATCTCAGGTCTACATCCCAAAGAGATCATAAAAAAGAAAAAAGGACCTAAGAACTTATGCTTACAAAAATATTTATAGTAGCTTTTTTTGTGGTGGCAAAGAATTAGAACCTGAGGGAATATCCCTCAATTGAGGAATGTCTGAATAAATTATGGTATTTGAATGGAATGATATACTTTTGTGCCATAAGAATTGATGAGCAGTCAGATTTCAGAAAATCCCAGAAAGACTTACATGAATTGTTGCTGAGTGAGTATAACACTGTATAAAATAACAGGAATATTGTGTGATGATCAGATATGATAGTTTTACTTAGCCATTCAATGATCTAAGATAATTCCATGAGACTCATGATGGAAAATCCTATCTACATCTAGAGAAAAAACTGTAGAATCTGAATACAGATTGAAACATATTACTTTTACTTTTTGTTTTGCAGGGTTTTTTTTTCATATTTTCCTCCTTTTGTTCTATTTTTCCTTTCACAAGACTAATGTGTAAATATGTAATGTGTTTAACATGATTGCATGTGTATAACATATCAGATTGTTAGACATATTGGGGTGAGAGAAGGAAAAATTTGGAACTAAAAATGTCATAAAAATGAATATTGAAAACTATTTGTAACCATAATTGGAAAAAAATAAAACTTTACAAAAAAAATTAATTGGAGACTAAATAATCTAACTTTAAAGAATGAATGGATGGGCTAAAATAGTAATCATAGAAACAATACATAATTTTATTAGAGAATTACAATAACGAGAAAGTATACCAAAAATTATGGAATACATTAAAAGGAATAATCTGAGGAGATATCTCTGGAAGCTTATACCAATAAAAGTGTAGAAAACAAAAACCAATTAATTGGGTATGCAACTTTTTAAAAACCTAGAAAAAAGAACAAATTAAAAATCCCCAAACAGCAAATTGAAAATTAAAGGTGGATTAATAAAATTGAACATAAAAGAAACCCCACTAAATTAATAAATAAAAGAATTGCTTTTATGAAAAATAAATATATAAACCTTTGGTTAACATGATTTTTCCCCATTTCAATAGTATTTTATTTTTCCATAATCATGTAAAGATAATTTTCAACATTCATTTTTGCACAACTTTGTGTTCCAAATTTTCTTCCTCCTTCCCTTCCCTCCCTTCTCTCCAAACAGCAAATAATCTGATGTTAAATATGTGCAATTCTTTTAAACATATTCCCATATTTGTCATGTTGTATAAGAAAAATCAGACCAAATAGGAAAAAACCATGAGAGAGAAAGAAAAACAAGTAAAAACAACAAAAAGGTAAAAATATTCCACTTTGATCCACACTCAGTCTCCATAGTTCTCTCTCTGAATGTGGATAGTATTTTCCATTCAAGTCTATTGGAACTGCCTTGAGTCATCATGTTGTTGAAAAGAACCAAGTTCATCAGAGTTGATCATCACACAATCTTGCTGCTACTATGTACAATGTTCTCTTGGTTTTGCTCAGTTCACTGAACATGAGTTCATGTAAATCTTTTCTGAAATCAGCCTGCTCATTTCTTGTAGAACAATAATATTCCCTTACATTCATATACCAAAATGATTTTTTTTTAAGAGAGAATACCAACTCATCAAAAGTCCAAATTTTATATCTAATGATTAAAGCTTGTTGATGTTTTTCTTGGTCTGGAACAAGCCTTGAGCTAGGATAATTCATAAGGGATGTTATGCTTAAGCAAAGGGATTCTTTCTCCTTCCTGCTTTCTCTTCTTTGAGAGGATTACCTTTACATGGCACCAATCAATCATTTCCTCTTCCTATCCCTATCATAAGCTTATTCCAGGTTTTCTATGTGGGGAGAAACAAAGAAAGCTGAAGGTCGGAAGACAAAAATTATTGGTTGTAAGAAAAATTCTGAAACAGACAATAAGCTAAAAGACCATTCAAGAAAAAGTGAGAATCATATCATTAGAATAAGAGACATTGATTCTGGATAAGAAATTTCTAAACTTTTAAAAATCAGTTTGTAAAGGAATGATTAAGCAAAAAAAAAAAAAAAACAACTCAAAAAACAAAAACAAACAAACAAAAAAACATACTCATGAAAGACTAAAGTATCAGTTAAATTAAAAGCCAGAAAAGCAACATGTTTAAAGGAAAATTATCTATAAACAAATTCATAAAGTATGTATGAATTGTCCTTTTCCTTCTTAAAAGACTAATCTAAACCAGGGCTTCTTACACTTTTTCCACTTGCAATCTCTTTTCACCCAAGAGATGTTTACTCAGTCCTATGTATATAAATATAAAAAATATGTATCAAACATTTACTGATAATAAATCATAATTTCATGATTTACATGACTCCATATGGGGTCCTGTGGTGATCTTTTTCTTCTTTAAAATATATATGTGAGTTCTCTCTGGGAGAGGGAGCAGGTTTCTCGGGGAGGTTTTTCTTGGAGGCAGCTTTAGTATCAGTTCAGATCAATAATTACCCCAAATGCAGCCAGCTGGTAAAAATACAAACGTTTATTTCTTCTTCCAAATCTTGTCTCTTTCCTTGAGCCCGGATAGCTAGATTCTTAGAGGCCTATCTCTCTGCTTGCTTCCAAGAGCTCCTCCGAATGTCTCCAAATCCAAAGATTTTGTCCTTCAGCCTCTGCCTCTGCTTTCTTCAGCCTCCAGCCAGCACAAAGATGGAATGAATCTCTTGTCTCCTTCACTTGGGGCTCGGCTAGCTTTCTGGCGAGTCTTTCAGACCAGCTTGGTCTCAGTGGGGGAAGTTCAGGAGCCCAGCCACCACAGAGAGCCTTCTCAGTCTCCTGCTCAACTCTCGACTCGTAGCTTTTTCCTCCCAAAACTCTCCTTCCGCCACTAGCCAGCCAAGTGGAAAATATATTCGAATGAATCATTCTTCACTGGTTTATATATGACTCTTCTGAGAGAATGGGATTATGGGTTTTTCTCCCATAGTGCTCTCTGGCCCTAAGAGCTTCAAGGGAGGTGTGAATTCAGATATCTCATATTAAACCCTGAAATTTCCCAAATGTGTGAACTCCAATGAGTAAAGGTGCAAACACAAGCATTGTATCAATTAGTTCTACTTAGTACCTTGTTTCAGGTTCTGGCCCAAAACATCTTCTTGTAAGAGCAGATCAATAATCTATCAACTCTAATGAGTTAGCAGTTTGTAAAGATTCCAACAGGGTCCTAATCCATAGTTTAAGAAGCTTTGATCTAGACAACAAAGGCAAAGTGCTTTAGGATAATCCTTTTAGCCTGTTCTATGACCTCATGATCAGAATTAGAGAGGAAAATCACTGAATCTAATAAAATATATTACTTGTGATTAATTTCCTTATTTTGCTTCTAAAAGCACACAAATGCTATTTTATTGTGTTTCACCATCTAACTTAGCTTTTATTTATTATTATTGTTTATTCTTCATTCTCTAAGAGGACCATGACATCAGGAAGGTGATACCATGACTTGCAAATAAATTGGATTTAAGTGAGGGAGGACTGTCACTAGCCATACATATATACATACCTATATTAATATGTCAATCTGGGATGGGAAGAATCTCAGTATTTCTGGCCCAAACAGAAACAATTGTTATTTACTCTCACTCTAAGCTATCTGGGCTCAAACAGCCAATATAGGTTTGAGTTGGCACCTATTGTTGGATGATCAGTGAGAATCAGAGTAATTTAGGTTTAAGGCCTAGTCCTGAAAAAAAGAAATCTAGCCCATAAACCCCAGATGTCTTGCAAGGATTAGTTACTAATCAACTAAGTGTTTTCTCAAAGGCAAATGAAGGATGTATTGAATCTTAGTTGCTAAAATTCTTTACCTTAAGCTGGAGTAAACCTAAATGTGTGACATTTATAAGTACTTAAACAAAATTAGAAAGGGTTAATTTTTTTTCTTTCAAAGTTAATTTTAAAATACAATCAAACCAATTTTCAACTTTTTCTTTTAGAAAATATGAATCATGCAACTACTCATGTATTACAAAATCCAAAAACTGAAAACATCATAATAAGACAAATTTGAATTAATAGTTTTTATTGAACTGAGAGTCACAAAATTTTGAGATACCAAGAGAACTAGTATAAGTTGCCAGCTTAGAAAACAAATGAAGAGGAAATTTTAGATAACAGAGTTAGTTCATAGATGTCTTTGGAAATGACTCATTTTCGAAACTTGTTTTAATTGATCAAAAAAAATGTGTTATACTCTAATGACAATTTTAAAAAATAATCACCACCATGGAGTGACTAAAGCATTAAGATATTAAAATATGAATCAAATAGAGAAAGTACATTCATTTTTATTCCCAGATATACCATAGTAAGTCAGGAGATGAATTATGGAAACGAAAATACAATTATCTAATGGGATCAGATATATGCCAGTATTGTCAGTTCAAGATTTGCTTCTGACACTATCCATGTAGTCTTGGACAATTCATTTAACATCCTTTATTTTCAGTTTCCTAATCTGCAGGAATCTAGACTAAATACTGTCTGGGGTCCCTTCAAGGTCTAAATTTATGATCTTATTAACTGGAACAGATAATCTAATATAAAACCAAATGCTAATTTTTTAAAGAACTTAACCATGAATAAGGGATCATATAAAAAACTTAGACTTTTCCCTCAAATAGTACTTTTGCTACTGGAATGAAAAGGTCCACCATTATACTGCTTTGGCAGGAAGGAGACTATTCACTTGTTAATTACTTCTAATATTCCAGTTTCTACTTCCCTAATATTAATCCATTGTTGTCCTAAACTATAAGCATTAATAAATTTTAGGGAAAAACCTAACAGAAATAAAGTGATTTAAATTGAAATTTTAACCCAAGACTGAAGTACTTGCCATGTTAACAGAAGTCAACCTTTTCCCCCAAAGTTTGTTCTAAGAAAGACAAACCAGTTAGGTTCTATCTGTGACTTTATTCCTCCGAAGTTAGTGGACATGTATACATGGGAGCACAGTTAGAACTGGGCTCGGGGTGGGCACAGGGCAGTTGCAATCACATGGTAGTCTTATCAGGTCATCTCTGGGCTGGGATGGCTTTCAGGACGGGGAGTTGATATGAATCAGTTTGAAGTGGTTATCTGGCATAGCAGGGGAAGTTCTGGGTTCAGTGTGCCAGTACTGCAGGGAACTTCCGATACGATACGCTCAGCTTAAGGAACGTTCAGTTTTATCTGATTCCCAGGTCAGTCTGGCCTCTTCTGCATAAAGAGAGCATGAACAAATCAAGGCGATTAATACAGTCATTAACCATTCCATTGTCACACAGATAGATACCTTAGTCAAAACTACTTTTACCTAAACCAAGATCCTTAATGGAATCTTTTATTTTTAATCAGCATTAGTATTTTTAAACATCTCCCAGCAGTAACGCTATAATAAATAATTCCTTCTCCAGCTTCCAAGGACTCATTCAAATAACAAGAAAATAGTAATGACTATTACTATACTATAGCCTTCTATATTATAAGTTCTATACTATAGCCTTCAGCCACAGTTACTCTTATCCATTACCAATCTAATTGTTCCTTTATCCCCTCCAACTTTTGCTGCACTTGTACAATACAACTAGTATATGAAGCTCACGCTGGTGTTCTCAGCTTCCCTGGGGACCTTGGAGAAAGCAGATCTTCTCTGCTTGCTTCTCTATATGACTTATCATGATCTGAAATAACAACAACAATAATACCTCTGTCCCTATCATTGATTACTGAGCTGGTAAAACTGAGGAGACAAGAGGCTAAATATGATAGGGGGAAAAATTATAGCTTTGGGATGGTGGGTCTCTTGGAGCCACTTCTTAAGAAGAAATGATCTGATTTCATTGGAAATTAGGGGGACAGAGAGGAATAAAGTCTTTTCCTATGCCAGCATAATGACAAGAATGGGCCCTCTATACGATCCTAACCACTGCTCCACCTTGTAAACACCTTCAGGAGGAGGAGAGAGCAAGAACATGATGTACCATGATAGCAGGCTTGGGTTTATGATGAGAAACGTATGGACATCACAGAAGGAAGCCTCTGGAAGGAAGATTCCTCTTGAGGTTCAATCAGAATGGGCTCAGTTGAGGTGAAATGTGAATTGGCTACTTAGCAGCTTTGCAAAACTTACTTATGTCAAACCTACAAGACTTGACTATTAGCCACTCAAATGATCATTCTAGTATTGATCTTACTAGATTCTGTTCCAATCAATCTATAATTTTTATTGCCTAACATTCCCTTTTCTGAGTATAGTTATTTTTCAAACTTCATTCTCAATAACAACTTGACTTGCAAATGAATTTTATTTAGGTGAGGCAGGACTGTGCAAGGCCACTAGCCTTCGTTTCTCCCCCAATCATCAGAGTCCAGTGGCAAGACATATGGCAAGCTGCCTGGCAATGGCTCTAGATCCAGTGGGAGTCCTTGGCCCTTTGAAGCTCAGGTCTTTTCGGGTCTCAGTTTGAGACAACGCCCATTCCATGATCAAAAGCTAGGCCAGAATTACAAGAAGGCCTAATTTGCCTTCAAAGAAGAATCAATCTGGGAGGGGAAGAGCCCAAAGTCACATCACGTGTTAGAGGAAGGACTTCCTCACTTCCAGTCCAGCTCTCTAGCCACTCTTCCTCATTAGGCTCAGCATTATAGCAAGGATCGAATAAGGTAAATCTGCAAGTTTCCAAATCATCGTCAATTAATGCTATTAGCAGAGCATGTTGCCTACCAGCAGTCAGAGCCTCCAGGGAAATCTCCAGCTCCGGGTTGGGGGAAGAAACACAGGCTTACTAATGCAGCTCACCCAGGAAGATCCATCTGCTAGCAGAGACAGCACCTTCCCCGGCCCTCCACTTCCCCCACTGTGTCTAACCATGTGTGTATTTGAGAAATAAGACAACCGTAATGCACTGAATCTGGAGAAAACCACAGTGACAGGTAAAGTAGAGGGATTGGCACAGGTTACTAGTCTCCAAAGCCTTCTCTACTCAGCGCCCAGCTAGACACTCTACAAGAGATAAAAGAAGCGTCCTCACTCTCCCTGTCCAACTCCTCAGACCCATAGTTCCAGCATGGGCTTGAAAGAGATTCAATAACATTGCCTTGGGAAATCCTCCCAGTGTCAGCTGTTGCTATCAGGAAATCTAGTGAAATTGGGTCTATACAATGGGTTGGGAGCCACTATAATTAAATGATAAATCAGTTATATAATGCATTAAGTCATCCTAACCCGTTACCTTCCTCCATTTTGTGGAGAGTAAATGAGTGACCTTAATGACCCAACAAGTTAGTGTCAGAACCTGGCCTCCTCAACTAGAATTAACTCAAATCCCAACAGACCAACAGCCCTGAGGATTTTGAGAATTCCTTAATCACTGGGACAGCTGTGTGCTTTAAAATCAGTCTCAAAGTAAATTATTTTTAGGACAATAATGAGTTCTGATTGCCTTTGACTTTTTCTCCTCACTGATAAGAATTCAGACATACTCTCTCTTGGCAGAGGTATGAATAGACTGGCTCAACCATTCTGGAAAGCAATTTGGATTTAGGCTAAGACAGTGACTAAAATGTTCATGTCCTTCAATGCAGAAACCCATTGCTAGCCATATACCTCCACAATGTGAATATAAAGGATTACAACAAAATAAAAATTGAATATCATGTAATCATAATGATCCAACTTGATCCCAAAGAGACGTAAGAATTCATTTCTTCTTTCCCTTTCCATTCAGCCTTTTGTATACATACAGACATAAAATGCTACAATAAGTTACATTATATCATACTATATATGGTATAGTATACACACACACACACGCATTATTGAGCTTGATTTATGAGTCTGTCTTTTACTTCCTTGAAGTAGACGGCTAGCAGTTGGACATCTGAATCAAAGGACATGGACATTTAAAAATCACTGTCTTGACATGATAAATTATACAAATCTTATAACATTTTATATTTATAGAGTCTAAGATTCTATACATATTTTTGTAGTATATTCACATCTCATATTTTTCCCAAATATTTGTCACTTTTTCACATGATTTGCTTCATAAATTCAAGGATTCAGTTGAGTTTGAAGATGAATCTCACAAACACTCAAATGGATCTGTGAACTTACTGCCATGGAAATCCCTGCAAAAATAAAACAAGAAAAACTCAGTAAGTGCTTATGATGTGTCAAGAACTGTGCTAAGGTGCTGAGGATGCAAAAATCAAAGTTAATCAGTCCCTGTTCTTGAAGGGCTTACATTCTACTGAGGGAAATAACATGTAAATGAATATAAAAATTAAATATAAGGCAATTTGCAAATACTAGAAGCAAAAGCAGGGGAGGGAATGGATGGGAGATGAGAGACAAATTATCCTTTGTGAAAAATAAAACAGCAAGTTTAGCTAAAAAAGGGAATGCAGGAAGTAATGTATAATATGACTGAAAAGGGTAAATTGAAGTTTGTGAGAAGTTTTAGTTGCTAAATAAAAGAGTTTATATTTACTATTAAAGTCATTGGAGTTTATTGAGTAGAGGACTAACACATGCTTTGCCAGCTGTGCTGAGGACAGATTGTTTAGGTGAATGACTTAAGACAAGAAGACCAACTAAGCGGCTATTCCAATGATCCAAGTGAGAGGTGATGATGGCCTGAACCAGAGTAGTAGTCTTGTGCGTAGAGATAAAAAGACAGGTGTGAAAGATGCTGTGGAAGTAGAAACAAGATTTGGCAAATGACTGGATAAAGTTGTGAGTGTGAATGGCTGGAATGGTGGCAACTTCAAGAGAAAAAGGAAAATTCAGAAGGGAAGTGGGGTGGGAGGAGGGAGAATGTAAGGTCTACTTGGGGAGATCCTTATCCATCCATGACTGCTAGCCCGTGGGGTCGGGGTAGGGCTCTGACTCTCTGAGAGCCAGGAATCTAGTGTCAAGATATTTAGATGATTGTCCCAACCATGAGGTATTCTTGGAGGCAAATGTGAATTTACTGAAGAGGCAGGTGTGGGGGATGTTAGGGTTGCCCAGGCTGCAGTTAAGTTATAACTACTCTCAACGAGCTAATACCTGGCCTAAGAAGAGAAAAGCTGGGTATTTGCACAGTAGCAGGAGCAAGAGAAATAGTGGGGGGAAAGGGTGGTAATATGTTGGAGAGAAGCCCCATATTTGGCTGTTATGCGGAAAGTGGGATATGACCCACTATCTGCTGGTTGTATACTTCCTAAGATTATCCATCTGGGGCTACAAACACCCACTTTTGAGACTGCTGCATCATACCATGATGTTGAAGGGTTAAAGTTGTTCTCTGCCTAGGTCTATTTAGCTTGATAAATCTTTACTGCCACAAAACAAGCTAACTTTCCACAATGACTGGAAAAAGCATTTAAGTAAGTCCAGTAACTTATACTGAAAGGTTAATAAACCTACATAGAACTTTATTTTTTTTGGGAGGGAGGAGGAAGGTCCAGACCTGCAAACATATTAGAGTAGGATCCACCTCTCTCCTCAGGAAGAAATATCCTTGTAGGTCATATCTCATGTCCAATTCATCAATGGTAACGAGAAGCAACCAACTTATAATCACCATGTGTCCTATTCATTGCTCTTTTGGTCACCCACAATTTCAGTTCTTCAGAGATCATAGCATCACGTGATTCATCATCATATGCCCTCACGAGGAAACTCTTGGGTGTTAAAAAGCTGGGTTTTTACTGAAACAACTGGATTAGTTAACATCAAAAGCACTATGAAATTTCCAAAATCTGATTCAGCCCAGTTCCTTATTTCAATGTTGAAACAATTTGATGTGGCTACCATACATATACATACATAAATGTAGACTAACTCAACGGGCTACTCAACCAGCTGCATGTTGTTATATAGGCCTTATACAATTTTCATGTACTTTTATTTTTCCAGTGTGGATAGTTACACTGATTTCTTTCAATAACTATGCATTTCATCAACTGAGATTTTGCAGCGTTCTGGGACTCCATGTAATTCACATATCATCTTTAAAGACAAAGAACCTTGTCATTTATGGGAAATTTCTTTGTTTGTATTTTGTACAAGGCATCCTCTAAGCCCTTGGCAGACACCTTAGAACTTGGCAATAAATATACCTGATATATATTTTGCTCAGTTTTGATGTGCATTGATTAATTGGGCACATTTATTTTCATGGTCATATCTTTCATATCATTTTACATAGTTTTAAAACATCAATAAGAAACATCTTGTTCTAGGAGGGTATTTAAATTGCATTTTGCCCTACTAATTTAATGTTAAAACAAAAAATCAACAAACAATGAACAGCAGAATCTTATCTCCTCCATTTGTATGTCAAGTCCTTTACAACATGGCTCCAAATTATCTACTCTGATTAATGAAACATCACTCCCCTTGACATATTCTACATTCTGGACAAATTAGCCTACTTGTCAATGGTCCCATATGCCTAGAATACTGTCCTTGAAAACCCCAGCTCCATTCAAAGTTCTGGCCAGGTGTTACTTTCCTGATCCCTCTAGTTACTAATGTTTTCTCCACCTCATCCCTCTTAAATTTCTTGTATAGATTTTTTATTTACTTTCCCCTGTACAAGTTGAATGTAAACTCCTTAAGGGAGTTTCATTTTGTCCTTCTATTCTCATCACCTAATTGAGGATATTTTACATAATATGCACTAAATAAATACCTGTTAAATGTTCTTTCAGTGCATTGTGACTTCGTTTGGGAAAAAAAATGCAGACATATTATATATACACATTTGTGTTTTATATCATATGTAATTTTATATTAAAAATATCTATATAATACATACCTATATATATACTCTTGTATGAGTCAAGTCATATAATGCACAATTCATTTATATGTGTGTGTGTGTAAAAAAGAAAGTTTAACTCATCTGTAATGAACTTTAGAAATAGATCTGGTTGTATTATTCGCAAAAAAAACATATAATACGCCACTTAATCCCAATTGCTTCAGCAAAAAATAAAATAAAATAAAAACATATACTGGGGAAACATTCTCTGTAACCCAGCTTTTTGTAACCCCATATGTGACTTTTTAACTGAATGGAGGGGTCACAAAATTATGATTTATTATCAGTAAATGTTTGATTTCTAGACTTATTTATATACCTGGGATCACATAAAAATTTGTTACATAAATTAAGACCCAGAGGTCAGTTGACTTGCCTGGGATCACATACCCAGAATGCGTCATTAGTTTTTAAATCTAGGTCTTCTTAACATCAAGTAACTGGCTATCCAGCACCTGGTTAGTAATAATTATTACTTAAAACAGGAAGCCACCAGATAACTCACCTCCTCCAGCCACCCATCCACCCATCCTCATTTCAAATGAGCTACTCTCAAGCTAGATACCTTAGATGCCACATTGTTCTTTATGTGACCTTTGTATTTGAGGGCACATTTTGTGAAGCTAATCTTAATGCTATTTAAGGTTCTGCTAAATTCTTCTAGGTAAAGGACTACACACACACACACACACACACACACACACACACACACACATATCACTAGGATTTATCTATGGGAAAATGCTAGGAATCCGTGTCACAGAAATGGTCATTGCCAAATAAGGACCAATGGAATCACAATTCCAGACCATTCAGTCAGTAAACTAGCACTTATTAAGTACTTATTATGTTCTAGGCAATGTGTTAAGAGCTGGGATTAAGAAAAAAAGGAAAAAACAAAAGCACAGAAAAAAAAAAAAAAAAGATTCCTAGCCCATAGACTTATGTGGCAGATACCATGCAAAAATATATGTACAGAAAAGATATGGGATAAATTGAAGGAGTAGCAGTAAGGATAAGGAAGGCAGGGTAAGGATTCTTATAGAAGATGGGATTTTAGTTGAGTCTAGAAGAAAGACAAGGATGATAAAAACTGAAGATAAAGTGGGAGAGAATTCCAGTTCCAGAGTTGCATGGGAGACAGTGAGTGAAAATGCTTGAGTCAAGATATAGGGTATCAAGGGTGAAGAAGAGCAAGAAGACCTACTTTCCCTCCCTCCTCCTCCCCCCCAAAAAATAACCCAACCAGATGCTAAGCCTTTTATTCCCAGTTGTTGATGCTACAAGGACCAAATCTTGTTGATCTTGGTGATCTTGGACAAAGCTTCAGTTGCTCTCTCCTGATTGTGGTTCTGGTCTGTAACATCTTCAAATCTAAAGACTTTGTTGTAAACTCCTTCTAAAGAAATACAAAATACTAATGTTCTATCGTCAATATGATAACATAATTAAACAAAGGGCTTTCATAATGAATATTAATGTACAAATATCTCCTCAGATTTATAAACTATCTATATATAACACAGGACCACTACAGAGAAGGTGTAACAGAAAAAGAACTGCTGTCAGAAATCAGGAGATCAGGGCACTAATTTCAACTTAGCTACTATCTACTTGAGAATCAAAGAACCATAACAATGTTGGAAACCCTAGAGATCATCCTATAGAAGACCTTCATTTTATAGATGAGGAAACTGAAGCTTAGAGAGTTTAAGTAAATTGCAAAAAAACAAAGGAAGGAAACAAATATTTATTATGCACCTACTATGTGCCGGCTCTTTGCAAATATTTCAGTTGATGCTCACAACAACTCTGAGAGGTAAATGCCATTTTTATTCCCCTTTTACAGTTGAAAACTTTGAGGTAGACAGGGGTTGTGACTTGCCCAGGATCACACAGCTAAGATTCTCAGGCTGGATTTGAACTCTAGTTTTCCTGGTTCAAGGCCCAGCATTCAGTCCACTGTGCCACCTAAATGCTTCCTAGTAAGTGATGGGCCTGCCTAGAAGCTCAGTGCTTTTTCACCTCTACTGCAACTTTGAGAAACTGATTCTCAGAGCTTCAAGGTCCTCATCTGCCAAATAAAGGATATGACTAAGTCAAAGCTCCTGCCACTCCACCTTAGTTGTGATTCTGTGTCAATATTAATTACTGATCCTTGAATTGGTTTCTAATTTTACACTATTAACATAGCAAGTCTACCAGAAACCTCTGAGTTAGGCAGCCCAAGGCAAAGCCCCCGTTGTCCCATCTAAGTTATAGTTCGGTGTCAATATTAATTACTGATCCTTGGAATAAGATGACTTTTAGCTCATTATGATTATTGCCAATGCTTTACTGGGTTTTTATACAATTGTCTTTTATATTGGGCACATCTTACCTATCAAGACAATGATGAGTACTTCAGTGCATCAAAACAAACTGACAGAGTTTGAAAAATACCAACAATTATGGGAATTCTAACGCAGAGCACGCAGTTGTCATTAAATCAAATGGAATTTCAAGCAATAACTGCAACATGGAATCTCACAATTATCACTCAACAAATGCTATTGGATTAAAGGTAGTATTCGAATATTTCTGAGCCAGTTTTCATGCCATTAACCCAGAAAATTGCACATGATTAAAAAAATAATAAAAAGATCCCAGCACAGAACCCAAATAAATGTATCAAACATAAGCAATCCACTTTGAAGTATCTACTCCAAAATCAGGTTTGATTATTAATCAAACTTCAGCAATCAAAAGCTCTTCACTAACAACATGAATGTGAGGCCCACAAAACCAAGAATGATCAGTAAGCGTTAGAATTCCCATAATAGTTGGTATTTTTCAAACTTTGTCAGTTTGTTTTGATGCACTGAAGTACTCATCATTGTCTTGATAGGTAAGATGTGCCCAATATAAAAAACAATTGTATAAAAACCCAGTAAAGCATTGGCAATAATCATAATGAGCTAAAAGTCATCTTATTCCAAGGATCAGTAATTAATATTGACACAGAACCATAACTAAGATGGGACAACAGGGGCTTTGCCTTGGGCTGCCTAACTCAGAGGTTTCTGGTAGACTTGCTATGTTAATAGTGTAAAATTAGAAACCAATTCAAAGATCAGTAATTAATATTGACACAGAATCACAACTAAGGTGGAGTGGCAGAAGCTTTGACTTAGGCTGCCTAATTTAGAGGTTTCTGATGGATTTACTGTGCTAAAAGTGTAAAATTAGAAACAAAAGAGCTTAGTACCTAAGTAGCAAGAAATAAATTATTAAAATAGAAATATTGGATAATGAGCTCTCCTCTCCCATATTGCAGCATTACCAGCATTGATCTCCTATAATCACTGTTTCCCTTCCATGTGGATGTTCTATCCCAAAGCTCAATTGAGGCAACAATTCATGTAGCTTGTTTCCATCACAAAAATTTCTAATATTGCTCTGCCAATCACTTTGGAGATAAAAGCAGGGGTTTGTGATTTATGTGGAGCACATGAACTTAAAAAAAAAAAAAATCCTGGGTGTGATCCGTAAATTTAAATTTTTTTATAACTACAATTCAATATAATTGGTTTCCTTTACAATCTTCTCTATTTTATTTCATGCATTTAAAAATATTATTCTGAGAAGGGGTCCATTACATCAAAAAGGACCCATAAGGACCTATAAAGGACTTAAAGCAAAAACCAGAAGATCTAAGATGCATTGTGCTTGTGGTCAACAGGATGACAATAACTGATCACAGAAGAAAAAACATTCTAAAGATGAGTATAATTGTGAACAAAGTGCAAAGTGCATTTTCTTCAATTACTGGAATCATGGTTCATGCAAATATTTAGTTTTCCCTCAATATTTTCAAGATTACTATTTGCTCCTTCTTATAAGAAAACTAGGTTATCTACACCTAATCTTTTCTGAATAATGCATGCTAATCTAGCTACATTCCAATTATATTTTTGTTCCTTCATTTTTAGAGATGCTCGATTTAAATGATCCACAGTAAATGAGTTAAAGACCTAGCCACCAATCTTAAAGACAAGAAATTTATCCATTTCTGATGGTATCCTTTAAACTTCAAACCTGACTTCTCACACTGTAACATATTTAGTATAATTTAAGTATACTGCATTAGACTCCAACATTCTAATTGTTTTCTTCTGTTAATTCTAGACTTATCTAACACTTATCTTGCCCAATTCTTTCTGGGCAAAAGTCCTCATCTTACATTTCTCTTGTATTTTTGTATTCCTCACTACTGTTAATTTGTTTTGTGAATTTTTGTGTGTGAGGCAATTGAGGCTTACCCAGGATCACACAGCTAGGTGTGATGGGTTTGAACTCAGATCCTCCTGACTCCAGAGCTAGAACTCTAGCCACCGCACCACCTAATTGTTCCCTATTAGTTTGCTTTTAAAACAAATTTATAAATTTAAAATTATCTACTAATTCTTGATTCAAATGTTTTGTAATCTTACAAGAGTTGTAACTGCTCAAACCACAAAACAGGAAAGTGAAGTATCAGTTACAGTGATCCTTAACCATTATTAGGCTATGTATTTAGCAGAGAGTTTTCTCCTGGTATTGTTTGGGAAGCATGTATTGTGTAAAACCAAAATATGTAACTGCTCACAAGTTACTATGCATCCAATAAAACAAAGACCATGCTAACTTTTCTGTTGCAAAATTTACTGGAACAAATTCGGGATAGGGAAATCAAGCTCCATAATTCTCTCTCTTTTTTAAAATGCAATCTATTAAGGAAGAAAAAAAGAAAGATCAACTAGTATTCATTTACAAAGAACTGTAGAATCACAAAATGAAGGAACAAAAGTATTTCTTCCTGATCAGTTCACTCCAAAAAGGAGATATACATTCTGAATTAGTTTTTTGTTTGGGGGTTTGGGGATTTTTTTTAGTACTAGCCAAACACCAAACATATCCTGTGTTATACAAAACCATAGGATTTAATCCCTTAAAATATAAAGTTGAGCCAAAGCATGCAGATGAAATATGATTTTTTTAAATGAAGTAGAAGCAGATCCTGTAGTACAATATGTACTGCTTTATTTCCTTTTCCTATTTTTCTTGTCCTTTTCAGTCTTCCCTTACATTCACTCTCTAACTAGACAAACAATAAAGGTCAGATGTTTCAAGCACAGCAATAATACATGGAACAAAATCTACCAAGAGAAAAGAAAAAAACACAATGGAGGGCAAAAATGCAAAGAATGAACAGGAAAAGATGGAAGGAATACAGTAGTTAATATCTGAAAGAGGAAAGACTTATAAATTTGAGAAATGTTCAAGTTTAGTTTATTTGTTGTTAAGTTGGAACAAGATGGCATTTTCATTAGAGGCTAGTTTGAAGAGTCACATTCTTTTATAAAGGTAGTGGATTGTACTGACCTTTTCAAATGGGTGTGGATTAAAAGGACACAAAAGCTCCTCACAGGATCAGTAAGACTTCTAAAAAATGTTTCTTTGCAAGTGTAGAGTAGTATATTTACTGTATGTGATTCCATGATCTGTGAGCCATCTTTTTTATCATTGGAAATCTTATAAAATATTTCAAATATTAAAGTGATAGAATCCATATATATTCTCATTTTCTTTTTTCGCAAGATTTCACTGCTAAAGCAGGTAGTACAGACATTACAGATCATTTATGATCCACACAAGCACAGTCTTTTTGTTTTTAAATTGCCAGTGTATTCAGTGGTACTGATCATCCCTTTTGCTAGACATAATCAAACCGATTCTTTAATAATCAATACTTTACAGAGAAGTTCTCTGCAAAGAAATGTCCCACATCCACCAGAATTCTTTGCCTTCTTCCTTCTACAGTAAACTCATTTATTTATTGGAGCATTTTTCTATAAGGAATCTGCAGTGATCAGCTCTAGAGTCATAGCCCTTTAAAGAGCTAACTGCTATTTCCTCTTTGTAAGGCTTTTTTCCTCTATGGAAGCAAAAACTGTGAATTGACAGCTAACTCCAAACTGCCTGCCTGTATTCTTCCATTTAACTAATGGCATTTCCTTCTTTTTTTATTCCTGTTACATCATCAGCATAGCTCATATTTCACTGTAAGAGCTAGCTGAAACAAATAGCATGAATGTTTCCTGTTTGTCATTAGAACTGAAAGCTTCATTTGAGTTTATTTTACAAACTGGCAGTCCTGGTGTTATATGACACATTGGTATAAATTCCCTTCACAATTGTTTGTTTAGGGCACCGCCTTTTCTGTCCCCCTGATAAGAGAAGAAGCACAACTAGCCTGTCAGTCTCTAAAATTACTCAAACTGAGAACTGAAACAGGAGGATGGTTTTGAATCTGTTGTTACTCCCCAACAATGTCATCATGGTTACACTTTTATAAACACAATTGGCATCAGCAGGTGCTTAAATCTGAAATTGCAAAAAGCAGATTGTAGTTGTTTTTACTGATTTAAGATCTTTGAATACTACAGGCTTCCTCAAATGTTTAAGTTTTATATAAAACTAAACTGATGCATCAGTGCCTTTTTGTGGTCCTATGACACCATCTAAGGCCATCATCAGAATAAAGCCCACAGAATAAAGCCATAGAATAAAGCTTTTAAGGTGTAAGAGGGGAAAAGATGTTAAGTAGTAGGTAGGTACAGATTTCCACATTAAAAAAAAAAAAAAGCACTATAAAGGAGAGGAAATCAGTCACATAAGTATTAATATTATATATCTAATCAAAGCATTTTCTCTTGAATTTGAAAAGGCTTCTTGCAAGAAATGAGAATGAACTAATAACAGGCATGCTAATTAATTTAATGGTAGAAAGGAAACATGGGATATTCTGGTGCAAAAACAGATAGGCCAGAGGATGGCAGATAGAAAAAAAGCAACCTGGCATAATTCTGAAAGAGTAGCAAGTGGTCGATGGCACAAAGAGCCAGAACTGTGAAGGAGAACAATCTGAGAATAATAAAGGAAGAGCTGGAAGTAATCTTGGAGTCCATCTCATCTAATCCCCCTCATTTTATAGTTGAGGAAACAGTCCCAGAGAGGTTGTGACTTGCCCAAGATCACACAGATAATAAGTGACAAGCAGGATAAGAATCCAGATTCTTTAATCTTTAAGTCAGCCTGTTTCTACCATCCTACCATACTATAAACTTGAAGAATGATAGGAAGTGGTTACCCATTTGTATATTAATAGACACACTATCTATGTATCCTTAGAACTTTAACACCTTATTTAATAGCTTCAACTACCTGAAACAGTAAAGAACATGCAAGTTCCAAAGACCTCTGAATCAGCAAAAACAAAATGGCAAATAACACGAATATAAGTAAGCTACAACTGTTTTATTCATTGGCAAGTCTCTTAAACATTCACTTTGAGCTGATTCTTTCTGTAGACACCATTATAATAAACTTGGTTTTCTAATTATTAGCAGATTAGAAACAGTGATTTATGTAGAATAGAGAGAATGATTTAAGAAGGGGGAAGATCCACTAAGAATGGATGCATGGAGAGCTGCAAAAAAGTGTCCCCATGAGAAAAAAAGGAAAACTAGATTAAGGAGACACACAAATAAAGTCCAAGGATAAAAAGTCCCATGTAACTCAATTAACCCTGAAGGCAGCGATATATTCATATAGCAGAGTATAAAAATGTTCATAACATCCCTGAAAATAAAAAAACTGCTAGGTTACAAATGGAGAAACAGGTCATGCAATCAGAAAGATTTCCCCCATCAAAATGTTTAAAAACTCTGCAACATATTCTTCCCCAAAATTGCCAGATCAATAAATAATAATTTATTAAGCACTTTATGTCTTAAACCCTGGGCCAAGCACTAGAGATTTAAAAAAAAAAAAAAAAGGACAAGTGTAAAAATAATATTTGCATTCAATTAATGTGGTGTCTGATGTTGATGATGATGAAAGAGAAGCCATATATTCTCATGATGGTTCAATAATATTGGACCTTTTACATGTGAAAATGCTACTGTATTAGCTGTTCCATTAGTGGTAGTAGCTTAGCACTGATTTGTTTTTGCATGTTTTCCCAGTCCTATCACAATCCATGGCATATGTTTATAGTATAACTGGACAGGTTTAAGGAGGTTGATATTGAACACAGTAAGCCCAGGGAATACAAACTTTAAAAGATTCATGATTTCATTGGCATAAATATCACCTGGATCACAATCCTCCATGCTTTCTAATTCTGTGAGTTTTACCCAGGTTTCCTCATAAACTGCTGAGAATCTATTCAGAGATCTTCCTCTTTTCTTATTTTAGGAGTTACCAAAGTACCACCTGATTTGACCAAATTTCGGATCTCACTTTTTTCCTACTTTGGCTGGGTTAGGTTTGGGTGAAAAGACTGGATCTACCTTTCTCTACAAGTCACAGTTTAATCCTATCAGTGATAGTAATGGTGAAACAAAAACAAACCATTTTAGAAGCTTTGATCTGCTCCATTTCTGATCTGAGCCATTTTGTCCCTCCTTGGCTAATCTGATATACTCTGATCCTCACCCATAGCAGGACTCTTCATACTGGTGTCACATGTAAGTGCATTTTCCCTTTCGGACTTTAGGTCCATAGCAGCTCTGAAGTTCCAAATTCAACTGATGCATCAGTTTTGGCCTCCTCTCCACCCCCATCAGGGATTACAAGCTTTTGCCACCACACCCAGGCAAATCTCATTCTTTTTACTTGCCTCTTCACCTCTTTGTCCACTTATGCAAGCTTTTTAATAATCTATTTTATAGAACACGAGAAATTGGTCGATAAACCAGAGTTTGACTTGAAACTTCAGTTTACTAGACCCTAAACAACTAGGAAGATCTGTAAAATCATGCTTCAAAATACTAACAGTTCCTTCTCTCCAAGACCAAGGGGAAAAGAATAAATGAACTTGGGATGGGTGTAGTTTTCCTAACATGTCACAGCAAGTCCCTGTGACCTAGACAAAGTACTTTCAAAATCACTTTTGATTACTGGAAGAATTACTTTGAAAATAATTTGGCTTAATTCCGAAAATGATTTGCCCCAATTAACCAGGATCCCCCCCCCTTTAGATGATAAAGATAAATTATATGGTAAAGATGAAATTCATCCCCAACTTGAAAAAGACACTACGATGTTTTCAAAAGAACTTTCTTCCATTTATAATCTCTAGGATTATTCTGCCAACAGTTTCCAACATTCTTGAGGTTGCAACACCCTCTCCAATGTTTGATTTCACAACATTCTCCACCTGAAAGTCCTATATATCTTAGCCTTTGAAAAATAGAGTTAATTTTCTTTGGATAATTCCAATTTTTTTTTTTTTTTTTTTTTTTTTTAAGAAAACTGGAAGCTATCAGAAAACCAGCAAAGTGAATTGTAGCTTGATATAATGGGGTGGGAGGGGTCGGGGGTGGGGCAGAGTGTTCTTTTAAAAGGTGAACCACATTTGTTCTCAGATAATACATTTCTCCAGAGGGCCTCAAACTTTTTAAATAGGGGGCCAGTTCACTGTGCCTCAGACTGTTGGAGGACAGGAAACAAAACTTTGTTTTGTGGGCCTTTAAAGAAACTTCATATCCCTGGGTGAAGGGGATAAACGTCCTCAGCTGCTGCATCTGGCCTGAGGCCGTAGTTTGAGGACCCCTGATAGATTATCAAATATTTCTAAAAACAATTCAATAATCTGTGAACAGATCAATATATTCAGAGTTTTCAGGGTCTGACAATATCCTAATCTCTTCAGCACTGAATTAACACTTAAATTTAAGTATAGTAGCAGGATTATTTGAACAATTATGTTTTAATGCAATAATCATTTAAAAAAAAAAAAAACTTCAATCTGGCAATATTCCCATAATGAAGAGGTTAACTAGTTTTAGGTGTTTAACTAAGAGCCTTACAATTGACAAAGTACTTGTCTCACAAAGATCATTATTGGGCAGGCTCAGAAAGGTTTGTCTACTGTTCTCTACCAGCTTCAAAATTGGTCAGGACTGAAAACCCAAGCCTTTTCATTTTTTAGTGCAGTGCCCTTTGCACCACACAGTACAGGCCTATCTTATCCTGTTGCACTTCACTTTATTACTTTGCAGATACGGGGGAGGGGTGGTTGTTTTTTGGTTTTTTACAAATTAAAGGTTTGTGACAACTGTGTGTCAAGCAAGTCTATCAGAGTAATTTTTAAAAGGTCATATGCTCATACTGTATTTCTGTGTCACATTTTGGTAATTCTGGCTATATTTTAAATTTTTTCATTATAGTTACATCTGTTATGGTGATCTATAACCAGTGATTTTTTTATATTACTATTGTAATGTAATTTTTATATTACTATTTTGGGGTACCATGAACTAGGCTCACATAAAACAGTGAACTTAATCAATAAATGTTGAGTATGTTCTGATTGTTGTGCCAACCAATCATTCCCTATCTCTCTCCCTTTCCTCGGGACTCTCTCGACCCTCAGAAACAATATTGAAATTGGGCCAGTCAATAATACTACAATGGCCTCTAAATTTTCAATTGAAAGGGTCAATCAATGCTCAGACTTATGAAACTGCCACAGCCATCCCAACCTTCACCATCCACCACCCTGATCAATCAACAGCCATCAACATCAAGGCAAGACCCCTCCACCAGCAAAATATTAGGACTCACTGAAGGCTCAGATGCTAGATAACATGTTTTAGCAATAAAGTACTTTTTAATTAAGGTATACACATTTTTTTAAGACTCAATACTACTGCACACCTACTAAACTGAAAAATAGTGTAAACATAACCTTTTATATATATAAAATTTGTGGGAAACCACAAAATTCATTTAACAAACATTTATTTCAGTGGTCTGACACAGAATCCACAGTATCTGTGAGGTATGCTTATACTATCCAATGTTCTTCCTCTCATTGCTTGTTATGTGCATATACTTTAAAAACAATTCATATTGTGAAATTTTTAAATTAAAATAGACAAAGATAGGAAACAAGCATTTTTTATGTGCCTTGTGCCAAGCACCTGACCAATATCATCTCATTGGATCCTCACAACAATGCCAAGAGGTCCACGCTATGATTCTCCCAATTCTACAATCAAGTAAACTGAGGCTGAGGTTAAATGACTTGCCAAGATCATGCAGCTAAAAAGTATCCAAGTCTGGATTTGAACTTGTCTTCTTGAGTCTAATCAGTGCTCTAGCCACTGTGCAACCTGTCTTTTAAGAAAAAAAAATTTAAGGAAATAGGCAGATTCAAAAGAATGTTGGATACAGCAATAGCAATATTATTCAAAAAATAACTGTGAACAACTAACCTGTTCTAAATATTCAGATTTAACTACAAAGGAATTATGAAGGAAGATGCTATCCACATACAGAAAAAAAGTGATAAATAGGAGTGTACACAGGATGATTTTATGTGTGTGTCTGCACACACATGGCATACACACATGGTGAATGGTGGCTTTCTTCTCTAATGTAGGGGAGGGAGAGAAGAAAACAGCTAGAAACATATATTAAATTTTAAAAATCAAATGAAATATTCTTTAAGAAAGGTAAAATAGGTTTGGGATCTAATACATGTATATTTGACCTCTATCAACAATTTCTCTTTTACATGAGACTATGAATCAAAAATCAAATATTAGTTCCCTGCTGGAAGACACAACCAAGCATTAGTTCTTTTGCTTATTCACATATTTTCTGGTCACTCTCCCCTCCCAAATATTGAAAACCAAAAATATTGAAGGGGGGGAGAAGCAGTGATATTACCCTTTAATATTTGAATCGTACTTTTTGAAAAAACATTAAAAAAGATTAAAAAAAAAAATCTATCTCCTGAGCCAGGAAAATTGGACTCAACGGGACACATGGTGGTTGTGGGCACTAGCAAGTAAGAACTGCAGAAGCTGTTAATCTTTCTTAGTGGAGGCAGTTTCCTCATCTCTATACCAATGGTGTCAAAAACTAATACAAAAAGACTATAGGCAAAATGACTTAGGTAATTACAAATCAACGTTATGTTGTATTTTTGTTTTATTAAATATTTTCCCAGTTACATGTTAATTCAGTTCTAGCACATTGGGAAGCAGCCTGCTTGTCCTGCCTTTGACACCTCTGCACACCAATGAAATCACAAATCCCATCCCTCAGACATTTTATGAGCACAGATTTCTAATCAATCCAATCCAGATTTAGAACTGAAAAAATTTGCTAGAGGACATCTAGCCCAACGCCCTCGTTTTACAGACTGGAAACAGTGTTGGAGAGGTAATTGATTTGTCCTAAGTCAAGCTGGTAAGTAATCAAGCTGGTCCTATCCTACAGACAGGTCAAACCTACAGGGCTCAATTCTTCATTGAGTCTTTCTAGGCTCAGGGCTGCTACCAGATAACTGGAGCTACCAAAAATGGAATGATGCAGTAAGGAGGGAGGAAAATAGCTAAATGACTTCCCTGGAATTGTCTCCTTTCCTTGTTCCCTCCCCATCCCATCCCCAATTGCTCATCTGTGAATACATATATATATATATATATATATATATATATATATATATATATATACACACACATTTTTTTTTCCCCTTTAGAATATCAACTCTTTAAGGGCAACTTTCTTTTTGCATTTGTACTCCAGTACCTCTTTTAATAGATATTCAATGTTGGTTGATTGATAGAAGGGGGAGGGAATGGGTTTTTATTTTAAGCAGAGTGAAACAAAGATTTAATAAATGACTGAAATTCAAATTAGTCATCTGACTTTAGTCATCTAGTATTAGTGAAAACATCCTGGGTCTCAGGAGTCCTGTTAAAATGGTATTAAATCTTGTTTTAACACAGAGCATGGGCAAGACACTTACCTATCCTAAGGTTTAATTTCCTCATCTGCAAAAGACATATAATTAATTTACAGACTTGTGGGTCTCAAATGAGACTTTAAGGGACAAAGTTCCATAAATGTCAGCTATTCCACTATTAATTAGAAAATAAAGAAACTTTGCAAAGATTCAAGTTAGCAAGAGATTAAAAGAGATATTAATATTAGATTAAGACTTCTCATATCCTATGTAGAATTTAACAGGAAATGATGTGAAGGAATAACAGACAAATCTGGCTTTCAATATCCAAGTGATCTATTCCCATCCCCTTTTCTCCCAAATCATATAAATTATACTTGATCTACTTCTTGAATGAAAAGACTAAAGACCTAATACTAAAACCAAAATGACAAATTTTTTACTTGACAATAATATTAATTCCACTTTATGAAGGAAGTCCAGTCTATTACTGCAAAAAACAAGTGAAAAAAATACCAATTATTTTGAATGTGGATACTACACTTTGATTTCTTTAAAAGGGATAAAGGGCTAGAGATTAAAAGATGTAAGGAGAAAGATTAATAAGTAGTAGTTTCCGCAAAGCTTATCTGTGTAGGTCAAACGTGAACGAAACATTTCTAAACTTCTAGGATTAAAAGGGATGGACTATTGAATGAATCAAAACTAGAATTTCCTTTAAATAAAAATTTTAAAAGTCAAAATATCTACATTGAAAACCAAACCATTAAACCAACTAACTCAAATGCTTAAATAATTCTTTTCACTGATCTGGAATGCTAAAGAATTAAGGTAACAAACTATCTAGAATTTGCTAGGTAAAAATACTTCGATGTAAATAATGGCAGCAATTAAGTTACTCTATAGTTGCAAATTATTTCACAAAGACTTTTTTTTCCTTAATGACTTAATCGTTGCCCAATCTAGGCTACTATTAAAGAATTCAGTGTTATTACCACAGCTAAGAAAAAATGTGATTTGTGAAAGAGAAATGAGTCTTCTACAGAAGTCATTTTGGAGGGGTAGGCCCAGAGCAGTAGATCATAAGTCAGTCTCAGAATCTGTCAGGCTGAAATAAAGTCCCTCCTCTAACAACTTACAAAGCCACGTCCCATGATGTGGGCAAGTCACTTAACCTCAGTGTCCTTGAGCAACTAACTCCAACCCCATAAATTGCAGAGTAGATGTGAAATGAACTGATGGAGGGTATTTCTTCAAAAACAACCCTTCCACCAATGAAATCACACATCAGTCCAAAAGGCAAAAAAAGATCATTTTCAAACTTGCTACTAGGAGACAAAATTAAAAGTATGCATTTATTCATTCCATTAGCTGAGAATAGTCCTATTATACAAATACAGTAAAAAGTCAAAAAAATCACAAAATATTACAAAATAAAAAAGTACAAACTGCATTACTTAATAAATATGACTAAAAGTAGTTAAAATTGGAAACAAGATAGCTTTTTTAAGTTGGAAACGTTTGACCCAGCAAACCATACAAGCTCTTTTCAGATAGCTTTACATAATACAGAACAATTCCATTTTACCCCTGAATGTATTTCAAGGGAACAAAGTACAAAGATAATATTCTCCTGCCACAATTTAATTGCCATCAGGGGCATTTATACTGTTAATTTCAAAATCCCCAAGGTGAATCAGAGACGCTTATTATAAAATAAGCAGAAGACTATTATCTCGTTACCACGTTTTATCCTATGTTAAAATCCTATTGTAACAAATGAAAAATAAATAAAACGGAGCACCAGACAATCAGAGGCCACTTACACAGTAACCAAAGTACAGAATCACCATAGCAATGAACATGGGAACTCAATCAGTCAGAACAGACCTGTTCTGCCCTTTAGACAAATCGTTTTTCCTCTACCTCATTTCCTTCCAAAGCTTTTTTTTTTCTCCTTTTCTTAAAAAATCCAACGGGTTCCAATCAAATTCTTCTCATCAAGATGGAATGGTTCAATTATCTGGTAACACCAATGACATCAATTTCATTTGAAAGAATACATGTAAAGTTCCAATCCCATACAGCATAAAAGAACACAAACTCTGTACAAAATAAGCTTTATACAAAGTACTTCTCTGGGTCTCTGCCCAAAAGCCATTTGCCAAAAGGAGACATCATAAATGGAGGTACACCAATCTTAAAAAATATTGTGCAAAAATACATTTTTATAGAAAATAGATTACCGGGAATAAACAAATATACACTATGAGAAGATCAGCTTGCAAAGATTGGGGCGCTAACTTTATACAACAACTTATAAATAGCGCTAAGACTACCCAAGGCTCTGCCCCAGCGCTCGGTCGCGCCGCCACCTTCCGCTCCGAGGAGGCTCCGCTCCGACCCGCCCCTAAGGCTCCCCACCTCCAGCGGGCGGCCGCGCTCACGAGCACGCGTTCTGCTCGATGTACATCTTGGACAGCGAGATGGCCATGGAGCGCGCCAGCTCCTCGTCGCGCCGCCGCTGCACCTGGGTCTGCTGGCACCAGCTGTCGTACTCCGGGTTGGGGTACGAGCGGTCCAGGACGGCGTCGTAGTGGCCGTTGCTGAGCCAGCTCAGCCAGATGCTGGGCCGCAGCGCGTCCTCGGGGCCCAGGTAGTGGATCATGGTGGACACGGTGGGGCTCTCGAGCCGGCCGCCCGTCGTCAGGTGGATGTTCACGTTGAGCATCTGGCCCATGGCCAGCAGCTCGGGGTAGCCGGCCCAGGCGCCGTCCTGCGCCGCGGCGATCAGGAACTCGCCCACGTCGCCCTCGATGAGCGGCCCGAAGTGGTCCAGGTGGTCGGCGATGTAGTGCACGGTCTGCTCGCGCAGCTCGCGGTGCTGGCTCTGCTCGCCCGACACGGCCTTGCTCACGGCGCGGTACAGGCAGTTGCCGTCGGGGATGATGTGGAAGCGGAACTTGCTGCGCTGCCGCAGGTACTTGTCCTGCCGCTCCACCTCGGCCAGGTACAGGGCCAGCTTCTCGTCCTTGGGGCCGGCGGCAGCCGCGGCCGCGGCGGCAGGGGCGCGGCCGGGGGACTCGGCGGGCCGCGGCGCGGGGGGCTCAGGGGAGGAGGCGCGGGGCCGGGTGGCGGCCAGGGCCTGCTGGTGCTCGCTCAGACGGAAGTTTCGGTCGGGCCCGTCCGGGCGGGGGCCGGGCTCCGGGCTCGGCTTGAGCAGCTCCTCCAGCAGCCAGGCTGACGAGGAACAGCGGCGCGGCGGCTCGGGCGGCCGGGCGCAGGGCTCCAGGCCTCGCAGCGCGGTGCGCTCGGGGCCCAAGCAGCGCACGCTCATCTGCGCCGTGGACGTGTAGTGCGGCGGCGGGGGCGGCGGCGGCGGCGGCGGAGGCAGCGGCGGCTTACACGAGCCCGCGGCCGCGGCGGCTGCAGGGGCGGCGGCCCCCGGCGGCACCATCTCGAAGCACGAGGAGAAGGCGGGCATCGCGGCGGTGGCAGCGGCAGAGGCTTCTCGGGCGTCGGCGGCGGGGGCGGCGGCTGGAAGGCAGTCAGCGCCGGCGGCTTCGGCGGCGGGGTCCGGAGGCTGCAAGGAGACCTTGAAGGGGGCGGGGGCCGCGGAGGGCGGGGATGCGGCGGCGGGTCCCCCCGAGGGGTAGTGGCTGAAGCCGGGGCTGTAGAGCTGCATGTCCGCCCCGCGGCCGCGGCGGCCCCTTATAGGCGCGGCGAGCCCCCGGCGGGGGGACACGCCCTCCGGGCTCCAGGGGGCCGCGGCCCAGGCGGGTGAGCCGCCGCCACTAGAATAGAAATGACCCCAGCACCATCCCGGGCCGGCCGCCCGCCGCTCGTCAGCGGCCGCAAATAGCGCCCGGGCCGGGCCCGCCAATTCCTGCTGCGCCACAGGGCGGGGGACGGGGGTGGGGGAGCGCGGGTCACGGGGGCTGCAGCGGCAGCGGCGAGTGCTGCCGCCGCAGCGTCTCTCCCTGCACCTCTGCGCGCCGACTGCTGCTCCAGGACTCCGAAGACTCCCCGAGGAAGCCGCCCGCCCCGCTGGAGTGAGTCCCGGAGGCCGGAGAGAGTGTGTGAAGGGACCGGGGAGGCGGGCTCCCCGCCCCCTCCCTCCGCCCAAAGCTTGTTTACCTCAGGCCGCGAGGCCTGGTCACGTGGGCACGCTGGAATGTGCGGATCGTTGCCGCGTCTCATTCACCCGCCCCGGAGATCGCCCCGCCCACCGCCTCCTCCCGGATCCCGGCGCTCCGCGCGCGTCAGCTGAGCCCGTTCCCACTCCTCCCTTCCCCCGCCGCGCCGCGCCCCGCCCCTCCTCCCGCCGAGGGGTGTGAGCCGGCTTCATTCTCAATGTGCTCTCGGGTCCCGGGATTCCAGGCGGCCCCCCACGTGACTTCTGCTCGGCCTCCCCTCCCCCTGCCTAGTCCTACTCCTGGGCTTTCGGTAGAGGTGCAGGTAGCTGCGGCTGCGGGGCTCCGAAAACGCCGTGCAGAGGCCGGCGGCTGCAATCGGGAAAGCTTTTCTACGATGTTACCGAAGCACCCATTATCGTTAAATTATTTTGAAAGCCGTTATTTTTAAATTTTCAGTTACCAAGTTTTGTTATTTAAATTGTTCAAATTAAATTAACTCATTTCACGTGATTTAAATTGTTTTACATTAAAGCCTGCCTTTATTTTTATTATTATTCAAGATTCCGTTATTTTTAAATTTATAGTATTATTAAAAGCTTTCAGGAAGGGGGGGAGTGCCTGATGGGACTGCTTATATAATAAGTGCCCCTACCCCATTTCTATTGCCTTCCCCGCTTTCCCTATTTTGGGTGACTTTCCCAAGCGCACCTTTGGTTACCTAACTGTAACTCCTCGGCCAGGATCTTGCTTCCCTGAAGGAGCTAACGCAGGATTGCAGGGAGCTTTGGGAGGGTGGACTTCGTGCCCTGGTTCTGTAGCTTGACCTTGGGCAGGGGCAGGGGCAGCTGAGGCCCCCTCTCCTCGCCTCTCAGGGCTAGGGCTCAGTGACTGCCCAGCTGTAACGGTCCATTAGTCTGTGACAACTTTGCTGGCTCCCTTTACTCTGCCTAACAAAGTATGTTTATTTCAGAGTCGGGCATGTCCCTCCAAAGTCAGCCTCCCTGAACTGTAACTATTATTCCGTGGAAGGCGGTAATAATGTATGTAAAGATGTGCTCACTTAAGGACAGAAACTGGCTTCATAGGTCACTTCAGCTCTCCGGCCCTCAATTTTCTCATCTGTAAAATGGGGCAGCCAGATGACTTCTGTGAAGAAGATGCTGGGCCTGGAGTCAGGATACCCTAAATTCCAATGTGACCTCCCTTAGTAGCTAGTTTTGTGACTCTGGACAAGTCACTTTACCCTTGTTGGCCTTAATCCACTGGAAAAAGAAATGGCAAACCACTCCAGTAATCTTTGCCAAGAAAACCCCATGGATAGTAGGGTCCACGGGGTCAGGAAGAGTTAAACACAACTGAACAATAAAATGAAGGGATTAAACTAGACATTCTCTTAACCTCCATAACTGCTCCAAATCTGTGATCGATAAACTGCACTCGTAACCTCAGCCAACAGAGTGATCTTCGTTGTCCTTTGTGATAAAGGAAGATAAAGTGCTATGTTAAATGACAGGCAGCTTAGACCACTCCTAAGCCTCCTGTAGCATGCAGCTAGACACTGGCAAAATCTGATACTTACTGAGAAGTACCTGCTGTTTCAATCCCACCTCCTAATTTATGCGTTGTTTTTGTGATTCTCCCTCCTCGATGGATTTAAAGGCCTACACAGTATGGTTCCAGACTACCTTTGCAGGCTCACTGCGCTTCCATTCATGCACACATTTCAGCTAAGCTGGCCCACTTGGCTGTTTTCCAACCCAGTACTTTTGTCTCCTGCTTTTTGGTTATTTGCTCAGTGAATTGCTCAGGCTCACCCAATTCTTTGATTCCAAATGTGAACTATAGAAATAACTATAATAATACATGCTCAATATATATTCCTTGAATAGACTGAATAGTCTTGGCCACACACAGCCGGGAAAATACCAAGCTAAAAAATCTTAAATGATTTTAAGTTTTAAGTTGGAAAAAAATAAATTGGGCCTCAACTGTAGCACTCATTGTTTGGGGAAGTTGTGACCAAGTATCTGTAAACTTTTCTCAAAATATCTAATATAGCAGTATCGTCAGTCTTGAAAAATATGTAGAGAATCTACTTAAGATTCCTTCCACATCAACAGTGAAAACAGCTTTATTAAATACCCTCCATTGTGTGGTGGTGTCAGTGGCCCAGAAAGGCTTAGACTACATTCTATTCCAATCTTTCAGCAGCTGCATTCCCAAGCAGATAACCTGTAAGAAATCTGACCATCTCCAAAAAAATACTGGCTAAAGATAGGAAGAGACAAAAGCCATCCCCCAGCCTCAAGGCGGGCAAAAGATAATAAGAAAATAACTAGATACAGGCCCAAAATATCCGGAACACACAGGAGGTAATCTGATAGGAGAAGACGTTAGCAGCTGATGGAACCTACCGAAGGTAGGACGTTAGCCAAGCCTTGATGAAGGCAAAGGACTTAAGTGGTGGACAGAGGGGAGACTGCATTCCAGCCAAAGGGAACAGTCAGTCCGAAAGGAACGGAGACAGGTGGAGACAAATCACATTTAAAGAGCAGCAGCCTGGCTGGACTTGGAAGGGGGTGAGGTAATCGAGTAAGTATTTCTGTCACACCTGCTCTGTGCTACGCACATGGATTACCTCATTTAGCCTCACCACAACCCTTCGAGGTAGGTGGGTGGTGCTATTATGCCCACAGTGGGGGAAACTGAGGCAAGCAAGTGAAATGATGTGTCTGAGGCCGGATTTGAACTCCACCAGCTGCCTGTGTAAGGTATAGGGCATAAGGTATAAGAAGGCGAGAAACAAGAAAGGGATGGGTTATGAAATGCCAGACTAATTTGGTTGTCTGTGGTTAATTGGAAGCCACTGCCACTCATTGGGGGAGGCAGAGAAAGCATGACTTGTTCAAACTTTTGCTTTAGAAAAAACTATCCTGTGCTGTAAGAAATGAGTAGCAAAATGTTTTTAGAAAAATTTTGGAAGGCTTTTATGAATTTTATGCAAAGCGAGGTGAGCAAAACCAGGAGAACTTTGTATACAATTAACCATGATCAACTGTGGAAAATTTAGCTAATCTGACCAATACAATGATCCAAGACAATCCCAAAGGACTCTGATGAAAAATGCTATCTGTCTCCAGAGAGAGAAGGAGAAACTCTAAGGGCAGATCAAAGCAAAGGAATTTTTTTGTTTGTTTGCTTGTTTTACAACTTGGCTAATGTGTAAAATGGGTTAATATTGTATTACTTGTATTGCTTGTCTTCTCAATGGGTAGGGGAAGGGGTAGAGGAAGAAGGATAATTTTTGAAATTAATTTTAAAAAATCTTTTTAAAAAATCCATTCAACATTTATTAAGCACTCATCCTAGGGAAGTAAAATTTGTGTTATAATAATGTATGTTAATATTATCTATGAAAAATTACTGGATTACTAGGTAGTCAAGAAATAGATAAAATCTCAAGTTAGGAGCAAATATACACATTAAGTATATATGCCCCATTCTGCTCCACAAAGCTTTGATAGTGAATTTATGAATGAGTCAAGTCAAGTCAATGAGCATTTATTAAGCATCCACTGTGCCAATGCTGTGGCCAACTACTATCCCTGCTCTCAAGAAACTCACAGTTCACTATGGTTACCTGGGCCTGGGCCTGGGCCTTGAAAGCATGGACATACATGAGGGTGTATAATAGAAATGATTTGGAGAGAGCTTAAAGCATTCATCAACATGATTCAAGGAGACTCTGCTTCTAATTATTTAAGTCAATTGAAAAATGATCTACCTATCCTAAATTGGAAGAGATAATCAATGGAACCTCACCCTTACATAGGTATGAAAACATGAACCCATGTTTGGCTGAGACCCAAACGTCTGGGCTCATCTAGGGCCAGTTCAGGCTTGGAGCTGGAAGGGTAGGGAATAGGGGGTGAGAATCATAGATTTAGGGCTGTAGAGGACCTTAAGAATCATGTAGTAGGAATTGTCATTACACCATCAGCAAATAAGCTGGACAAAATTTTTACCCAAGTCCTTTGACTTCAAATCCAGTGAGCATTCCAGAGTGTAAAACAGTCCTTCTCTTCAGAGACTCCCTTTGAAAGCTTCCACAGCCCTCTCTTAGAACTCCTCTCTGCTCCTCAATTTGGATTGATTGTGGCTCTCATGACAGAAGCTTGTCCTGCTGCTTCTGGGACACACTGCAGCACCCAATCAATACACAATGAATGAGGTATGGGTAGCATTTACTGAGAGCCTGCTAACATACAGCACTGACCAAGCACTGGGCTAAGCTCTTTATCAGCTGGGAGTAAGTGCTATTATTATCTCCTTTTATAGATGAAGAAACTGAGTTAGGCAGTGGTTAAGTGACTTGCCTGGGAGTCATACTCTAGTGTCCTAAGTGTCTGAGAATGGATTTAAATTCAAGTTTTCCTGACTCCAGGACCAGCATTCTATCTTCTCTATCCAACCTGGGTGCCAGGCTCTCTCCTAAGTGCATGAGGATTCAAGGAAAAAGTGGGAAAAAAGTCTCTTCTCAAGGAGGTCTGCTTTCAAGCTTAATAGGGGAGACTACATGCAAACTGTAGAAATAGATATATAGATATCGATATATAGTATAAGTTAGGAGTAGTCTCAAAGGAAACGAAATAAGATTAAAGAAGACTGGGAAAGAATTCTTGTAGAAAGTATATGTCCTATATAAATCTGTGTGTATAGTATGTATACACACATACATATAGTCTACCTATGTATATATTTATATGTGTGTGTAAATACATATATATAACATATATATATCCAAAAACTTAAGTGTGTATATGTTAGAATTAATGAATTATCTGAGATTATTGCTTAGCTATAATTTGAAAAAATCAATTTGTACTAGTCACTTTATCCTCTGATCTCTGCTATATTTGGTAACATTGCCCAAATGGAAGTATTACTGATGTGACAGTATTTGAATTTGAGATGAGAAATCTTAAAGAAGCCAACCAATTTGACCTGTTCACCCAGGTTTTAATGGCAGAACTGACATTCAAAATCCAGTCCTCTGATGGCAATTCCAACTTTGTTTCCACTGAATCTGGCTGCTCTATTAACTTTTTGCAGAATTAAACTCTAAGAATCAGTCATCGTGTCCCTGGGAGAAAGATACCTTATTTTCTCATCTGTAAAATAGAATTTGAAAAGCCGGCTTATCTCATGAGACACTAACAACCACATTATTTCCATTCATTATTTACAAAAAAGAGTTTTGAAGGATTTTTCTGTGCCTGAATTTGAGATTCCGTACTTTCCAGCCCTTACTCCTTCCTTATTTTTTTTCCTTGTAAGGGGGTTTATATATATTGGGGGGATGTATGTATGAGTGTATGTGAATATGTGTGTGTTGCACATATAGATTATGTATATATCCATAAAAGTTTATCTAAATGCAGCTCCTAAGGAAGTTTTGATAGATATTTCGGGAATTTGTCCAACATTCTCCAAGGGAGACTGATTCCTACCCAGTGGGAAGCAGAAAGGGTCAATGGGCTAGCCATTCTGTGCTTGTCAGAGACTGAACTAGTATTATAAATATGTGGGTATACACACACACACACACACACACACACACACACACACACACATATACACACACATTGATATATACATATGTATGTAACCTCCATACATTAAATAGTGGAGTTTTTTTCTTAAATTCAAATCACTTTCTTGGTTGCTGGCCCTTAAAAAAGAAGGGATACCCCAAGTTTATATCCAAAGACTTGACCCATTCTTACCAGATGACACTTTCATGAAAGATCATCATAAAAAGGAGTAACAAAAAAAATCATTTATTCAAGAAGTTAACAAAAGGAAATCCAATAAGTTATACAGATAGAACATATCAGACAATGCATACATTAAATTATTTCTCTCCTTGTAAGCAAGATGTCTCAATTCAACCAAAGAGAGAAAGGTCTCCGTCTCACCCAGGGGGAAATTCTTTGAAAGCTCTAGAGATATGGGCTGGAAATCAGAGACATGTTGGGATGCAGTTTTCCCCAGATGTCTGACTTCTCTCTCTCTCCATTAAGTCTTTCCCCAAAGAGAGTGTGAACTACCTGTGACCTCCCTCGAAGCAAGAGATCTCTCCAAAGCTCTCAGGGAGACTCTGCCCTCCTCACACAGCCGTGTAATCTCAAGTCATTGTTTACCAGCAAAGAGAGTCTTAGGCAAATGATCCAGGATAGAGCCCTGGGTTACATCTTACAAAAAAAGAACACTGTTATAACACTTTGTACAAGCAAGATATCTGCTAAATATTTAGTTCATTTATATGTAGCAAGTTTCCACTAAATCTTACCCTCATCCCAGGGAACCCCTCGTTCTCAAAGGCAATGATGGAAGAATATAAACTCTGGAAGGTTCTAACAAGATGGGGAAACTTTGAATACAAGTCTAGAAACACACAGCTTCTATCATCTGAAGATAAACCTACATACTTTTAGGGATATGTTTTGATCCAATTACAAATATTAAGAAATATTTTTCAAATCTAAAGCCATTCCCAACCCTTTTTCCATTCTCTTAGACTCAGGCCTTTTAGGAAAGTATATAAAAAGTCAAAAATGAGCCAGGCATGGTATCAAAGTTCACATTTGATCCCACAGGGCACATAGGAAGCCAAAAGCACTTCTTGAGCAGGGAATTGATGTGGACAGCAGGCTGGGCTTTAAAAAGATCAGCTCTGAAATAAAAATTGGAGGTGGAAAATACTGGAAGCAGAGCAGCCAAATAGGAGCTACTGAAAGGTGCTAAGGGCCTAAATTAGCATGATGACTATGGAAGAGGCCTGAATTTGAATCTTGAGAAAGCAGCTGGACACTTAGCAAATACAGTGTGCTTCAGAGGCAAGAGCTCTGGCTTTGGATTCTGAGGATCCTGCCCATGATTCCTACATGTGGGAGCATGGACGAGCCATTCAATGTCTCCACATCTCAGTTCCCTGACGGATAAAGTACGGGGCTGGGATAAGATGACTTCTTGGGTCCTTCCCAGGTGTAAACCTGTGATCCTAATTGTGTGAGCTAAGGCTTTTTCCCCATCTGCAAAATGGGATTAAGAATCCTTACCTTATCTATCGAATCTTGAAGAAAAAAAAGTTGGGGAGGAGACTTTTGCAAATCTTAAAATGCTATATCAATAATGGAAATGCTCTGCGTTCTCTTTGTAAATCCTAATCCTGTTTAAATGAGGTATTTTCTAAAGGGCTTCTCTAATTTAGCAGGACAAGGGACTCTGTCCCAGCCTGGACCCCTGGGTTAGCCATTGAGTCCAAAGGAAATGCTAGACAGGTTGATGGGCCCCAGAGACAGATTTGAAGAATGAATAAAGCAGAGATCAGGCAAAGCTAGCTCTTACTACTGTATTGTTCCTATGAGTAGGCACAAGTCTAAGTCTGGAACCACAATCACAGCTTAGTGACTCATGATGCATATAAGGATTTCTGGTCCTTCCCAGAAGAGAATTCAACCGGCTATCAGGGTCTCAAACTATGGCCCGTGGGCCAGATGCGGCAGCTGAGGACGATTATCCCCCTCATCCAGGGCTATGAAGTTTCTTTATTTAAAGGCCCACAAAACAAAGTTTTTGTTTTTACTATAGTCCGGCCCTCAACAGTCTGAGGGACAGTGAACTGGCCCCCTATTTAAAAAGTTTGAGGATCCCTGCATCCATGCCTAGGGGTGAACACTCAATCAAAGCGCCCCTTTGTCTGAATGGATCTCTAGAGTTGGATGGGACTGAATCATAGAGAATATTTGAGGGATGGTTTTGCTTTTCTGGGTTCCCAACAATCTGTATCCAAGGTATAAAAAGGAAAGAAAGTTGTTACAGGACTTCCCCATATTCTTTTCTTCTTTTCTCTGAACTTAATCAGTCTCTCACTGTTCTAGATATTTTGCTTTATTTGCCTCAGAAGAAAGGGGTACTCCAAAAATAATATCTAAAGAGTATTCTTATCAAATGCATAGAACTATTCCCCTCATAGATATTAATACATCCTGAACCCTGTTGCTTTCCATTTTCCATTTTAATATTGAACCAAATCTTAAGTTTCCACCCACTTTTGGGGAAGACTTGGCTATTGGGTCACTATAAGATTTCCTCCTATAGGTCTCCTGATGTTGGTCTCTTCATGATCCCACTTGAGGTTTTCTTGACAAAGATACTAGAGTAGTTGGTCATTTCCTTCTCCAGCTGGTTTTATGGATGAGGAAACTGAGGCAAACAGGGTAAGGTGAGCTTGCCCAGAGTCACACAGCTAGTGAGTCTCTGAGCCCAGATTTTAACTCAGGAAGATGAGCTTTCCTGATTCCAGACCAGGCACTCCATTCACTTCATCACCTGGCTTTCTTGATTCTTCTGTTATCCAAGATTTTCTTAAGAGAATCCACCTGTAAAACTTCAATAAATGCGATAGGTGTCCAGATAAAAGCCTGCCACTGAAACATTAAAGAAAACTTCATATATAAAAGATATATTCTCTTCCTTGGAAAGGGTAGGAGTATTGAATGCCTTGATTACATATGAAGAGGCCAGCTGGACATTGAACTTAGCCTTGGCTACATACCTTATCCACATCCCTAGCCTCTAACTAAAATTCCCAAAGGAGTAGAGGAGGTGAAAAATCACTGAATTATTACTAACCATGTAAAGGCAACCTGGAGTGATTTAATGAGGGAAAAGGCTTCTGAGTCCAGTAGAATTAATTTAATAAGAGAGGCAAGCCTTTTTCCAAATCTTGACAGGAGATGACAAACAACTTAAGAGTTAAAGCTAAGGCAGGAAACTTTCTGGCCCTAATATTCTGTGATCTAGAATATTGGTTTCTCTAAATTAGTTTTACATACTTTTCTTTAATAGTACTTTAATATTCTTAAAAATAATTTCCTTTACGTTCTTTTAGGTAGTGAGTTCATTCTGATAGATTTACGCCTTGATTAGTCAGAAGCCAAAATCTTGAAAATAAAGCCAAGCTGTATCCACTTTGAGGTAAATGGAAAACTTTGAAAGTTGGTCTGTATTCTGGCACCGTTCTTGGTGCTGACTCATTTTCTTCAGCTCATGAATCTATTTTGAGGGAGATGAAATTGCTGAATTAATTAAAGAGCTTTCAAGCGGAGCACTTTCTAATGGCATTTTTCCTGTAGCTTTATACATATGCCTACCACCTTGCCATTTTTAACCACTCCTTTCCTTTTGGCATTAAAAGTGGAAGCCTAGAGAAATTTAAAGGCATCAAATCATAGCGTGTGGTTTCAAAAGTAATTTTATTTTCACAGCAAACCATTTTCAACTATATCTTGGAAACTGTCAGATAATATTTTTGCCCTACTTTGGACATCAATCTCATACGTTTTCTCTAAGTTTCTATGAAGATGCCCACGTGATTGCTCCAAGATTATGACTCCATCAAGGCATACATTAACTGAATGCTTTTGTTTATATACATCTTAGCAAATTAATATTACTGTGCTAACTTGAATGCTCACAGAAACATGAGAAAGAAAAAGAAAAATTAATATTAGCAACTTTAATTTGCTGTCTAAATTTTTTTCCTAACAATCTAGCCAAATACTTTAGGCTAGATTCCAACTTACAGGACTGTGACTCAAGAACTCAAGACTTCTCTCAATGCAGCTTGAAAGTGGAAGCCTTACTTAAGCAAACCTACATGTCTTTTTATTTTTTTGTTTACTAAATGTTACAATGATAATTTTAATTTTTTTTTGGTACTTGAAATGAAAAAAAAAATCAGCATGTTTGAAGTCATGGGGTCTAGGTTCAAATTCCAGATTTAATGATGATGTTAAATTAGTGTTTTGTTCCTGAAACTGAAAAAAAAAATCAGTATGTTTGAAGTCATGAGACCTTGGTTCAGATTCCAGATTTATCATTTATTTCCTGTGTAATTTCAGACAAGTCAATTAACTTCTTGGGTTTCAATTTTTCATGTATAAAATGATAAGGTTGGAATCAGACCTCGAAATTGATTTTCATCTTTAAATCTAAGGTTTTATGAAAAAAAAAAGACAACAAGAAAACTACAAACAGAAAGATAGCATGTGTTTTACTTACAAGAATATCAATTGGACTTAACCGGCCTCTAACCTATGGATAGCAGAGCAGAATAGAGACAAGGAAAATCAGGAATCAAACAGAAGTTAATTTCAAAGTGAGGGAAATGGCTTACAAGCAAGAAAGCAAAATAGGCACATGTGCCAGGGCTCTGCCCATAGTGGGGGACCCACTTTAGTGTGGTTAAATTCTTGACACTTATACCAAGAATGCATTGAACTATAGTCCTGACAGTGAGAGGTAACAACAATAAGACAAGCTTAATTCAAAGCAGAACTTCACAACTGGAACATGGGTGTTTATCTGAACCCAGAGAACACCTGTTGTTGGTCAAAGCAAAAATGTGATTTTGCCAGAGGGTGAGATCATCCACAAAGTGAATGCAAAGGATTGTTGTTAATGCCAAACTTACAGCTTATATACTAGGGCTTCACTCTAGAAAACAGGGTGTCTCCTAATATCTTGATTTAGGAGAGAGCTGCATATTTCTATTTTAGTTGAAAACAAAATGGAATCAGTGTCCATATTTAATTACTATGTGTGAATCTGTGTATGCAATCCCTAATTTTAGGATGTTTGTGATTGGGTTTTACAGTCCAGAGATGGGGAATAAAAATATTTATTAATTTGTATTGGACTTTGAGATCCTTGGATCAAAGGATTTATATAAATACAAGATGTTATAATTAATGTTTTACTTGTAGGCTAGCAGATTATAGTTAGGTTTATTATCCTTTCTCCCTGTAGAACTTGCTGGGCACAGAGAAAGGCACTTAGTCCGACTAGATCATGCAGTACATGGAGAGGAGCTGTTATAGCTCAAGTGGGTCCAGATTTAATCAAGTCTGACCAAGTTAGTCAGATACCCCCAGAAATTTTGAAATTGGAACAAAATGAGACACTTGCAGTCCACGTAATTATTAATAAAAAGATTGCCACTAAGTGTGACGGAACAAATATTTAGAGAGATATGGAATATTTGTACAGAATATAGTTTGATTCATCCAAGCAGAGCTTTTCTTTCCCAGAATTGGTCATGCCATTGGTTTGTGATTAGAAACCTGAATAGAGCCCCTCATGTCTGGGTCATTTTTACTCATGTAATCAAGAAGCTCCCTCAGAAGCTAGAATTCTAGTCTAGTGAACCAATTAAATCTAAAGGACAACATCAAGAGTTTGAAGGAGATATTAACCTAATCTGAATGGGATGGGACCTTAAGATGTTTATCTCCTCCACAGGAGTAGTGTGTGCAAACTGAAAAGATAGGTCCATATCAGATTGTAGAGGCCCTGAACTGCCAGGCTAAGGAGTCTAAAGTCAGTAGGCAGTAGAGTATTTTTTTTTGAATGCCTTTGAGTGGAGGAATAAAGTAATCAGACCCACACACAGGGAAGATGAGTCTGGCTCATGTAAAGAAAAGATCCGAAGAGGTGACGAACTGTTGGACTGTGATAACAGGGATTCTATATAGATATAGCTTTGATTATGTGGCTACCAAGATCCTTCCAATGCTCAAATCCTTTGATCCTACAAATATCTTGAGTTTTCAGATAGAATATGATAAAATTGCTTAGATTTTTAAAAATGCTTACTTAGTTTACTATTTTTTTACATGGCTCATTTGTTCTTAATTTTGACTTGTAATGTTGACTTAACAAACAGATTTTGGGAGTAATCATTTAATATGATGTTATTGAACTTTGCAAGTGTTCTTGTGTATATTTAGATCAAATCTAGACAAAGTACACAGCAATTCCCAAAACAATTGAACTATTAGTGGCTCTAGAGAAATACTTGAATCTTATAGGGAATTTAAATTTATCTAATTATATTTGAGTTTTTCACTTGTGAATAGTTTATCACATCTTGGGAAAAATACTAAATATAAACAAAAAATATTTTATAGTAGTGATTTATTGCAAAATCAATGTCATTAAAGGCATAATTCAGAAGGGAAACTCCAACCCATGCTATTGGAGCATTTTTTTTCATTTGCCCCTTAGCAAGTTTTAGAAAATCAAATGCTTGTGGGGTATCCTGGTGCTGAAATCAACAAATTAAACCTTAAAAATACATGAAAAAATTTCAGAGGCATGTTGTCATTCAATCATTTTCAGTACTGTCCAATTCTTTGTGACTTGCTTTAGAATTTTCTTGATAGAGATACTGAAATGGTTTGCCATTTCCTTCTCCAGCTCATTTTACCGATGAGGAAATTGAGGCAAACAAGTTTAAGTGACTTGTCCAGGGTCACATGGCTAGTAAGTCTGAGGCTAGGTTTGAACTCTAGTCTTCAGATTTCATGCCTGGCACTCTATCCACTGCTTTACTAACCTGCCATCACGGAAGCATAGTAGCCCCTAATTGGAAGGAATCTCAAAAATCATCTAGCCCAACTGCTACTTAAAGAATGAATCTCTTCTTTAATATCCCAACAAGTAGTCAGCTAACAGGTGAAATACTACAGTGTATTTTCTGCCTTTCAAGGCATCAGATTCTATTTCTAGATAGCTCAAATCATTGCTAAGTTTTTTATACTGATCTGAAATCTGCCTCCAATTTTTAGCCACTGGTCCTCATTCTCCCTCTGTGACCAAATATAACAAATCTGTCGCTCCTTCACACGACAATCCTTCAAATATTTCAGGACTGCAATTATGTCTCCCATAAGTGTTTGCTGAGCTGTTGAATTGAGTGTGTGCACAAGTCCTTATGGGCCATTATTACGTCAACTATACTTTTTCTTCTACAACAAATAATGCTGGTTTTCTTAGGGTCTGCACCAACGGTGTCAAATTCAAATAGAAAGCAGGTCACTGATCTAAGGATCTTTGCTGGTCATATATTAATTTATCTTTAAAATGTGTTATCATCTCCATTTTGTATTTTGTATTGTTTTTTAATTGTATTGTATTAAATAAAATTGTATTGTATAAAATGCAAAAAATTTTATTTTAATTTACTTTGTTAAATATTTCCCAATTACATTTTATTCTTATTCTGCTATACTCAAGAGGGTTGTAGCCCATGAGGTATATGCATATTAACACCTCTGGTCTTACAATGTAAATATTCTTCAGGGTCCAGATAGGAGAGGAAGCCTACATATATATCCAGTGTGGTATCATTCGTAGTATATACCCCATTCCTTATTAGAAAGATAACACAAAAGAAAAACCATATAAATAAGAAAAAAAATCATGAAAATCTTTTCTCAGAGCTTCAGTCTTTTATATTCCTCAGTGAATCAACAGAAGGGAGAAACCCTTTAAGTATGAAATTTGTAAGAAAAACTTCAGCTATAATCTACCACCAATACATCTAGGTGTGAAATTCTATAAATATCTTATGCTGCAATAAGCAATCAACAAGCATTAATCAAGTACTGACTATGTTCCAGGTACTATTTTAGTTTCTGTGGATTAAAAAAAACAAAAACAAAAACAAAAACAAACAAACAAACAAAAAAAACAGAGTTAGTCCATTCTCTCAACCAGCTTACATATTTAGCAATCTTGTTTCTTTTTTTTTTTTCAGAGACTGAAGTTTCAGGTTTTTTTCCCCTGAAAGTAAATTGTTTTCCTTAATTGTTTTTAAAACTCCATTTATCAAGCTTCTCTCCTGTGTAAATTCTTTGGTAAACATTGTATTCTCGAATGCTTGAATTCTTTGGCTCCTTTATAATTTCTCTCACATATATCTCTAGTTGGAGAGTACAGAAATTAAAGTAATAATGTGATAATAGTTTTAGTAAATATAGAAAAAAATTCTTTCCTACTTTTGGCACTTTCATATATCTAATATTGTGCTGCTGTTTTGTTTTGTTTTTTTATTTACTGTTATAATGAATGAAAGAATGAGAATTTATGATAAAAATAGAAAAGCTTACACTGTATTTGGAGGAGATAATACATATAATAAGAAAGTTCAGCAGTATGTCATTTAGCAAGGTACAGGGTCTTTAGATTATATCAGTAATTCAAATGACAGTGCTTGCTGTCTGGAAAGTATACAGGCAAAACAGATGTCAAGTAGCTGAAGACCTTAGGATACAGGGCAAGGAAGCTACTGAAGTTAGATGATCCTCCAAATTGCTTCTCTTCTCATTCAAGCAATCTTAGCAGTCTGGCTGAATGGTGGAGGGGCAACAGAAAGCCACAGGGTGAGGATGTCCCCCAATGATGGTGATACTGGGTCATCCCACAGGCTAACCATCCCAAATGGCTTGTGAGGAGCCGGGGAGAAAGAGTGGGGTTAGAAGAAGAGTAGAGAAGGAAACAAAGAGGGAAGATTGCTTCTGTGCTTCTGGTTGTAGTGCCAGAGATTGTTATCCAACAAGACTCTTACAAGTTCTTCTGTTTAATTGACAATCCTACCCCTTCTAACATTTATTCAGTTTGCTTCTCCTCCTTGAAAGCTAGACCCTCCTATAGCTTTTTTAAAAAAATAATCAAATTCCATTCTGTTTCTTTTTTTTTTTTTTTTTGACATCTCCAATAAATACCTGGGGTTAGTTTTTGACCCTAGCATCAAGCTTATAAGATGTCCGTTATCCCCCGTCATCATCTGCTCACTCAATATACTTGCTATTCCACTAGTTCATAATCTAGATAATTAATTAAAATAGAAAAAAACTATAGATCTAGGGCTCACCTTGTCCAATACAAATTATTATATCCTTCCCAAGTGTAGACAGATTCTCTAGCCAAGTGGTACATACTCCCCATGGCCAAGTAATTTTTTTAATCTACTTCATGTAGGAAAAAATTTATTTGTAACAAACATTTGCGATGAAAACTTATTAACAATTAAAATGTATTTGCAACAATTGCAACAAAACAGCTTTTTGACAAGCTACAAGATTCTGCCAACTGCTTTCTGAGAGTAAATAACTTGTAACTCTCTTGCATGAGATTATGATACAATATAAACAGAGACAAAACACGTGATAGCTACCAACCTGCACTTGCAAGTCCTCATCATAATCCTGTGATATCCTACATTATTATATAATCTTTTTCTTCCCAGGCCTGAACTGACATTCCCAGAAAAGGAAGAATTTGCATGTATGTATGTATATGTATATGGGACACTGGAAATAGACAATGACTTGGGCCTGAAATAGGGCTTTGGACTGTTGGGAAATTATACAGGATTTTTAGTGATATCAGATTTCTCCTTGAAACTGAATTCAATCCAATAAACATTCATTAAGCACCTAGCAAGTCCAAGGCACTATGCTAGATGCGGGAAACATAAAGACAAAAACAAAAGTGCTGGCCCTCAAGGACTTGATATTCTTCTTTAGAAACATGTGGTATGTAAATGCAAAATACAGACTGAGTCATTTCAGAGAGAGGGAAAAGCTCTTGCCAAAGGCCTATCGTTTTAATATTAATACTCTTCCAGTGACATTAGACAGCTGTGACCCACTGAAATAGCACAGACTCCAAAGAACTGACCTAGCCCAAAGGACGGACAATGAAGAGACACAGGTAAGTCTAAGCAGCCTACAGTACTTTACAAATAAGGAATTGTGTGTGAGAAGCACATTATGAGGAGAAAAAAATGTGTTTTGTTTTGTTTTTTTCACATAGCAAGAAGAAAGGAAAACCAGGGATTGGCAAGTTACCATTCAGCTTCTGTTTGAAGGCTTCCAATGAGGGGAAACCCACTGCTGGCTGAGGGCACTCATTCCACTCTGGACAGTCCTAATTGTTAGGAAGATTCTCTGTAATCAAGTCTAAATTGATCTTTGCAGCTTCCTCCCACCCATTGAGACTGGTTCTGCTCCTCAGGGCCAAACAGAACAAAAGTAATCTCTCTTCCACATAAGTCTTTAAAATACTATCATGGCCATCATAATGGCCCCTCCCTACACACACACACACACACACACACACACACACACACACACGCACATACACATACAGACATACTTTACTTCCCAATCAGTCTTCTCTTCTCCAGATTCAACATTAACTGATCTTCATATGATATGGACCCAAGGTCCTTCATCCTCGTGTTTTTCCTCTTCCTGGAGGATCTCCAGTTTATCCAAGCCCCTTCTGAACTGTGGCAGCTAGAACTGAACACCTGATCCCTGCTGGGGTTTGACCAGGGCACAATACAGAAGCACTGTCACATTCTTATTCCAGGAGATGACGCCTCCCTTTACACAGCCCAAGATTACAGGGATCTGTTCTGATCAACAAGCCCACACCCACGAGACCGATCCCAGATCCATCAAAGAAGATACAGTTGCTTGTTGAACATTTATTTCTCATTAATATCTCTGGAAAACTTGTTGCTATGTAGAATTCTACATAGAAGTCCATTCACACGATGTTGGAGCTAAAAGGGAATTTAGAAAGCATCTAATTTGACTCTCCATTTATAAATCGAAGAAACTGAGGTTGAGACATACCCAACATCACTTGTTCTAGCAAGTGCTACAATCAGAACCAAAATATAGATATGTGACCTTCCTGGCCAGTGCTCTTTTCTAGTCCATCATGCTGTTTCCTTCGATCTAAACCAAAGGGCTCTCCATCTTCCTCTTTCATCCATTTATATTCCACTAGAACTAGAAAATGAAAGAATACACCACCAGAGAAAAGGAACAACCTCAAAATAGTTTATAGAAAACTGCAACTTCTCTTTTTCTATTGGGATCTGACTGCTTTTCTACAGAGAGGTTTCCTTTATCTCCAGCTTCTTCTCTTGAAGTCAGAGGCTCAGAAATAGCATAGTGAGTGTGCCATTTACTTGGGCAGTTCTACCGCAGGGGATAAAGTCTGGAAACAGATCATGTTGTTACATATGACTCACAGAAAGATAAAAAGATGAATCAGAGAGCACTGCTGAACATTGGAATACCTTAGCATCTAGTGGTTGGAGGCTTTGAGAGGAATCCTTCTACTTTTCAACTTGGAAACCATTAATGTGTGCTGATTAGTTTAATGGATTATTGAGATAAATGATTTTGAAATAGTATGTACTTGGAATAATAATATGCTTTACCAGTCATTATTTGATATTTAAAATTAATCTTCAGAAGTGTGGTTATATTTTTGACTGCTTCAAGGATCAGTCAGGCTCCCAACTGTTGTTAAGGGGCCCCATGAAAGAAAGAAACTTTTTTCCATTCGATATGTCTAGTTTGCTATTAACATGGGAAAATAGGCCTTTTCTGAGACTTCTGAATGTGGATACAGGTTAATATTTACATTAACTCAGAGAACTTATTAGATTAATATGTTTACACTGGTAAACATGCTTTTTGGTGGGGCAACTTATAGAAATGAAAACAGAACTTTTAAAAAATGTTTCATTGATGGTCTTGTCTTTTCTATTTTTTTTTTTAACATCATGGTGAATTCTGAATGAATGCTTCTTGAATGCATGATTTACTTGGCAAATGATAACATTTGTTTCCACTGCCTTCAATGTCACTGAATGCAACAAGTTCTGTCAGTAGTAGTAGTAGTGCCAGCAGTAGAAGTAGTAGTGGAGGAAGGAAGGGAAGAAGAGGAAGAGGAGGAAGAGGAAAAGAGAAGGAGGAGGGGAGGAGAAGAAAAATGGAAGGGGGAGGAGGAGGAAAAGACAAGGAGGAGGAAAAAAGGAGGAGGAGGAGAAAGAAGAGAGGAAGAGAATGAGAGGAGGAGGAAGAGAAAGAGAGGAGGAGGTGGGGGAAGAGGAGCAGGAAGAAGGGGAAAGGAGGGCAGGAGGAGAGGAAGAGGAAGAAGGAAGAAGTAGTAATAATAGTAGCAACAATAGCAGCAGCAGAAGTAGTGTAGCTGTGGCAGTAGTAGAAGTATTTGCATTTGATCATCACAAAAACCCTATGAGATAGGTATTCTTATCTACATTTTGCAGATAAGGAAACTGAGGCAGAGAGAAGTTAAATGACTTGTCATATAACTAAGAAATGTCTAAGGTGAGATTTAAACTCATGTCTTCATGATTCCAAATCTAACACTCTATCACACTATGCTGCCTAAATTAGTTTTATTCAGTCAGTTGGACTACAGAACAGGGACAAACTGCATGTTATTTATTCTGTTGGATAAGGTTTTATACTAAAAATGAACCCAATAATGGGGCTACAAAAATTCTCAATTTTTGTGAAGGGGGAAATATGTGTGTATATGTGTGGTTATATATTCATATGCAAACATATATACATACAAACACACATATATACATACATATAAAACTTCAAACTGCACTAAGATTTTGGGGGCAACTCTATATGCTGAGCCCAAATTTCAGAGAATTATAGGAAGACTATGTACAAATGTAAGTATGTTCTGTAAATGTGACACTTCCTTACTTGAATGAGTACCACCAAGAATAGAAACCTAAGAAGATGGATGTGGTTCATAAATAGAAAGTAAGCTCATCTACATGAAGTTCTTAGATGTTCTTGTCAGTTACTTTAGACTTCAAGCTGTGACATATCCATGTTTATATTGTACACACACACATAAAAAAGTGCTAACATTTTTCTTAGTGATAAATTTAATATGGTAATGATTTAAAGCATCTTAGAATCAGTTGAATGAATTGTGATATACATATTTATGACCACAATGGAATACTATTACATAGTGAAAATAAGACATTGGAGAAGTTATATAAACTGATGGAAAGTGAAGCAATCTCTATTTAAGGAGGAACATTTCATTTCTCACTTGGCTCCTCCAGAACTTCTCTGACTTTTCCACCATGCCCTTTCACCTTTATTCCCACTCTCCCACTCCTGATTTTCAGCCTCCTTTTGCCTATTGGGTGTGATCTTCCCTCATAAGACTGTAAGCTCCCTGAAGGCATACATTGTCTATTCCCGTTTTTTGTTTCCCCAAGGCTTAGAACAGTATTTGGCTCTCAATGTTTATTGGGTGACAAAGTCAAACTAGAAAATAGTATACCCTGTGAAGAGTATAAACAGAAAGAATAAAAAAACCAAAAATGAAACTAGATCCTAGCAGACTACAATGACCAATTTTGGCCCTGAAAAAGAGATGAAAAAACATACCTTCCTTTAATTGAAAAGTGGAGTTTCAGAAAGCATTTATGAAACACCTTTGTATTAGGAATTGTGGTAGGTGCTGATAACATCATGATAAAATATGAAACAGTTCTTTCTATAATAGGGTAGGGTTTCTACCTCCCCAATTCCCAACCTCAGACTCCAGGTAGATTAGGTGAATTCTTCCCCTAAAACCCAAAAAGATTATTCCCTAAGATTTTTACAACTTGGGGAACTAAAGCTGGTAGTCTCAAGTCACTTATAATATGATGAACAATTGTGAAGGGCTTGATCCAAGACAATTCCAATAGACTTGAAATGAAACATGCCAAATTCATTTACGGAGAGAACTATAGAGACTGAATATAGATCAAAGCATAGTATTGTCACCTTTTTGTTGTTTGCTTGCTTTTTCTTTCTCATGTTTTTCCCCCTTTTGGTCTGATTTTTCTTGCACAACATGACAAGTATGAAAATGTGTTTAAAAGGATTATACATGTTTAATTTATATCAGATTATTTGCTGTCTTGGGGAGGAAGGAGGCAAGGAAGGGAGGGAGAAAAAAAGTGGAACACAATGTCTTACAAGGATGAATGTTGTTCTACACAGTTTTATTTGGTGATCTCAACAGCTCCCATGGACTCAATTATGTCTCGGTAGATGATTCCTAGATTTTTCCAGGCCTAATCTCTTTCCTGATCTCCAGTATCTCACCAGCAATTGCCTATTAGACATTTCAAACTTAATATCCTATAGACATCTCAAATTCAACCTATCCAAAGCAGAGCTTATCGTTTTTTCTTACAATCCAGCTCTTCTTCCTGACTTTCTTATTATTGTCAAAGACACTGCTGTTCTCCCAAGTCCCAAGTTTCACAACCTAAGGCTCTTTGACTCAGCACTTCTACTCACCAAACATATCCAATTTTTGCCAATTTTTTCTACTTCCCTGATATTTCTCATATTTCCTGTCTCCACTCACATAGTTGACACCCTGATTCCACAAAACCTGTCCTGATAACCAAATGGACTATATAGAAGTCAAGAGGGGTGTGTCTAATCATACTAATGGAATAGAGTATTTTTAAGCATATTTTTGTGAAAAGACAAAAACTGGGTAGGAACTTTGAAATATAGACACAACAGTCAAGAAATATCTCGAATGATAAATATTAGAGTAATTGGAAGGGGGTGTATGATGATAAAGAACTGAAATTCTAATGGGGGAAACAAGTATTTCTTGAGAATCATAATGTCTTAAAAAGGTATTATAGAAATTAAGAAAAATTGAAGACCCGAGGTGAATTGTTTTGTTTTAAAGCTATTAAAAAGGGAAAGAGAAGGAAGAGTAAAAATAATATATTAATGTAGGAAAAAAAGAAGAATAGTGGATCTGTGTGAGAAGAGTATACCAACATGGTGGAAGGGGTTTTTAAGTGGCCCTCAAATGAAACCCATTCATTTACCATCTGAACACCTTTAAACACAAATAGGCATAGAAATATGCCAAACTCAACAGGAAACTAGACAGGGATGGGGGAAGCAGGTAGGGAAGAGATGTTAAGGGAAAATACCAGGGGGGTAGGTAGGTGCGCAGTGGATAGAACACCTGGAGGACCTGAGTTCAAATTTGAATCAGAAACTTAACATTTCCTAGCTGTGTGAACCTGGGCAATTCACTTAACCCAATTGCCTCAGACAAAATGAGAGAGAAAGAGAGAGAGAGAGAGAGAGAGAGAGAGAGAGAGAGAGAGAGAGAGAGAGAGAGAGAGAGAGAATGAATACCAGAGAGGAAATAATCCTAAGCAAAACAAACTATAGTCCAGAGAGGGGAATTTAAAAGAAAGGAAGGGAGGAAGGGAGAAAGGGAGGGGGAGAAGAAAGAAAGAAAAGGAGAAAGAAGGAAGGAAGGGGAGGGAGGAGGGAAAAAAGGAAGGAAGAGGGAAGTAAGGGAAGGAAAAAGGAAAAGAAGGAAAGAGAGGAGGGAGAGAAAGAAAGAAATTAAAGAAGCGCCCATCAAATTTTGGTGCACAAATGTTACAGAATATTATTGCTATTTGTCTCTCTTTCTTGAAGAGGACCATTGACATAAGGAAGGTATTATCTTGACTTGCAAATGAATTGGATTTAATGTGAAATATTATTATACCATAACAAATGATGAAAGAGAATAATTCCAGATAATCCTACAATGTGTCCCTCTGGCCCTACTCTCCCAATAGCAAGGAAGGCTACACTTCTCCCCTCAGGATGCTAAGATAATTTGTAGATTTGGGATATCTTTTCTGTACTGTGCACAGGGAAAATAAGAAAGTTCAGAAGGAGGAAGAAATGAATAGGATGGTTTTGAAAGTAACATGTTTAATTTATTATATACTTCTTTAAAAACCAATCATCATGGAAAGAGATGAATGGCTTCATATATTCATATTAAATCCACTTTGTTCTACTTTGCAAATAGAAATACTTTTGGGGGGCAGTGGTTAAATTCAGAATTTTAAAAATTAAATTAAAAAGAAAGGTTCCACAATTGGAGGACCCAAAATCATGTATTAAGTGAGATCTGATATTCAGAAGAATTGTTACATTATGTTCCTTTCTTTTCTAGGGTTTTAAAATATATCCAGTGGAATCCTTTCATACCACTGTGGCTGTGGAGCAGATCTAATGCCCAACACTGTAAGCTGGCTGTTTGCTATTAGGCTTTGCAGTTCATATTTGCTGGATTTTAAGAGTTGATTTGAGTTATGTTATGTCTACTAGGTATAATAAGCTGTTTGTTCATGAAATGCACTTTAACTGATCCAGTGTTCCTCAGAAAGAGAGCAAACAGAACTATGGCAAGTTTATTTTCAACTAATACATGCTTACTAATTGCATCGCTAAAATGCATGATATTATAGTACTGGACTTGTCTGTGTAGCTAAGCTCTAGGATTATGACAGAAATTCATGGCGTCATTCTCCACTATATTTCCTTCATTACTGTACCATGTATTTTAAAGACAGGTCATCAGTGATAAATAGAAAACGTGTCATGTCACCCATGGTTAAAATTAGCTCCAATCACTGATTACCCGGCACATTCTTGAAGGTTTTCAGATAGTCATAGAAATAGCTGGGGACTTGTGTGGTATGCAGTGACGTCTGTAATACTGGCACAGGATCTATTATTAGGCAAAGCAAGTCCTAGTTGTATGACTGGTGTATAAACAAACCATAAATAATCAGCTTGAAAAAGAAGGAGAGCTAGGGAAAGCTAACAGGAGGAACTGGCACTTGAAATATCTGTGCAAATGATCACATCCATTTTCTTAATATAATGTCCATTCAAAATTCGAACCATTATTCATTCACCCAGGGCTAGGCTCTGTTGTTATGAGTTCTGATGCATGAACAGAATTTATACTGAAATTACTGGACCAGTTGTTCAGTTTATCTGGCCCCTTTGAACTCATTCAGGTGCATCTCCTCTTCCTCATATGTTTCATTTGCAATTTGAAATCTGTGTATTCATCAAGCAAGACCTGGATTGACTCTAATGTCATAAACAAGTCATCTTAGAAAATCTGACTTTTAAATCTCCATTTCATAGAAGTGTCCATTCTTATTTATCTCTCACATATAAGTAGCCAACTAGACTCCAAAATATAACAACATCTACAAAATAATTATGCAATTTTATTTGGGTAAATATTTAACATTTTCAACTGATTTGACCCACTGACAAAGCATGACTATCTGTAGACTGTAGAAATCCAAATAAAACTTGTGGTAACCATGGGGAAACAGCAACTAACTATCCAAGCAATTCAGAATCAATCTTGCAAATCAATAATAGTAACAACTAGCATTTATATAGCATTTTAAGGTATGCAAAGAGCTATACATTTTTTTTATCTTATGAGGTAGATACTATTATTATCTCTGTTTAATAAGTGAAAAAAACTAAGGCTGAAAGAGGTTATTAATGATAATAATATTTATATAATGCTTACTATGTGCCCGGCACTGTGTTGAACAATTTACAATTAATGTCTCATTTGGTCCTCACAATAATCCTAAGAAGTAAGTGCTATTTTAAAGATGAGGAAACTGAGGCAAATAGAGCTTAAGTAATTTGTCCAGGATCACAAAACTAATAAGTATCCGAACTGAATTTGAACTTTGGTCTTCCTAACTCCCAAACTAGAGTTCTCACTTAATAGCTGCCTCATAATAATTATAAAAGAGGGAGGGGATTTTTCTGTTTATTTGTTTGTTTTTATATGAATTCCAAAGCTCACTGAATAATTGTCTCATTTGTTAGCTGCCCTCAAGACCTTAAAATATTTGGGTACATTAGATAAGTGGTCAGTCATAGTGAGGTTTCATAGGTCATTTAGAGAAGAATATATAACAAGTGCTTTCAACTAGTGTCTACTGTGTGCTTCAGAAGATAGATGTTGGTTTAAGGACATTCCCTGCTCACATGGAGCTCACAGTTTAGTAAGAGATAAATGACTAGAATGTACAAGATTTATATAATAATGCATTAGGCAAGCTGGTAACAGGAGGCTTTACTTAAACTCCAAACAAGACACATTCATTCCTCTCGATCCTTCTCCATGGGGAACCTCCATTAGCCTTATATATTGATTCACTCTGCACATGTACCTGGCCCCCTTAACAGATGAAGAAATTCTGCTCTGAGTGAAGTCCAAGGGCTGGAAGGTTGTAATGCCGGAGAAACTGAGGCAGGAGAGAGATTAGAGAGGTTTTTTTTTTTTTTTAATATTTATTAATTGGAGAGCATAATTGACTGGACAGGACTCTCGTCTCAAAGTATCCAGCAATGAATGGGAGAATCCCAAATTCTTAAATACCTTTTACAAACAAAGGGGACAGAAGCAGGAAACTTCTTCACAGATCTATTTTGTTCTGTCAGGATGGGGGGAGGCTATAAATTCTTACTAAAAGCCAGAGTCAGGATGTCTGAATAAACAGAAGTAAAGATGTCAATGAGGTATCCGGGACAGTCTTATCTTTTGGAATATTTTAGAGGGATAGTGTCACAAATTCCTGAGAGCAGAAAGAGCCAAGAAGTCTGATCTCCCCCCCTTTATCTTGAGTCTTACACTGACAATTTATAACCTTAGAGCAAATGGTCCTCAGTCTTAATGAACCAGAGAGGGATTTTACAACTAAGGGGATTGAGGCAGAACAGTTAAGGAAACTGAGACAGAACAATTCAGGGAAACTCAGTCAGGACTAGTGCAGGAAAACTAGTACAGGGAATGAGTCAGAACAATTAAAGAGAACTGTGGCATAACAAAGTTACCGATGGGGAGACTCAGACAAAGGGACCAGAGGAGGGCATCCTAATTATGGATAACTGTGTGACCTTTTACATTAGAGCATCAGTGGTTAAGCAATATGGCTAAGTGACTCTCAAGTGTCTGTCTATCCTGAGACCTCTGTCATTAATGTCCCCTCCAGCTTCCACAATCCTGTGATCTAGGAGAGACAATAGCTGGCTAAATGCAAATATGATGGAAAAAGAGACAAGGTTACGGAAATGTTCAAAAAATCAATACAGCAGAGTTCTAATTTGAAGGAAATTTTCTTAAAAATAAATGCCATTTAGGAAAAGATCAACACGAATGCAAAAGTCTTGGGAAATAACACTGACCAACCTCTATACATCCTTGCCTAGGACCTAAAATAAAGCAAATAGTTCTAAAAAAGTCAGGAATACTCAAAGCAAGGGAATCACTGCATCTACATACAAACAGTTTAGAAACTGAAGTTCAGAATGAAATGATTTATGAAAAATGGAGCTAGTTTCTAATGAATCATTTTTAATTATTCAACAAAGTAAGCATGTAATTGATGTTATTGATTAGTATTAACTTTCAGAACTCTGAAGTGATGACCAGTGTACTGGAGACTGCTAGACTAGGAATGAGGAGGGGCAAGAGTTTGAAGCCTACCTCTCATATTTAAATCGTTAATGGGTCCATGGGCAAACTAGTTTTTAATGAAAGAGAAGCAAAATGGTATTGTGGATAGAAATCCAGTCCCTGGGCCAGGAAAACGTAGGTTCAAACTACATCTCTGAACATAATGGCAGTGTGACCCTGGAAATCTCTCAGTGGGCCAACAAACTCTTTCAAACTATAAATTGCAAAATAAGGGCCCATCCATACCAAAAATTTCTTCCCTAGTTCTCTATGCCTGAACTGATATCACAGTTCAAGTCCAAAACACAACAACAACTTAAAGGAAAACAATCCTAGTGAAAAAGCTAGAACCCATTCTTTGCCTTAGCAATGATTGATAGGTTGCATAAAAGAAAGTAAACTATCAATTGGCATTTATTTAGTTGTTTCTACTCTAAAACATGAAATCTCTGTCTAACAACCAATGGGTTAGAGGAATTGAACCATATTAATATTGACATTCTCACTATAAATGAACTGGGGACAGAAGAGGAACTTGGTTGAAGCTAAGTGGAAAGACAAGTCACAGATCTTTCTTAATAGAGGTGAATAAGAATTGGTAGGATTGGTTTCACCTTGTGAAAACCAACAGCTGCAAGAAAATCATGGTAGATTTGTTTATCTTGCTTTGTGGGCTTCAGAATGAGCAAAAATAAAAAAGACCATTATGACTGTAGTTATAGCTTGTGCCAAAATTAATTATTTTAAAGGATGAAAAAATAAAGAAATTCCACAAAGAATATAATAAACCAAACTTACTTTGTTACTCAGGAACTTTAATGAGATGGGAAGAGCAGGTGGAGAACAGATGTTGAAAAACAGACTAAGAAAGAACTCAGAATTGTAGACTTCTAAGAGGTCTCGCATCCCTTTATCACAAAATTTCTCTAAAATCAGGCAGAAGGCACTGGGCATAATAAATAACCAGGCAACATTGCATACAGTGGAACTGACTCCATTTTTACAGGAAATGATATGGTGGGAATAGTTTAGGGGAAATAGATTTATTTAGATCAAAGGTCAAAATGAATACCCGTTTAGAAGAAAGGATACAAATGAAAAAGTACTGTAAGTAACTCTAATCCAATCTATTTAAATAAATACTGAAAAACAGGAAATGGGTAAAAGAAAAAAAAAAAACACTCTCATCATAATTTCTCAAAGAAGTTTAACTGAGGTAGAAGTTATCACAATGAAGAGACTAAAAGAGCTCCCAACTTTTCTAATTAAAGTTTTCCAATAAAATGCTCATTTTCTGCTGCTAGGATTCTAGGCACATCATAATCCTTGGAGATTTAAAAATATAGGTGACACAACAGAGAATGGAGAGATTCAGTGGGCTTTCCTGGAATCCACATTGATTTTGTGCACAAAAAGCATGGCAAAAATATCATTAAGGGATTCTTTGATTTTGGAAAGTAATTTGGGCCAATCAAGTAGGACTAGAACTGCCTTAATATCTAAGATGTGAAGACTTTGAATACATCTGCTAGAGTATATAGGAAAAGTCCAGGGGATGAGAAGGATTATAATTTTCAAGGAGAGGAAAGCTAGACTCACATCATTGGGATTTATTCTTACCCTAAATTGCATAACTTCCCCAATTTATATTTTACCATTTGATTTGAGAAATAACTAAATAATTTAAACTGGCTAAGATCTAGTATCTTCCCTCTTTAGAGAAACCAGAGAAAATGACTTTTATTCTGAACCTCCTAAAAGAACACTGTACGCCTAGTCAGGGCATTTAGGTGGCACAGGGAAAAGTGCCAGGCGTGAAGTCAGGCAGACTTAACTTCAGGCCTCAGACACTTACTAACTGTGTGACTTGGAGCAAGTCATTTAACCCTGTTTACCTCAGTTTCCTTGTTTGTAAAATGAAATGGCAGGTCTCTCCAGTATCTATGCAAAGAAAATCCCAAATTGGGACACAAAGAATCTCCACAACTCAACAACAAATCCATCTAACTATCTTTCTGAGCTTACTGTCTTCCCCATTAGAATATAAGAAGGTATTTGTACTTGTATTCTCGGTGATTGGAACATTTTCTGCTGCTTATTAAATACTTGTTGGTGAATTACTTGTTAATTTTTATATTTTTCTGTTTACCCATGAATTGTTCTTCTTCTTTTTAGAGGACCAAATTTTATAACAAAGAATTTTTAAAAAATAAAGAGAAAAAGATTAAGCAAAATCAATCAACATATCAAGTTGTGGGGAGTAAAATTTTTGAATGCAGTTTTTTACACCTCTGCAAAGCAAAATAAGGAAGGTCTCTTTTCTTATTTCCTGGAGAGGACCAAGTTTAGTTGTAATTTCACAACATTCAGCTGCAATTGTTTTGGGATTGTTTTTCTTTCCATTTTCATTGTTGTGATCATTGTTTATGTTTTCCTGACTCTGCTTATTTAACTTTACATCAGTTTATACAAGTCTTTCCAAGTCTTCCATATTCATCACTTCCTATAAGATAATATTATTTACATTATGCCATTATGTTCATTGTCCACAATTTGTTTAGCTACTTCCCTTAATGAACTTGTACTTTGTTTCCAATTCTTTGCTACTACAGAAAGTGCTGCTATAAATATTTTGAAATAGATGGAGCCTTTTTTCTTTTGGTCAGTGACTATTGAGGCCTAAATGTGCAACTTCTGGATCAAAGGAAATGGACATTTTTCAAAACTTTGGTTGCATAATTCCCAATTGCTTTTTGGAACATTTATATCAATTCACAACTGTACCAATAATGCATTAAAGTGACTGTCTTTTGACAATCTTCCCACAGAAAATAAAATTTTATAATCAGAAATCAGTTTTATAGACAATTTTTAATGGGAAAAGTCTTTGGACTTCATAGGAATCTGTTTTCCAAGAGAAATGCTAAAGTATTACTTATTATGGTCTTGTTGATGATCTTGAACTTGTAGATATAGTTGACAATAGGAAGAGGAAGAATTTGCACTGGATGGGATAGATGGATGGAATTACATAATAAAAATTTTCAAGCCTGTCCTTAAACATTTTTTTAATGAGAAAATCTACTTTTAAGTTATTTGAGGGCAGGAACTGTTTTCCTTTTGTGTTTGTAAACTACCTTCTAGATGAGATGATCTTTAAAATGCAGCAGTAATCAAATCTTTACAAAGTACTGGCTGACTCTTAGATTCTAAGCTTGGGTGACTGGGAAGAATGATGGTGCTCTTGGCAATAAGAGGAAAGTTGGAAAGAGGAATTAGGAAAAAAAAGAGGAAAAAAATGATGAGTTATGCTCTGAACATACCAAGTTTGTCTAATAAAATGTCTAGTAAGTAATTGGTGATGAGAGACTGGAGGTCAGAAAAACAATTAAATCTAAGCAGGCACAAGATAACAATTGAGTCCACGATATCATCAAAGTGAAACAGTACAGGGCAGGGATCCTTTTTTGAGTTAGAGACCTCTTTGATAATATAGTGAAACTTAGAGACTCCTCATAATGTTGTTAAATGCATTTAATACATATGATTTCAAATGAAATCCATTATATTAAAAGTTTCCAGAATAGATTAAAAAAATAAGTTCAAAGAGTCAAGATTAAAAATCTTTTGCTTAGAGGAGAAAATAAAAGGACTAAGGAGAGATACCCAAAAGATTTAATTTGGGGAAAGGTCCCCCAAAAGAGACTGAGGAGTGATCAGACAGGAAGGAGAAGTAGGACAAAATAGTGTCACAAAAACCTAGAGAAATTAAAGTATATCTATGAGAAAAAGATAATTGATAAGAGTCAGGGACTCTAAATGAAGAAGATGAGCTCTAAAAATTGCCTATTAACTTTGCTAACTTTCAGAAAAGCACTTTTAGTTGAATGGTGTGGTCAGAACACAAATGGCAAAGGGTCATTTTGATAATCATGAGCATACTTACATGACATGCATGCTATATATATATATACACACAGTTATATGCATGTTAGAACAGTGAAAAATACTGTACACCAGGTAGCAATTTCATAAGGTTTAGTTGCTTGTTGCTAATGAAGTACAGGATCCAGCTCTTCTGAATTTGGTCCAATATACTAATTACTACAGTATGGTTTCTCTCAGATTCTGATTTGATTCATTTGAGCAACTGGAGACAGATCATTCTGACCTCTCCTGTGTCAATCTTCCTTCACAGGTCTAAGTGCAAAAAATCTTTTCATCTGGGGATACCTCAAAGCCATATGAATATCCCAAATAAAAGGTTGTATAAGTATGTCATGTTATGAACAGACATGTCCTTTCATCTAAATGTTCCCATCTGGCGTGTTATTTTTACAAGATCCACTCCTTTCCCTCATCTCCTTGAAGTACAAAAAGAACTCAGCTTCTGTAAACAGCATTCAGTAGAGAGTCTATTATGTCTAGGACTCTGTGAACTATGAAGGAATTCCAAAAATTAAAAGGATCCTGCCCTTGAGGGGTTTACAGTTTAGCTCTGGAGAAACAAAAAAAAAAAATACACAAGTAAGGACTTGAGTTCATTTAACCAAGCAGTCTGTGACTAAGAACTTTATAATGTTCGGAGTCTTTTTCTTTTTTGAGAGTGAGAAAGACAGAGAGAAAAAGAGAGGAGAAAGAGAGGGAAAAAACCTTCAGCAGAAGTATATCTGAAAGGTCAGTTTTATGAGATGAATTGTTTAGCTACATATTTAGAACTGACCTTTGAGATCATCTTAGTCGGGGTCGTCTTAAATTTTTTTCTACTTGACACTCTTTTTCATCCGAGAAATTTTTATTCAACCCCAGATATTCAGATTTATAAAATAAGTATACAAATCAAACATTTATTGATAACAAATCATAATTTCACAACTCCAGCATTGTTATGCAATCCCATATGAGGTTGTGTCCTACAGTTTAGGCAGCTTTGATCTATTCCATCCAACTCCTACATTTTACACATAAGGAAACAGCACAAAGCGAGAGAAACTTGCATGCCCAAGATCACACAGATAGCAAGGGAGAGCCTGTGTTTGAAACCAGGCCCTCTTCAAAACTACTGTATAAATGAAGATGACTGATGACAGTTCCAATGATCTGGTGATGAAGAGAGCCATCAACACCCAGAGAGAGGCCTGTGGATACTGAGTCTGGAGCACAAAATGGCATTCTCATTCTTCAATGTTGTTTGCTTGCATTTTGTTTTCTCTCCTTTTTAATCAGATTTTTCTTGTGCAACAAGAGAATTGTAGAAATATGTTTACCCATAAAAAAATAAAAATAAAATGTTCTGGTTAAAAAAAAAAAAAAAAAAAAAAAAACCAAAACCCAAAATTACTGTATAACCCGCAGGCCGAAGGACATTTTGGAAAACACAACATTTTGAAATTACAACATCATGGTACCATAGGATTATATCATAGTATCATAGAATTTGGAACTGGGGTTGAAAAATACATTTGTATTTCTACAGATGATGAAACTGAGATCCAAAGAAATCAATGATTATGCCTCAGGTGTAGATGGCAGAGCAGCAAGTTCAGGGACATTCCTTTCCTGAGCATCACTTACCTATATTTTCTCCCCAGATTAAATTTCTTTTAACAAGGTATTTAAGTTAAGAAAAATTAAGTATGGAAGACTGAAATCATATTTATTAAAAATAAGGGTAGTAACTTTGCTATTTGTTATCTCTTAGAATCTTTACCTCCTGGCTCAAATGTCACCTTCTACATGAAGCCCTCTTCCTCCTCTTCCCCTTTCCACCAACTCATATCTAGTTTGTATATATTTTCCTAATTGGCCTTCCAGCCTTCAATTGTTCCTATTCAACTCCTCTTCCACCCAGAAGCTCAAGTAATTCTCCTAAAGCATAAGTCTGACCATATTTCTCCTTTCTCAATAAACATTTCTGGTCCCCTATTGCCTCTAGAACAAATATAAATGACTTTGTTTGGTTTTTAAAGTCCTTCCCATCTGGCCCAAACATCTCTTTCCTGACTTGTAAAACATCATTCTTTGTTTGATGTACAAATTAAAACTAGCGTACTTCTCATTCTCTGTGCCTATGCACCCAGTGCCCCCCATTAATAGGATGCACTCCCTTCTCACTTTTTCTCCCTGGGATCCCTAGTGTCCTTCAAGATTCAGCTCAAGTTGCATTTTCTGGAGGAGGTTCTTCTTGATATCTCTAGCTTTTAGTACCATTTTACTCACATCACCTCATATCTCTTTTGTGTATAGCTAAATATGTACATGTTATGTCTTCCAATAAAATGGAAGCTTCTTGGGGGTCCGGGAACCATTCATTCATTTCTCACATCCTCAAGGCTGAATACAGCCTTCAAAACAGAGTAGGAGTTTAATACATATTAATTGATTGATAGCTCTCCAAGGTACTCATTTTAGGAACATAGATTCAGATCACTTAAGTGATTCAGTGAACTAGACAATGTTCCACATTGCTAAGCAATGCCCTTTATTTGCAATCATGTGGCCACTGGAAAACGAGGCTCAAAAGTTCCTGGGCTTTCCCTATCTTGTACAGCTTCTGCCTCACATGTTTCTTCAATTCCTTCTGGAAACTAGGAAAAACTACACTTCCCTGGCCAACAAAAGGCTATATTTATAAAACCCATGTTCAGTCCTGACCCCAAAGAGAGGGGACAAAGCTTTTGTTGTACTCTGGCTATTCCCATCCAGATATTCCCATCCCAGAGTACAATGTTTTGGAAAATCTCTAAAATAAAAATTTAGGCATGGTTCATGTCCAAAAGAGATAACAGAGCAGAGTACCTTTTTAAAAAATAATAAATATATAAAATAATTGAAGTTTAGGATAGCTATTATTTCCCTCACTATAAAAGAAATAGTTAAAATACAAAAATTTCATAAATACATATTAACAAATATTTGAATCATGAAAAAAGAACCTATCACACAATTACCCTCTCCTCAGGAAACTGGTACTTAAAAACATGAGAATATAAAATAGAAAATATTTTTTTAAATGAGAATAAAATCTGCTGAACAAATAATTCACTTCCAGCTCAAATGTCTATTATCTGAATATCTCAGATAAGGATGCTCTAGGAACATGCATGGTGGATAGTGCTGTGCCCTGACCACTTTCACTGACATGTGTTACTGACCTCTTATTGAAGAATATTGCCCCCAAAGTCTCTTTTAAGGAGTTTTGGTCCCTGTGATAGAGACAAAAGGAAGAGAGCATTGACAAGATTGGCTATTGAGGAAGGAAAAACCACCCATTCAATAAACTTTAAAATAAATAACTGCTTCCTCATATTTTCTCTCTTCCCAGATGTTAAATACGAATAAACTCTTCTAGCTGTCCCTCAGACTTTCAGCAAGAGAAGAAGGGGATCTCCTTCCACTCCCAGAAGCAATGGTGACTCCTCACACATGGCAACAAGCTTATATACTTGCTTAGGTGAATCTGAGTTTGGATAAAATAAAAGAATATAAATGAAGAATTTTCTATGTAAATGTTAACTATTTTTATCATCCCAAGTCTATAGCTAGCAATCCAGAGATAGATGTTCCCAGACTTAGTTTCCTGATTCATGAGTTGGAGAAGTACAGAGTTCCTAGGTACTAAATAGTAGTACAAATACTTTTACCAGGTATAAAAACTGCAGAAAATGACTTTTGGCCAAAAGATTTGACCCTTGAGTGATTTACTTGGGCAGCAGCAGCCCCACAAAATATTTCAAGTTTGTTTTGTTGTTGTTGTTTGTTTTTTTAAGTATCAAGCTCCTAAGAAAAGCATAATGTGTGATAGGGCTCCTGTATCATGTTTTAAATATGTAATCTCTTGACACTGAATGGGAGAATATTGGAGAACACATATCATCCAACTATTCTTATATGGCAACTCATAAAACTATCAGGCTGATACTTATAAAAATGTCTCATGTGCCTATCATCAGCATAGTGGACTACAGATTGTTTCCAACATATTTATTTTTATTTAAAATGTATTTAATATGTTTAGAAGAATTACACATGGTTAACCAATATTGGATACATTGCTGTCTGAGGGAAAGGAGAGAGAAGGAGAAAGGGAGAAAAATTTGGAACACAAGGTTTTGCAAGGTGAATGTTGAAAACTATCTTTGCATGTATTTTGAAAAATAAAAAGCTATTATAAAAATAAATTAAAATGTGTCGATAGCTTTTTAAAGAATAAAGCATATTTAGGCAGATTTCTCCTTGAGATGATCACATCTAATTAATCATAGTTTAAACATTTATTTTGCTTTGGTTTTATCCTAGAAGTTATTGATCCAACCATATTAAACTCAATTTAATTTTAGTTTGCCATGATTTTACTTAATTTTGGTTTGGTCTCCTCAAACAAACTTGATTGTGCACATAAATATAAGTTCCAAATTGGTTACAACTTGCATATTCTATACATTGATCAGGAAATCCATCTGGAACATTAAACTTGTTTTGCTCTGTTGATTATGAATTTTTTGTTGTGTTTTGCAAAAAGAATTCATTTGGATCACACAAGGGCTACACCCAGTAAATACTTCTGAAATGAAGGTTAGAGAGAACATTTGTGCTTTTCTCCTCGGCAACTGCATGAGTCACCAAAGTGACTTGTTTAGTCTTGAGAGCTGTCTCTAAGAGAACAAACTGGCATCCCCATATCACAGCAACAGTCTAAGCTATAATACACACATATGAATTATACAGAATTATATTCATGTTTCAGGAAACTTCTCCTTTAGATTCTTCCTCCTCTTTTTGGGGGGAAGGGGGTCTATTCTATGCACTTTTTTGGTGTTGCACAGATATCAAATTTTATTTGGTAAACTTTCATTATTAAAACCTAATTTTGAGACTTCATCACAAATGAGGTATAAAAAAGTCATTATATAAAGTTGGTAGTGAACGAGAAAGGTGAGATCTTTCAAGACAGTTGTGAAAATCGAGTAAGGCTTCATCTATTTCAAAGTTTGAATAGGCCTGAAGGACTTTAAGCATTAAGTCAAGGACATACTTCTCCTAAGGGCATACTTAAGTCCCCTTCTTGTTATCCTCCCTATCTCAACCAAATATGGGCCACTATATACTTATTGGTCAAGTTCAATTTCTTGGGCAGTTCCCTCGTTTAGAATGTAAGCTCCTCAGCCAATAAGGATGAGGGTCAGTGGTGGAAGGGGGAATTTGCATTAGGGATTAAAAGCATTGACCCTGCCTCCTACGGGGCTTCCTCCCTTCGATTGTCTGCTCGATGGATGGGACGCCCGATTCTCGAGAGAATGTATAATAAACTTTGCTTTGCTTCTAGAGATCTCTCCAGCTTTTTTATTAAATGGTTTCTGGCCCACACAGTAGTATTTAGACTATTTCAGAAAAATTCTATACATTCTTCCAACAAGAGGCACAACAAATATACTGTGGCATGAGAATATTCCTCTAAATCAGGGGTCCTCAAACTACAGCCCACGGGCCAGATGCAGCAGCTGAGGACGATTATCCCCCTCATCCAGGGCTATGAAGTTTCTTTATTTAAAGGCCCACAAAACAAAGTTTTTGTTTTTACTATAGTCCCACCCTCCAATAATCTGAGGGACAGTGAACTGGCCCTCTATTTAAAAAGTTTGAGGACCCCTGCTGAGTCTAAAGTTTATGGAGGGGAAATCCAAAAGTGTTCTGAGAAACCACAAGATGATACTTTCATGTAGGACCTCTGGGAAAATTAATTATTATGGATACAGCTTTCCGGGTACCATAAAGAAGCATTGTACCATTGGTAAGGTTTTTTTTGTTTTTTGGTTTTTTTTTTAATGTGAATCATGTGAGGGGAAGGAGGGATATGAGATAAGGAGCACCAGAAGAACCAAGACTTTAGAAGCCCATGGATTTAGAACTGAAAGAAATCTTAAAGGCCATCAAGTATAATTCCATCATTTTACAGATAAGGAAACTGAGGCCCAGAAAAGTTACTCACCTAAAATAAGGAATTTAAAAGCTTAATTTTAAATTAAGCATCCTTAATTGCTTGCGTCCTCCCTTCTTCCCCAGCTTGTGGGACTCTTGGAGTCTTAAGTCAATCAATCTTTTCCTTTAGAAGTTAAAACAACCCTAATTCCTTTTTACCTGGCCCTGTGAAAGAGACTGAGTTCTGAAGACAAGGGAATTTAAATATTCTAATTCTAATTCTCAAATTCTTTGATCTTGGGATCCCTTTGCCCACTGAAAAATTATGGTGAATTCTCCAAAGTGCTTCTCTTTATGTTATATCTGTTGACATTTACTATATTAGAAATTAAACCATTAATATTATTATGAAAATAGTTTGTAGATTCTTTGAAAGAGTCTCAGGGTCCCTGGATCATTTTTTGGGGAAAGAAAGGCTCTAAAGAATTGATTCAGTACCGTGTTTCTCTGATAAGACCTATCCCGAAAATAAGCCCTCCCCTTAGTGTAAGATTCCTCTAAAATAAGCCCTCCCCCGAAAATAAGCCCTATTGAGATTGCTACTGTAGTGAAGGTGATCCCTTGCACTACACACTACAGGTGAAACGCATGCCGTGCTCCGAGCTGCATCCAATCAGAGCTGCAGCAGCGAGCGTGTCATCCTGTTCTTCCCCAGTGATTTACTTGCTGGCACCATTGAGAGCAGTGCTGTGGAGGAGAGCTGAGGCAGGATAACAAAAACCCGGTATGTAAGCAGGAGTGAGGGGGCATGATGGAGGATAAAAGGGGTATGATGGAGGATAAAAGAAGAACTCAGGGGGCATCATGGAGGATAGAAGGAGCACTCAGGGAGCATGATAGAGGATAAAAGAAGAACTCAGCCAGCAGTCACCACACTAAAGAAATGAAGTACTTTCTTGCAGAGAGAAGAATAGATCAAGTAATGATTCTTGCAGGAATGACTGCCTATCTCCAGACCCTTGATATTGCAATAAACAAGCCATTCAAGGACCATTTGCGCATGGAAGTCAATGACTACATTGAAAATCGAATGGAAAGAAATCAGCGTGGAAACTTTGTGAAGCCCCGTCTGCAAGAAGTCGTGACTTGGGTGAAGAAGTCATGGGATAAAATTACTGACAGCTGTGTCGCCAAGGCACTATGAGCAGGTTACCTGGACAAGACATGTTCATTTAAAGAGAGCTATATTGCTGGATGTGACAGATTGGGTCCACTTCTTCTGAAGGAAATAGAGGCGCAAGACATCCAGGACGGAATTCAGGGGATGGACACTTATGACGATGTTGTTGAAGAAGATGACATGATCATTATTGAATAAAGGTAATTTTTTTGGTTCACATTTACCTGTTCATTAAAATTGTTGTCAATATTCATTAAAATAAGCCCTCCCCTGAAAATAAGCCCTCTGGTGTTTTTCTGTCCGAAAAAAATAATAAGACAGTGTCTTATTATCGGGGAAACATGGGTAGCTTAGGAAGAGCTGAGAAAAAATAGCTAACGTAAATCGAGAAAGTTGCTGGCAAACCTTAAGTCAGGAGCTCTTTTTAAGTCATTGGGTTTTATATACCATAAGTAAAGAGAGAATTAACAATTCTCCTTATAAAAGTGTGTGTGTGGAGAAAAGAGTGAAATTAGGGTTAAAATTAGTTTTAATATAAATATGAAGAGTAAGATTTAAAGAAATAGAAATTCTGAAGTACAACTAAACCTTTCATAAGCTTTTAACAATAATCTTTACAATAGATTGCTATTTTAATAAGGAGTTCTATTTTTGTAAGAAGAAAAAAAGTAAAAATTCAATTAATTGACTAACTCAAATCTCAAGTCCAATTTGCATAAGACTTTCCTCATCTGTAGAGTAGGATTACTCAATGTTTAATGCCTAGATGAGGTTAGAGCAAGTAAGAGCTGGGTAAAAGGCTGGATTCATGCTATACAAGTTTCATTGTCATGTTATATTGTATTTTTTTTAACTTCTAAGTTCCCCTCCATGTTGCCAACTCAAACCTTAATTGACTCCTCCCAAAGCTTTCCTTTATAGAGGGTGGAGGCTGGTCTCTCAGATCATTCTACTTTGCATCTGGTTTCAACTCCACCGAACAAGATGTCCTCAATACTAGTTATCTTGTGATGGCTCTCCCTCTTCACTTTCCTGCCTTCTTTTGTGTTGTTTCCTCCCTCTTTAGATTAAAAAGCTCATTAAGGGCAGGAACTGCCTTTCTTTTTATGAATTGTATCCTCACATTTAGCACAGTGCCTTAATAAATATATACTAGATTGTATTATTTTTAAAAATAAATTTACTCCAAGGAAATGTGCAAGAGTTATAGCTTTTTTAAAGAGCATGCTTCAATGACAGAAATATTTCAATGACTCTTGGTATGTGGAAGTCAAGTGTTTGATCTGTTGAAAACTCATCAATAGCTTGTGAACTCAATGTCAAATCAAATAAAACAAGTGATTGGAGGAAAAGGAGGACATATAATTTTAAAGTTTTTTTAAGACAGAAAATTATATGGTTCATTGTATGTCAATAGATGTCATTATTTTACTTTTTCCTAGTTAATTTCCTAGTTAAATACACACCCAATAGGTATATACATTGTTATTCTTGAGAACCGATCCCAACACCTAAAATAATTTTAGAAAGACCTTTATTAGGTTGGTAGAGAAGAGGAAGTTAGAAAGGAAGTATGGCTCTATACGTTATATACATTATATCATATAAGATTCAGATAAGGGAACTTACACACTGACTACATATATAATTAAGCAATTTTGCAGAGAGCAACTTGAAAGCAAGGTAGGTTGAGATGGATATTGCTAAATATAAACATTCAATAAAATTTGGGAAAAGTCAAAACAAAAGGTTTTACATCTTTTAGAAAGATCCAGGCTCAGGAAGAATCCACATTCCCAGCATTCCTGGAGAGTTACTGTGGTTGGGATTACATTCTGGGTTCAAACATTCTCTAGTCACATATATTTAGGTTCCAACAATATTAATAAATAATAATCTGCAACATATATCCCTCAAAGCTAGCTCTTTATAAACCGTGAAGTAGCCCTAACTTTTTCTTCAGTAAGCTTACTTTTCCTTTCTATACCTTCCACTCCACTTCACTTCTACTCTTGACCCCTTTTACAATCTCTCATTTTGTCCTCAGTTGTTTTATTACCCCAACCATTCCTATTAAAAAGATATGAGGTTAAGAAAATTTTCACTAAAGCATTAGTAACTTAATGTGTTGCCCCTTTTAGGAATATCTGAATTTTAAGTGGCAGCAACATTGGAGGTATGGACAAATAGAATGTTGGGCCTAGAGTCACTCAACCTTGTGTTTTGGATTCCCCTTGTGATTTGACTTCATATTTTATGGAATGTTTATATTTACTAAATTTAATCCAGCCACAGACACTTAGTAGCTATATGATCCTGGACAAGTCACTTAACTGCTGTCTGCCTCAGTTTCCTCATCTACAAAATGGAGATAATGGTAGAACCTACCTCTCAGGGTTGTTGAGAGGATCAAATGAGATACTTGTAAAGTACCTGGCACATAGCAGATGCTTAATAAATGCTTGTCTCCTTTCTTCCTAAGAAAACCGAGGTGACAGGGCAACACCTAACTCAAAGGAAGTTCATTAACAATGGAGTTCTGCTTTGGGAGATGACTATGAACCACTACATAGAATTCCCAATCCCTCTATTTTTGTCCACCTGCGTTTTTGATTTCCTTCACAGGTTAATTGTATATTATTTCAAAGTCCGATTCTTTTTTTACGTCAAAATAACTATGGACATGTATGCTTATATTGTATTTAATTTATACTTCAACATATTTAACATATATTGGTCAACCTACCATCTAGGGGAGAGGGTGGGGGGCAAGAAGGGGAAAAGTTGGAACAAAAGATTTTGCAATTGTCAATGCTGAAAAATTATCCATGAATATATCTTGTAAATAAAAAGCTATAATAAAAACAAAAACAAAAACAACAAAACAAAACAATGGAGTTCTGGATATGAAAAGGAAGTAGGTTTTTTTGGCAATTGAGTGATTATTGTGCTGACCCTGTTTCTCTATATACAGGATTATAGTCAGCATTTGATGTCAATAATAAGAAATGAGTAGTTCTCTCAATAATTGAGAGGGTATGGGATCAGGACAGACAGAATCAAAGACTGATGTCTACTTAGAAGTTGATAATTTTTAAGAGGATTATATGATCTTAGAAATTGTTGTTCAGTCATTTTCAGTCATGTCCAACTCTTTGTGACCTGTGATTTGCCATTTCTTTCTCCAGCTTATTTTACAGATGAGGAAACTGAGGCAAACAGGATGAAGTGACCTGTTCAGGGTCACAGAGCTAGCATGTTTCTGGGATCATTTCTGAATTCAGCTTTTCCTGACTCCAGGCCTGGCATTCTATCTGCCTGGTAGATTTTAGAAATTTTCATTATTTTACTAGAGTTCTTTCTGTATGCATTTAAAATTATTTCCTTGTTATAAACTTAATCAAGAAACAAACATTTCAGACTACAAATAAGAATAAAAAGAATTTATGTGAAACTGTGAATTTCATTATAGTATATATATATACTATAGAATATATATATACACAGTATATAGTATATATATATATACACAGATAGACATGTGCATATATACACACTATATAAGCATACAAATACATAGTTGTATGCAAAACATGTTTCATAAATGTGTGTGTATATATATGTATACACATTTAGATATATGTAGATGTATGCATTAAATTCAAAATGGAGGGTAACATAAATGCCATGTTTGTGTCTTCTTTTTCTCCTCCGAGTACTTTTTTGGGTACATATATAATTACATATTTTTGGTATTTTTTTTGTTTTGTTTGGTCTTAGGTCTCTCCACCACTTCTTATTAATCATACCTCCAAACAGAAGCTGGTTCATCTCTTGTAACAGGTAAGTAAGTATAGTCAAGTAAAATTCATCGGCCATGTCTGAAAACCCATGTTTCACTTTGCACCTTTAGTCCATTGCTCATCTGCCAAGGAATAAGCTTGTATTTTTCCTCAGAAGCAAAATCCATATTTTGATAGTCTGGCCAGATCGGATGTATGTGGGATGAATGGAAAAATTTATACCACTCTGAATAAATGAGTTTCTTTAAGGGAAAAAAAAAAAAGGAACACACACACATCTAATCCAACCCACTGCTTGCTGGCTTGTCATTGCTTCCTCCCTTTCAGAACAATGGAAAGACTTGCTTTGTTTTCTAAAACCTTAAGGCATATCAGTTAACCAGTTGTTCTGGATGTGGTTGTGCTGGTTTGTATAGCTCAGAAATGAACTAAGAAATTAAAACAAAAAAATGAGTATGGGAGGAAATGACTTTAGTAAATGGCTACGAAAACATCAAGTGATTTAATTCATCCTTAACAATTCTGGATGATAGTAGCCACTGACAACCTATATGCCCTTTTCTCTCTTTTTCATATTTAAGGGAAAAAATTTTTTTCTAAGGTAGTATTTTTTTTTTTTACTTCAAGAATGAAAACATCTAATCATAGCTCACTCCCTACCTAACTGTGCTATTCTGTGGATTGTACTCACCCCATTTTCTCACACAGATTTAATAACAAAAGCTGTATTCAAGTATCCTGTTGCTAGGTCTTTCCCTCTTTTGAAAGAGGAAGCAGGGGATTATCTCAGGGTTTACCCTACTGCTTGAAAGAAAATTAGACATTTATAGAAAATATGTGAATTCTCTTAGGTTGCCAGGATGTTGGAGAGTAGAACAAAACAATGACTTGTTAAATATCGTGCATTCTACTCTACAGAATAACTGATTGCTAAAACCATTCGCATCTCTGATTACGCTTTGTTATGATTTGTTCGTACAAGAATTCAAGACTTTTTAGCACCCCTGGTACCATTGAGAGGCTTATGATGTAATAGACACTTGAATTGGTTAGCCCTGCTGCCAGGAAAGCAATGCTGGGGTGTAGAGAGCTTTGGAACCTGCTGGGGAAATCACAGGGAGATTCACCTGAACCAGCTTTTCCAGAAACAGACCAGGAAGTTATACAGTCGGGCTTCTAACCAGTCAACAAAAGATTACTTCTTGATAGGCAATAGTGGGCTTCGGTGAAATCCTCAAAAGTGACTTAGCTTTTAACTCCAGCTCAGAAAAACTGATGGGAAATGCAAGAAGCTCTCTTCAAAAGACAGAGGCATTGCAGCAGTTTGATAAGGTGGACAGATCACTGGTTTCAAAGTTGGTGGATCCTGTCTTCGATGCTTGGTACTTCGGTGACTTTAGAAACTTAATCTCCTTGGATCTTGGTTTTCTCCTCTCTAAAATGAAAGCCTTGGACTAGATGGTTTATGATCTGTTTGTGGTTAGGGTTTTCCTTTGCACAGCTGAGGTTTCAATAAAAAATTAATTATTTTGCTTTGCTTCTGAATCTGCAATTAATAGAATTAATTCACTATTTTCCAAATCTGCTGGAGTTACAATTCTCATTTACTGAGCAACTGTAGTAGTGATGAAGTGTGAGAATTGAAGGTAAGAGATCCCCTCTGGTCCACATTGCAGATCCCTTGCAAAAGAATTCGCAAACTTGAAGTCTGTGTGGAAATAGGGAATTTATTTTCACTAAGGAGACAGCTTTCTTAGTGAACAAAGAATCCTGGCAGGACAATTTTGCAGAGATGGGTTTGCACTGAGAATAAAATATCTTCATCAGTGGGCCTTCCTGATGAGGAATTAGCAAAGATTGGGGTTCAGGGTCCCTTTTATAGCCTTCTGGGGCTTGGGGGGGTTTCCTACCCCCCCCCAGCTGGGAGCAGTTTGAGGGATTAATCTCCAATTCACTAGAGGGTGATGATTATGTCCCTGGCCAAGATCTCCAATTGAATGAGACCACTTAATTTGGAAGGGTGTTGTCTGGGAAAAGTGTTTGAGGCTCAGGAATACCTTTCCCCCAAAAGAGGAATGTCCCCCTAAAAGGTTAAAGAGGGACACAATTTTCATCATTTCCCCCAAAAGATCTCAGTTTACATCAGTAGCAGTAGGTTCTGGAAATGTATATTCCCAACCTGCAGATACATAGCAATCTTGTTAGTGAGAAAGGTCATTGACATGAAGCAGTTAAATAATAATGCAAAAATTGTACATACTTCATGAGAGCCAAATAGGTATTCCAAGTAATTCAAAAGAAACAATATTTTTAATTTCAGAAAATTCTGTTCCCTGCAGCATGAGGATAGGCAACTTAGGTACTTTCAAATTAAAATTCAGTACCTCCAGTGGACAGAAGATAAAATTTTGAAACTATGTCTGGAATTAACCAATGGTGTTACCCCATCTAATTTTAGTCGTGTGTTTAGGTCAAGTATCCATGGGTCCCAAGAGCAGGGTCAACATATAAAGAAACTGAGTTTGGGAAACTGATGATGATGATGATGGATGATTGATGGTGGTGATGATGGATGATTGGCAGTGGTCATGGTGATGATGATGATGATGATGGTAATGATAATCCTTTTACTAAAAGGTTTATGCTGACAGATGCAGCTCATCAGGTTATCTGACAAAGAGACTTAACCACATTCATCACAACAACCCATGGAGAAATTTAAAAAAGCAAAACGATTAAGTGGAAAAATCTCTACCTCAGACATTGGGGCATTTAGTCAATCCCCATTCTTCTTCATGACTAAAAGCTACCCAAGTGTTGTAAATCATTAATGCCATGTTATCTAGTTAGCTTTCGGGACCCAAATAGAACAAATAAGTAACCTCCATGACATCATGATCACAGAAATTTTTAGAATTAGGAGAAACCTGTGTAACCATTTCATCCAATGCATATCTGAAAAGGAATTTTCACTACAACAGAAGAGAAATCATGTTTTTTTTTTTAACTATGAGGAACTTTGCCAGCAGAAGGGGTTAAAATGGCATAACAAAGAGATTTTACTAATTCAGTTTTTTTAATATAACTTTCCCAAAGCAGAGAAAACTCAAGGGAATCCAAACCAAAAGAAACCTAGATGTGTCTGAGTTTATAGTAAGTCTTTTAGGAGTAAGGGCTGGAATTAGATCTGCTCAGGACAAGTGCTTCAGGGGCCTTTGGTTTGGGTTAATTTTTTTTTTAATTAGGAAAAAACATCCTTTGAGGTATGGCAGCTGAGGGCACTCTGTGAAAAAGAAAAGGCTGTGTTGGGCCATAAGTGGTTACATTTTTTAAGGGAATAATTAATTCTCCTATTTACAATCTCTTTGCCTTCTACCCCATGCGCTGCTTGAAATATCCCTTCTCAGGAAGTTTTAGAATATTTGCGTTGTATTTGCATTGATATCATATACTTCACAAACACCTTAGTGGACTTTCTAATCATGGTGGGACAACAGAGGTACTAGAGTAAAAGAGGTATTAAAGCCAGCAAACCAAAAGAAACCCTCACCCCTTTTTATCTCTACTCTGAATCCGATTAAAATGTAGCTGGGAAATGTTTAACAGAATAAATAAAAACAATGCAGCATGGATAATATTAATTTGTGGCTTTCTAAGTCACTAGGCAGCCTTCAGAGATCCATTTCTCTTTGAGTGCTCCCCAGTATCTTTATTCAAAATGAGTTCCTCACCTCTGATGTTTGATGCTGATTGGTCCAAAGGATCACTTATATCTACCTCAATGAGTCAGCTGCTTCCTATGCAGAAGACAGTAGTGACAGCTGAATTATTCATAGCTGTGACTCTCATCTGGAAGATGAATTCCCCATGATCTATTACTTCAAAGTACAAGACTGTATCCTCCTCATCGAGTATGAGGCTCACACTGTGTTCCTTTAGTTTGTGTGGTGCCCAATTTTTCATGACTCCCAGGTTCTTGATTTTGCCTGCTCCTAGGTGTTACAGGAAAATAAGAGAAATATTCTCAGTGAGTTCAAGTGATCGGTATCTCCTGCTGAATGACAGTATCACAATCCAGAGATTCCAGAGGTTAAAACTTAGGTTTTATTTAGTTAGGCAAAGTTTCAAAACTCTGAAAAATAATTTCAGGTTCCTAACAAAGTTTATATAATTTTCAATTATGTCAGAGAGACAGAAAATCATTTGTGATTCACACAGTGATCTCATATATACTCTTAGGCCATAAAAGTTAAACAGAATCATATACTTATTTATTCTCTAAGGAAACAGACTTGCTTTTAGAGTCTATAGGTAAACTAAGGCACATTTCATATTAAATCCAAATCTGTAAAATTGAGAGTTTAAAATGACTAATTGAAAGGGGAGATTTACAGGCCACAAAGATAATCACAGGATTGGAGCCAGTTGAGATCCTTCCACAAATAAAGCAAGTTAAATTACTTGGGGAAGCTTTGAGGTCTTTTTGGCTTCTTATTTCAAGAATGTGTGAGGCCTTCACTAAATTTTAGCCTCCCAGGGGACAAGTTTCAGCCAACTCACTTAATATTAACATCCCATGAGATGAGACAGGGTTTTAGCTAGTCAAATAATCTCCTAACCAAGAGAAATGGCCCTGAATCCCAAATAAAAAAAGACTAATTAAGGAAAAATTACTGCTTATCATTTCTTTTTTTTTTATAGCTTTTTATTTACTAGATAGATGCATGGGTAACTTTTCAGCATTGACAATTGCAAGACCTTTTGTTCCAATTTTTCCCTCCTTCCCCACACCCCCTCCCCCAGATGGCAGATTGACCAATACATGTTAAATATGTTAAATTATAAGTTAAATACAATATATGTATGCATGTCCAAACAGTTATTTTGCTGCACAAAAAGAATCAGACTTTGAAATAGTGTATAATTAGCCTATGAAGGAAACCAAAAATGTAGGTGGACAAAAATAGAGGGATTGGGAATTCTATGTAGTGCTTTATAGTCATCTCCCAGAGTTCTTTCGCAGGGTGTAGCTGGTTCAGTTCATTACTGCTCTATTGGAACTGATTTGTTTCATCTCATTGTTGAAGAGGGCCACATCCTTCAGAATTGTTGAAGTATATAATGATCTTCTGGTCTTGCTCGTTTCACTCAGCATGAGTTTGTGTAAGTCTCTCCAGGCCTTTCTGAAATCCTCCTGCTGTTCATTTCTCACCGCACAATAATATTCCATAACATTCATATACCACAATTTATTCAGCCATTCTCCAATTGATGAGCATCCACTCAGTTTCCAGTTTCTGGCCACTACAAAGAGACCTGCCACAAACATTCTTGCACATACAGGTCCCTATCCCTTCTTTAAAATCTCTTTGGGATATAAACCCAGTACTAACACTGCTGGGTCAAAGAATATGCACAGTTTGATAACTTTTTGTTGCTCATCATTTCTTATGGCACAATAGTATTCCAACATAACATCCAATTTATTCAGCCATTCCCCAGTTGATGGGCATCCCCTCAATTTCCAATTCTTTGCTCTGAGAAAAAAGCTGCTATAAATATTTTCATATATAAAGATCCTATTTCTTTTTTTTTCTTTCTTTAAAAAAATCTTTTGGGATATGGACCTAATAGTGATATTATTATTAGGTCAGAGGATATGCATGGTTTTATAGTCCTTTAAAAGGCATAGTTCCAAACTGCTTTACGGAACGGTTGAATGACTTCACAACTCCACCAGTAGTGAATAGTCGGGTCATTTTTTCCACATCCTCTCCACTATTTGTCATTTTCCTTTTCTGCCCCATTTCACAGATGAGAAATTGAGGCAGTCAGGAGTTACCTGACTATTATTATCTTCAATTTTCACCTGGAAAAACTTAGGCAGACAGAGTTAAGTGACTTGGCCAAGATTACATAGTTAGCAAATGTCCAAAATCAGGTAGGAAGTCAGGTCTTTGCTGACTGCGGGCCCAGAGCTTGTCCACTACAGTCACTGCGAAGCCTTAAGTAAACTGAGGAAGCAAATCCTTGCTCGACCCCTACCCAGCTAGCATTCTTTGTCAGGCCTGGCTGTCAACAGTTAAGCCTGATTGTGGTTGCTGTGATTTTGGCCAGCTGAGAAAGATCAGTTTGCCCACCTAAGAAATCTTAGAGATGATTCAGTTTTTATGATAATCACTGAATCCAGGAAAGGGCAAAGACTGAAATGGAGAAGGGTGTATAGGAAATGCCCCAGGAGGAGTACAAAGGGAACTGGTGGGGGAGAAGGAAACAAAGCAACGGTTGAAAGAAAGGAGGGAAAACAAGGGAAAAGGAGGGAAGGCACCAGGAACAGCTACAGAACAATAAAATCTTGAGGCAGCTGGTGGCTGAAGCCATGGAAAAAGGTGCTGAACAGGAGAAATCTAGTGAGAAAATAAAACTACTGGAGATAGCTCTTGGGCTCAGTGGGTAAATCTTTTGGCCTGAAGACCCGAGTTTAAATCCTGATTAAGGTACTGAGCTAGTCACTTCATCTCTATCTCAAGTTTTTTAACTTGTAAAATTGAGATAATAAAAGTACCTACCTCCAGGAGTTGTGAGATCATAATTGTGAAGAGTCCAGGACATAATAAGCACTATATAAATGTTTGTATCAATATTTGGACATCAGAAAACCTGCTTGTAAGTAAAACCTTGTAGAGATAATAATTCTTTCTGTTCACATGTGCTGGGCAGTCGGGATCCATAGCATTTTGCACTATCATGGCTTTTTTCTCCACAGAATAGAAATTCTGAGGGATGTTTTAATTTTGTTAGAGTCATCCCTAGATTCCAGCACAGTGCTTTACACACAGTAGATACTTATTGGGTTGGACTGGGCAAGATAAGAAGAAAAAAAGGAATGCTATGAAGATCTGAAGGTGACAGCAAAGTGGGAGCAGTAAGATATCTATGGCTACAGAGCTGTCAGTCTACCCTAGGTCCACTGTCCTACATCCATGCTGTGCTGGTGAATGTTTAACAACCAGCTTGGGATGAGGGGAAAGGGGAAAAGTACAAACAGATTAAGCATAATCTAACACCCTTCTAACACTCTCTTAAATCTAAATGAGCAAAAAAATATCAAGGCCTGATTTGTAGTATTTGCTAATTTCCAAGGCGCTCATGAAAATTTAACAATCTGGTCAGTAAGCCCAGTCAGTCAGCTATATATACCTGTTTGGAAAAGGCTACATCTATTGAGAAAATTCTGTTATGTTCTGCTCTAAGACATAACTGGAGAAAGTAGTCCCTGGGTACTAAAGAAGGAAGAAGACTCTGTAGTGAAAGTGAATGGGGAGTGGAGAGAACAGAAAGAGGCCAGTTGATCATGGCTTAATACCATGTCTTCATCAACTGAACAGGCTTGGGCACTAGAGCAATAAAACTGGAATCACTGGTTCAGTACACTGTATTAACCACAATAATGGTTAAAAAAGAGGAAAAAAAAAACCCCTATGGTAACAAATGAGGTAATACTGGTATTAGGCTAAGAATGATGTAATCAAAATGCATTTAGGTAGCTTAAGAAATTTGAGTTTGGGCTTGTGGAGGTGCAAAGGATTTGCCAATGAATTAATTAGTGAAGAATGAGCCAAATGAGGGAATCCTCTTCTGGTCTGCCAAGAGTTCCAACTTTTCTTAGTAAATATTTCCCACAGATAATAAATACCATAGTAATAAGCAACAAGAGAAACATGCTTATTTATTACTAATGTCTTATATGTGGTATAAAGTTATCTGATATTATCCTTCCTCTTTAACTTAGCTGTTTAATTTGAATTCAAGAAGGGAAAATATTACTAATGAATGGATGATTTTACCATGTTAATAGATCATTAGCAAAAAATACCATTTTATTTGGATGGCTAACCTAAATGAATTTTTTCCCCTCTTAGAAATCTCTTAGCCTGGGAGTGGTGGTGCATGTGCCTGCAATCTCTGCTCCTGGGGAAGCTGAGGCTGGTGAATTGCTCCTGTTCTGGAGATCTGAGTTGCAGGACAGTTAAAAATGACCAGGTGACCACATTACATCCAACATTAATATGGTGAGCCCCAGGGAGCTAGGGGGAGACAGGAGTGGGGAGGGAGATAAGGTATACCAGACTATGTGGGATCAGGTCCACGATCTGCTGCATTTTTAACTGTACAAAATAGGGAGATGCAATCTTGGCTAATCTATAGTCATAGAGTCATAAAAAAAAAAAGGTTCTAGGGATGCAAAGACAAGTTTAAAATTTCCCTACACTCAAGGAGTTCATATTTCATTGGGGGAGGCAAGGAGCAACCACATGGACGTATTAAGTTGTAAAGTAGAATTAGGAAGACCTGTTTTCAAGCTCCCCTTTTGACACATTGACTGTGTAATTCTGGAAAATCATGAAAGGCAAGACTATTCTGGAATAGATTTGCCTCAAGTGATCCATTATAGAATTCAGTTGTGTCAGGTGAACTCTTCCTGTGTCTTGAAAATCTGGGTGAAAAGATATAAATATAACATCCCAATACTTCTATATCCAAAGGAGATATTTAAAGTAAACAGCATTTGTTTGCAACATTAAAACAACGTGGGTGAGAAGAAAAGCAGGTAAGCCAGATCTGTAAGGAGTCAGGATTGGCTGGGAGGGCCGGGTCATGGCACAGAAATGTTCATTTGGTCGGGCACCAGGTGAAGGAGATGGCTGGCACTTAGAGGCTGCATTGTATGAAACATGTGTGACTGGGCGCTGGCCAGCAGGGGCCCCGTCTCCAAGCACGCTCAGCATGTAGGGCCCGCTGCCAAACCACATCAGGCTGGGTGAACCTGCTTCAGGGCCCGTGATGGAGGCCCTTGCCTCCTCTTCAGGTATCAGAGTATTCCAGGCGGCTTCCTGGCTGCTTGCTGTGCTGTAACTGGCAGATGAGCCGGAGCTCACTACATCCAAACCGATCCGGCCCTCTGCTTGCAGGCTCTGCCGTGGGTCAGTCAAACTGAGACTTGTTAAATAGCATAAAAAGGCTCCCCTGCATCTCCAGTCTTCCTGATCTATATCTGGCCACTGGGCCCAGCTGGTTCTGGACCTTGCCCAGCCCTTCCTCACTCAAATCCAATTCACTCGCATGTCATGGCATCCCCCTCCCTTCTTCGAGAACAAAGGACAAAAAACATCAACAAAAAGCGGTCCCTTAAAATGTTTTTCTTTACCACCCAGTAAGCAGACAGGGAAAAATCTCATTAAACACCTGTGCATCCTTGGAAGGAGAGACTGCATCCTAGGAAAAGGCTCCCAAGGCCCAGCACATGGGGGCAGCAGGCAGACCGCAGGACGTTTGAAGGGACTGGGCCTCTATTTACCATTCCTGTTACACACACACACTAATATCAAAGTATTTTCTGTATTTTCTGTAGACAAGCACAATCCGGGACTGACTCAGTGAGCCGCAACTGCCTGTCTCACCTGTAGAAAATGCAGCATGGTTGGCTGGCCCCTCTTCTCAGCTCTGTGAAGGAAGGGGCAGTAAGGCTACAGCTGATCCATGCTCGCCACCTTTGCCAAGTGGGCAGCACTGCCCAGCCCACATGTTTCACACAATGACAAGATTACAGTGGTCGTGACCATCGACAGCCCTCTAGTTCCTGCCCAACAAAAGAACCTCATCTAGATTGGGAGCCTTATTTTCCATCGGATACCCACCACTCTTCCTGTGGCTAACGGCTTCACACCATCTGTTTCTTTTCCTATGCCCTTATTACTGAATCACTGGCCACACGGACCAAACCATCCCTCTCCATCCCCTTATTCTCATAGTTCAGCTTCTCAACCCTGCCCCATCCAAGCCCCATTCAGAATCTTCCAAGTGCATCCACTGCGTTCTGTGGAATTCCTGTGCCAAGTAAAGAAATTTCATCATGTCCCTTTTTTCTCTCACACTCCTACTGTCTACTAGCCCTCCCTGAGACCTCCCATCATGTTCTTCCTTTCCATCACTGATGATACCTTCTCTTCCTACCTCCCCGCCCCACTTCTTTGTTTTTTCTCTCTAACTTTACCTTCTTAGGCTTCCTTGCCCCTTCACCATTCTCTAATTGCAAGGGTAACCCCCAAAGCTTTGTTCTAGGTTCCCTACTCTCCTCTCTTTGTACTCTCTTTTTTAGTGACCTCATCAGCTCCCGTGGACTTAATTAATGTCTCTGTGCCAGTGACTCATAGATAGATGTATCTAGCCCCAGTTTCTTCCCCAATCTTCATTCCTACCTTGCCAATGACCTAATGACGATGACAAACTGAGGTGTCCTGAAGATAGATCACACTCCACATGTTCAAATCAAACCTCATCTTTCTCCTCAAACCATCCCTCTCAAAAACATTCCTATTATTGTTGAAGAGCCACCATTCTTTCAGGTTTCCAGGTAAATAACTTTGTCATTTTCCCTCATTCTACATATCCCATCTATTCCCAAATCTCGTCATTTCTACATCCACATCTTCATGTCTCCCAGCTCCATGGCCCTGGATACATCTTGTGTGGACAAAGCTGTTTTGACTATTGTCTTCCCCTCATTAGAAGAGGAACTCCTTGAGGGCATAGCCCATCTCTGTTTCCCTAGTGCCTGCCACTTCAATGCTTGCTGACCATGGAATAAACTTCTCATGCAGCTGTAACCTTAGTTCATACTCTCATCTCATCACCTAAAATGTTGCAGTGGCCTCCTAAAAAGTCTACGTAACTCAAGACTCTCCCCACTTTCATAGATCTTCCATACTACTATCAAAGTGATTTTCTTTAAGCTATAGATGTGACAATATCACCCCTCTCCTCAATAAACTACAGTGGTTTCCAATTGTTTATAGGATCAAAAATTAACCACTGTTAGCTTTAAAAACCCTTCATTATTTTCCCCAACCTATTTCCTATTTATTCTCCCTGCCACAACCTGCAATCCAGCCAAACAAGCTTTTTTTCTGTTCCTCATCTTCTGTCTCCATGAATCTGTACTGGCCCTTCCACATGTCTGTGCCCCACCTAAGAAAATCCTTCTTTTCTTTCAAGATGAAACTTAAGGTCACTCTCTCTGAAACCTTGAGTCCTCCAACTACTAACATCCTCTTTCCCTGTTATTATTGTCATTTTTAAAAATCGTGTCTTACTCTATATGCCCCATTTGGGGTTTTCTTGGCAAGGATACTGAAGAGGTTTGACATTTCCTTATGAGGAAACCAAGGCAAATAGAGTAAAGTGACTTGCCCAGAATCACACACTGGTGTCTGAAGTAGGATTTGAACTCATGAAGATGGGTCTTCCTGACTCTAGGCCCAATGCTCTATCTACTGCACTACCTAGCTGCCCTTCTTTCCTTATTATACCATATTTACTAATTTGTATTTAGTCTTCTCTGTATGTGTCTGGGTGGAGGCAGGGGGTGGGAAGGGCAGTTAGAATGTGTATTCTTAATTTAAAAAGAGTATAGATTGTTTTGGTCCTTATAAGTATGCTCCAGTGCCTGGCACATAGTAGATACTTTAAAATGCTTGTTTAGAGATTGATATTCCTTATTTTATTCTAACTGTTCACATAAGAGGGCATATACTCAATGAGTAAAATAGTAGATGGAATCACCTCCATCTCTCTGTCTCTCTGTTTCTCTCTGTCTCTGTCTCTCTCCTGTTTCTCTGTCTTTCCCTCTTTCCTTTTCTTTTTCTATCTCTCTGTCTCTCTTTCTCTCTCTCTGTCTCTTTGTGTATCTCATCTCTTTCTGTCTCTCCATTTTCCTTCTCTCTCTCTCTGTCTCTCCATCTCTCTCTTTTTCCCTTCATCTTTCCCCCCATTTCTACACACACACACACACACACACACACACACACACACACACACACACACAATGTGACAATAATCTAGTGCTAAGGTAACAATGGCTTAAACTACAATGATAGCTGTATGAGTAGAGGAAAGAAGATAAGGAGAGAGAATCACAGATCTCAGGCTGAAAAGAAATTTGGAGGCGATCTGATCCAAATTCATTTTGTGATGGAAATTTCAAGACCAAGAGGTGCCTTGGTCAGGGTCACACGGATATAAGTATTGGAGGATTGGAACCCAAGGCCACTGTTCTTTCCACTGTAGCATTCCATCAAGAGGACCAAGTGGATAGGGGGCAAGTCTCAAGATGGCACTAAAATTTCACACTTGTGGTGCAGAAGTGAACCTAAAAGGTTATACCCAAGACTTTAGCAGTTCCCACCAAGCTGGGAGACCCAACAACAGACACTGGGACTATCATTCAGGAACCAGCTAGCTAAATTGGGTAGTGATCATTGCTGCATGGGTTTAAGAATGATGGATTTCTCAGTCAATTTGCATGAATTTTTCAAGCTCCTCTCAATTGTCACCTACTAAGTTGGGACTGCCTGTTCTATATGTGGAGAGATCAATCTCCACAATGAAAGCTCAGACCTTTGAAGTCGTTTTTTTTTTTTTTTTGCTTCCTTTCTAATCTCTGTTTGCTTCCCTCATTGACCTAACTTTCCAAACTTTCCAAAATTCAATCCCCACCTTACCTGTCTAAACTTATTTCTTTCTGATGCTCAATAAGCATTTTTTGCTTTAATCAAGCCTGGGTCCTTATTGTCTTAAGGACATGTAATACCGCTCTATTTTTACTCCATCCTAAAATACTTACACTTCTCAAAGCAATATAAATTGTACCCATTCTTCATAGTTAACTCAAGTACAATACCCTTTATGACTGCTTCAGCCCTTACGATTTTCCCTTTTCTGAAGCTTGGCAGCATTTGTAGTCTGTGCTACACAATCTCAGAAGCTGCGTGCTATCATGGAGAGAGTGCTAGTCCTGGGTTCAAATGCAGTTTCTGTCATTGCTCTGTGTGATGTGGGCAAGTCAATTCATGTCTCTAAGCCTCAGACAACTCTAAGATGATCTACTAAAGTAGATCCTTGCTATACGAAAGGGAATTGCCCACCCTGAGATCTGCTTCCTTGACCCATCCAACCATACAAAATAGCACCAAATTCTATGCTATTGTATTATTTGATTTAGTTTCATGTAGGTCAGTCTTATCTCCCCAACTCTTTGTGGGCAGGCCCCCAAACCGAGAGCTCTCTATCTCTGGGCATGTTGCCTAATCTCACTCAGCCTGTTTCTTATCTGTAAAGTGGAAATAATACCTATAGCACTTACCTCATGGAGTATTTATGAAGCCCAAATGAGATAATATATGTAGTTCTTGACAAACCTTAAAGAGCTTTCATATTACCCCTAGAACATCAGAATACTAGCAGAAGGCTACCATTTCCCTCTTAAATCTTCATCTCCAACAGTATCTAATGTTCTTCTGAACACACAATAGGTGCTCAATCTGATTGATTTGTCCATCCCAATCTGGCTACCTTTGCTTTTAAAAAGTTAAGTTCTTTCTCAGCTCTTAAGTTTTTCATAGAAACCTCAGCAATTAAGTTGAGATCTCGGAGGACTGAGATTCTATTACTTGCTGCCCTCATCTTGCTTTGCATTTAAAGAGTAGCCATGATCTTTCCAAACTAGGACTTCAGTTATTCTACATTTCTAGTAGCCTACTGACAAGAACCTGTGGCATAAAAAGGAATATCCAAAACTCATGCCTTTTTTTTTTTTGATGTGCAGTACTGTGGGTGTCAGTGACAACCTGAGAATTCATTCTATCCTGTTTTTTTTTTTATTCCCATCTTTGTTTTAGATCATTTATTGCTGCCATTTGGAGAGAAATTCTATTCAGAGTCTTATGAATCATAGTCAGAGAATGTTACAATTGGAAAAACCTTAAGAGAAGTTAGCCCAGTCCCTGACTTTACAAATGATGGAGCTGAGACCCACAGTGGTAAAAATGGTATGCCATAGCTTCACAGCTGGCAGGGCACAAATTTAAAAGACTGATCTCTGGATGCCCAATCTGGGGCTTTTTCTACCTTACCATATCAGTTGCTATCACTGAGATAAGAACTCTGATTGCTTTGTCTTTACTAATTTTTTAAAGTTTTTTTCTTTTTTTTAAAGTTTTACTCTCCTTTTTATTACATAATTACATATTTTTGGAATAAAACAAACATTTCCATAATGTAGTACAATATAAAGGATGATTGTACATCATATTGAAAAATTTACTATATACAAAATGTCATTCAATTGTGTAAATGGTTTTCCTACATACCTCTTTTTTTCATAAAGCTTTTTATTTTCAAAACCTATGCACAGATAATTTTACAACATTGATCCTTGCATAGTCTTATGTTTCCGATTTTCTTCTCCTTCCCCCCATCCCTTCCCATAAATGGCAAACAATTCAATATATGTTAAACATGTTAAAATATACATTAAATCCAATATGTATAAACATATTTGTACAATTCTCTTGCTGCACATTTCTTTAGTTCTTTATGGTTGTTTATAAAAAAAGAAGAAAAAAATTTGACCAAATAATTGTTTCCCCATTTTTTACCTCATTGGTTCATTTTATACACATATACACATATGTGTGTATGTACATGTATATACATACATATTTGCAAAATGAAGTGCAATATAAATATCAGTTAATATTAATATGAATCATATTAGTCTTAGTCTAATCAAAGTCTTAGTATAATTTAAAGCTTAGTAATTTTTATTCCTTAAAAACTATACCAAGACTTTTGAGAATGTCTTATATTTTAAATAATAATAAAATTATAAAAAGGACTATCATAGATTTGAAAAGCACCCTAACAAAAAGCCATGTCACATGAAAGGAAACACAAAGTTATGATAAAGTGGCTATAGAAAGGTTTCACACTTCCTTAAGAGAAGGAGAAAGATTTATAGCTATTCTTCAAGCACATGATAAAACAGGTCAAAAACGTATGGAGATATTTTTAGAACAAAACAATATCACTTCACTAAAACAATAGTTAAGGCTGATAACAGGTACACAGCTCTGGATTGGCTGAATGCGAATTCAAGTAGTTTTTGTCTAGATGAAGAGCTTCTAAACAACTGAGATTCAAGAATGGAACCAAAAAACCCTCAATGAATAACATCAGCATTGAACTTGGCCAGCATGACTTTTGCAGAGAAGCAGTGAACAAGTGATTCATTCATGCACATTGGTTATAGAAACCAAAGGGTTTATGATGTTAATTCATGACCAGGTGACTGTTTCCAGAAAGTGCAGAAAAGTTATCCTTAAGGAGTTCAAAGCTGGTAATTAATATAGAATATGCTAGAAAAGAGAACCTATAAAAACATAACAGGCTGTAAAAATTTATCACCCATTGAATGTCTGGAATTAAATATATATTTGTATATGTACACACAATGTATGTGTGTATACACATATTGATATGTATATATGTATATACATATATTATTACATCAGAATTTACCTCATGAGATATATAAATATAAATCTCATGGGATATAATTCTCATTTAATAAGACAATATTTAATTGTATACCTATGTAAACATATACCCATATTTGCTATCTATATATCTATATGCAGATATACAAATGTATATGTAGATCATTAGATATATGGCACAGTGGACAGAATGTTGGATCTCTGTTTAAGAAGATCTGTGTTCAAATCTAGTCTCAGACACTTACTAGCTGTGTGACCATGGGCAAGTCATTTTATCCATTTGCCTCAGTTTCTTCATCTATAAAATCGGGATAATAATAAGACTTACCTTCTGGAATTGTAAGATTAGATGAAATAATAATTGTAAAACACTTCGTATAGGGCATATTACATAGTAAGTGGTATATAAATATTAGCTATTATTATCACTATTATGATGATTAGATGTCAGTGGATTGACCAATCTCCATGCTATGAATACAGACCTCAAAATATCCCAGAGAACTCATCCAATATAGACTGTATTGAAACTGGACTATAATGACACATGGAACAATTTGTTTACAGTCTCCTAGACATAATAATGATCCATAAAGACTTAAGAACAACATTTTAAATGGATGTTGCCATCTCATTTAAATATTCATTCTCTCCAAAAGTTACATGGAATGAAAAGCATTAGAAATATAAAGACATAATAGAAGAGATCAAAATTATATGAGAACAGGATGAAACGCAGATCAACCCTACTGTGTCTGCTCTGGAGATATGGCAGGATTACTTTTTCTGTTCCTATAATCTGCCTCCATATCCACTCCTTGCTGCTGATGTAATAAATTTTATAATATGCATAAACCGGGTGGTATAAGAAAAAAAGTCAGAACTCTGGTCTCAGCCCAGTCATTGCATCCTGCAAGATCTCCTGCAAGTTCCTCTAACTACTTAGCTGACAAAGTATTTTAAAACGATAGATTTATAGCTGCAAAGGACATCTAGAAACTGGATTAGATTATCTCTAAGGATTCTCCTAGTTCATACATTAGAGTCTCTGAGGAACTGACAATTTCCCAAGAAAGCTGCAACTGGGAGTGAATATTTTTAAGATTCCTTTTCTTAATTAGCAACCAATAACCACAGTGGGATCTTAAGGCAGAAGGATGTTACAATGGATAGTGCCCCTGAGCACCATTTTTACCTCTGGGATGGTAAGTTCCAAAAGTGGTGGTTCTACTGCAAAAATATAAAAATAGTTTGCTGAAATGGCTTTAGCAAATATTTTCCTTTTTTTTTTTTCTGTCTGCAGTCTTCTTTTCAATTTCATCTTTGAATGCACCTGGGAAAGACTTGCTAGTCTATGGCTAGTCTGTCATGCTTTCTTTAAGCTGGTTTTACCTTCCATTGCTTCTACTTTATGAAATAATATTGCTTATTATCATCCATTGTCCATTTTTACCTACAAATGGATTTATATTCTAAGTCAGCATTGATTTTGGTAGCTCTTTTTCTGCTTTGGGCCAATAAATGTCACATATTCATTGACTAATGTACTTTCTGGGCTCCTTTGGCCTCCTTGCTGTGGCAATTATTTTGCACTGCTTAAATTTCTGACTGAAATTATTACAGCACATATTAGTTTCAATTCTGTTGCCCATTTCCCATTTTTTATATTTAACTTTAAAGAATAATTCAGAGTTCAATCATTTAAATTTCACTTTATGTCTTTTTATCATCATTTTAAAAAACAAATTCTGAATTTATCTCTGTTGATCTGAAGTTAACAGATTTAACTCAGGGATTGGGTGATTTCCACATAAATAATAAGCATTTTTCTGTAGAAAGAGAATGTATTTCATTCCTTATGGTGTTATTTAGTGCTCACCATATCAGTGCTTTTTATAAGGAAGGCATTCAAGATATAAAGACATGAGGATCCTGTGAAAACTACAACACTTTTGTCTTCTTTCATTTCTTCTTTCTACATATTTCTCCCTGCCCTTACCTTTCTTTACCTTTGTAATAAAGTCACAAAGTATACTGATTTCTTCTGGAATATCTTATCACGTTCTTCACTGAATTTCTCTTCCATTTTGTCTCCAGCACCCATTGTCTGTAGGTGAGCTGCAATTATATTCACACATGTTCTTTCTGCAAATGCTTATCATGAGGACTGCAATATATGACCAAATGTCCCATAAAATAATGATGCCTGTTAATTCTGCAACATGTGATAAAGTCCAGCCCCCCAACTCCTTTCTGTGACATAGCTGTAAATCATCTTTCCCTTTAGCTTCAATTTCCCATTTTTTCCCCTTCTGGTTTCATTTATAACCAGAATATAAAGATTGGTATGATTCAACTCCTCCAACAATATGTTCCTTCAATCACTGCACAAGAATCTCAGATCTAGGGTACTGAAGTTTGCTGATGGCCTAAATTTTGTGTGATTCTTGGAACTCCCTGCTCTGTTTCCTGCTCCTTTGCCACTGTTAGTGCAGAAAAACAGAAGGGAGTCACACAGGACCAGGCGTCATTTTTTATTTATTCCTTGTTTCATATGTTGCCAGGGACAATAGGCAAACCTGTATGATTCTGCTACCTCTGTTTCTTCTGCTTTTTTGTCTTCATCTTCTAATACACTTTTTTTTGTCTTCTTCCATATATATATATATATATATATATATATATATATATATATATATATATATATATAATTTTATAATAACTTTATATTGACAGAATCCATGCCTGGGTAAGTTTTTACAACATCATCCCTTGCACTCACTTCTGTTCCGATTTTTCCCCTCCCTCCCTCCACCCCCTCCCCTAGATGGCAAGCAGTCCTATACATATTGAATATGTCACAGTATATTCTAGATACAATATATGTGTGCAGAACCAAACAGTTCTCTTGTTGCACAGGGAGAATTAGATTCAGAAGGTAAAAATAACCCGGGAAGAAAAACAAAAATGCAGATAGTTCACATTTGTTTCCCAGTGTTCTTTCTTTGGGTGTAGCTGCTTTTGTCCGTCATTTATCAATTGAAACTCAGGTCTCTTTGTCAAAGAAATCCACTTCCATCAGAATACATCCTCATACAATATTGTTGTCGAAGTGTATAATGATCTCCTGGTTCTGCTCATTTCACTTAGCATCAGTCCATGTAGGTCTCTCCAAGCCTCTCTGTATTCATCATGCTGGTCATTCCTTACAGAACAATAATATTCCATAACCTTCATATACCACAATTTACCCAGCCATTCTCCAATTGATGGGCATCCATTCAATTTCCAGTTTCTAGCCACTATAAACAGGGTTGTCACAGACATTTTGGCACATACAGGTCCCTTTCCCTTCTTGAGTATGTCTTTGGGATATAAGCCCAGAAGTAACACTGCTGGTTCAAAGGTATGCACAGTTTGATAACTTTTTGGGCATAATTCCAGATTGCTCTCCAGAATGGTTGGATTCGTTCACAACTCCACCAACAATGCATCAGTGTCCCCGTTTTCCCGCATCCCCTCCAACATTCATCATTATTTTTTCCTGTCATCTTAGCCAATCTGACAGGTGTGTAGTGGTATCTCAGAGTTGCCTTAATTTGCATTTCTCTGATCAATAATGATTTGGAACACTCTTTCATATGAGTGGTAATAGTTTCAATTTCATCACCTGAAAATTGTCTGTTCATATCCTTTGACCATTTATCAATTGGAGAATGGCTTGATTTCTTATAAATTTGAGTCAGTTCTCTATATATTTTGGAAATGAGGCCTTTATCAGAACCTTTAACTGTGAAGATGTTTTCCCAGTTTATTGCTTCCCTTCTAATCTTGTTTGCATTAATTTTGTTTGTACAAAGGCTTTTTAATTTGATATAATCAAAATTTTCTACTTTGTGATCAGTAATGGTCTCTAGTTCTTCTAATACACTTTTAGTCAATATCATTATTTATTCATTGATCCATTCATGTATGTATATATATATATATATATGTATATATATATACACAGATGTATACATGTGTATATTTATTTATATGACTGTAAATGTGTAAGTATATGCGATCAGAGTTGAGTGTCTTGCCCAGGATTAATACGTGTTTAAGGTCCAATTTGAAATCTGGTCTCCCTGACTCCAGGACCAGTGCTCCATCCTCTGCATAATCTAGCTACCCCCACATATATTTTTGGTACTTCTTGATTTCATTCTGCATCATCTCATATAAATCTTTCCACATTTCTTGCTATGTTTCATGTTTACCATTTTAAACAGCACTACAATATTCTATTCCATGTGCCACAATTTGGACATTCTCCATTTGTTGAACAAAGAGGCCATCTCTGTCTTATTAAAAAGAGCACATTGAATATAACTGAATTCTTTTTGATGACTTGGGAACATTTTGAACATCAATTACAGTGCTGTAAATACAGGTCTTGTAGCTGATTGAGGCCTTGGGTTTTTTCAACCCTACAATAACTGACTCAGAAACTAAAGTGCTTTTTGAATTTTTTTCAAAGTTCTTTTGGCTATTTTTCCTCTTCTCTCTCTTCTCTCTCTCTCTCTCTCTCTCTCTCTCTCTCTCTCTCTCTCTCTCTCTCTCTTCTCTTCTCTCTCTCTCTCTCCTCTCCTCTCTCTCTCTCTCCTCTCTCTCTCTTCTCTTCTGTCTTATCTTCTCTCTCTCTCTCTCTCTCTCTCTCTCTCTCTCTCTCTCTCTCTCCCCCTCCCTCCCTCTCCTCTCCTCTCTCTCTCTTCTCTTCTGTCTTATCCTCTCTCTCTCTCTCTCTCTCTCTCTCTCTCTCTCTCTTCTCTCTCTCCCTCTCCTCTCCTCTCCTCTCTGTCTTCTCTCTTTCTCTCTCTGTCTTGTCTTCTCTCTCTCTCTCTCTGTCGTCTCTTCTCTCCCTCTCCTCTCCTCTTCTCTCTGTCTTCTCTCTTTCTCTCTCTCTCTGTCTTGTCTTCTCTCTCTCTCTCTCTTGTCTTCTCTCTCTCTTTCTCTTCTCTCTCTATCTCTGTCTCTGTCTCTGTCTCTGTCTCTCTCACTTTGGTCAGCAAAATGGTATGCTTTTGAAAAACTTTCTGATTCTTAGTCTTTTGATTTGTTAAGTGGAATAATGATGCTTGCACAACTTACAGTATTTATTTAGAAGATCAAATGAGACATTTGTAAAAATGTCATTTAAGGCCAAAAATGCTATATGTTATTTGTTATCATTAGCCACTAGGTGGCACTGATGGCCATTTGCTTGAGGGTCCCACACCAGCTTAAGTTCAAACAAGTTAACCAACTTTGAAGTGCTATACAAAGATCACTCTCATTATTATTTGCACATTCATTAAGTGCTCTGACTCTCTACCATTAGCTCTCCCTCTCACTGTAGGAAGTTACTATCTCTTTTAGGGGTGAGTGGGTTCATGCATCCAAGCAAGCACCCACTGGCAAACCCCATCTCTTTTGCCAATCACAAGCCCTTGAGGTTCCCCATGGAACTTGCTGTACCCCAAGGGACATGTGAGAATCTTGCTCTTATTAATCATTTCTTAATTCCTAAATAAAAAAAAGTTTGATTAAAAAGGAGACAGTGAATTATAATAAACAAAAAACCCTCCTGAAGTATTTAAATCTAAATTTAAATTTAAATTCTCCTAGACCCTGGAAATCCTCTCATTTAAAGGACTGAGCTAGGCCTGGGCGTTCTTAGCAATGTACAAATTTAAATCCTCCCTTGAACAAGCAAGTGGGTGAAACAAAGCAGTTCCCACAAGGCCTGTGACTCATACTTCCCCCAGAATTGGTCATTAGGTGCAACCCAGAAGTCGAGGTCTTGGCTCACTGATGGCACAGGGGAATGGCATGTGGGAACCAAGGTGAACTGGAACTCAGGAGGGCTGCTGGCTTGTCTGGTGGCTGCCAGGAATGCACTGAGCTCATCTGGTACAGAGATCAGGGCCAGTGGAAGAGTGGAAGGGCCGCCATTGCCCTTGCTTCCCCTACCCTCGCTGATGCTTCTTTTCTCACCTCACTCCTCCATTCCTGTGAGCCTGCACTTGGGGAGAGCACAGAGTGAGAGGGGTACAACTGTTATTCAGTGCATTTGCTTTGAGACCTCTTCATTCCAACTTGTTCCAATGGGCATAAAACCCCACAAGTCAAATTTATTAAGATATTGTAGAATGCAGACATCAATTAATTGCACCTGAGCAGAGGATTGAGTGTTTCTCCTTGGAGAGAAACTTTCAAGTGTAGACTTTTTTAGCTATTTTTTTCTTTCTAAAGTGCTCCACATAGCTTAACATCTGAATTCCAGGTTTTTTAGGTCATATTCTGCATAGATCCTTGGCTGCTGTCCCACCAACAGACATTACTTACTATACAAGATGTTAATAAATGCCTTCTACTTTAAAGATGTTTCCTGGGCTTGTGCCTAAGCTAACATTGAGGAGGGAGTATAATAATAAGTCCTTTAATTAAGTTCTGTTGGTTGCCTGGAATAAATAAGTGGGTAATGATCACTTTACTCACTACTTGAAATGCAATTTGCTGTAGCTGATGAAAAAGAACAATAATGTCCCCATTCATTTGTCAGTTTTCTGCTATTTGTAACACACACACACACACACATATTTTTGCCTATTTGAAAATGGTTTTAAGATTAATAGTGAGGGAGATTTTAACTTCAAAAATCAAAAATTACCTGACCTTGCCCTAATGGTACTGGTTCCCCAAGGGATGCTGGAATTCTATGTGTAGCGGGTTTGTTTTTAGTGTAACATCAATAAGTAAATAAAAAGTACTTGATAACAAGAAGACAATAAATTATGATTTAAAAAACCCTAAAAAGCCATTGTAAGTCCATCATTCTCCTAGACACTGGAAAATCTCCCATTTAAAGTACTGAGCTGGACCTGGAAGTTCTTGGTAATGTAGAAATATAAGTCCTCCCTTTGACAAGCTAAGGGGTGGAAACAATATAGTTCACATGGGAAACATGGAAAGACTTATATGAGATGGTACAGAATAAAATCTGAAGCACCAGAAGAATACATAAAAGGATAAATCAATCAAATAACCTTTTTTGATTAAAATAATAAGAAAAAAATTCTTAGTGCTTTTAAAGCTTGAAACAGACAAGGTTTTTGGACTACTCTGTAAAATAATGAGCAGTGCCTGAGTCCTACATCAAACCTGACTCCTGTTTAAGAAGCAAGGGCCAGAATCCCTTGTGAAACTTAGTTTGTTCCGTCCACCTCTTGCCAGGTGGCAAACCTTCACAGCCGTACGTTTTAGGAAGGTGAGGGCGTTCTCTTCATTACAGCACGAACAATGATCTCATTCTGGATAGTCTTCATAAAGGATTTAGTGACATTTATGTAATGCAGGCATTTATACCTCCCTGGTTTCTGAGCCTCGCTATTTCCATCCCAAACCCCTTATTTTGAGAAAATTGGCATATGGATGGAGCATGACATAACACAGATTCACGTAACTCAGCCAACCCCACATAACCAAAGATTATAGTTGGAGATAAAAGAAAAACAAATACTTTTCATGTAATAACTATCCTGAAGGAATTTAAATGGTAAACCTAGTCTGAATTCACAGGGCTTTTATTAGGCCATAGAACTGATCATACCCAAATAAAATATTTAAATTATGGGTTTTTAGAGTCAGCACTTAACTTTTAATCAAATCCTCATGCTACTTAATTTCTTTCTATTAATAATCATAATATGATATTCCCATGCAAGTATGCATAATACATCATGGAGAGTTGCTTCAGAGAAGCAAATGTAAGTTTTAAAAAACTAATTTCTGTTGGTTTGAAATATAAAAAATAATGGCCATTGGTGCTCCTGAGATTTTAATCATTTAAAGAATTACATACTTATAAGGTTGTTCCTTAATGGTGTGGGTCACTGACTTTAATGTTAGCTTAAATGCAGTTGAATTTAATAACAACACTTGCTCTTTCAGTCACAACTATGTCCATTTTTTTTTTTTTGGGGGGGGGGGAGTTGGGCTTTTTTTTTTTTTTAAAGTTCACCAATTTGTTGCATGTTATATTTATTCCAGGGCAGCTAGATGGCACCATAGTGCACAGAGTGCTGGACCTAGAATTAAGTCATTTTCATGAGTTCAAATCTAGACTCTGACACTTACTAGCTGTGGGACTCTGGGCAAGTCACTTAACCCTTTTTGCCTCAATTTCCTTATCTGTAAAATGAGCCAGAGAAAGGAATGACAAACCACTCCATTATCTCTGCCAAGAAAACTCCAAAGGGGGTCACCAAGAGTCAAACATGACTGAAACAACCGAAGAAGTGAGATGTCAACTTACTTGGTCATGATGGTCCAGATTATATTTCTACATTACCAAGAACTTCCAGGTCCAGCTCAGTACTTTAACAAACATGGAAATTGGACTTCTAGGAATACTTTTAGAGATCCTGGGGTCTAAAACTGCACAGGACTTTCAAGAAGATCCTTGATCAACCAAATCTTAAAGACCTACTATGTGTCCAAAAAATTTTTTTATAAATAAATGAAGAAACCAAGACCCATCAAGATTGAGTGGCTTGCCCTAGCTGTAGGTATAAACAGTACCTATACATGAACCCAACTTCTGATATTCAGAGATCAGCTTCCTGACACCTTAGTGCTGTGTGCTTTTTCTAAAAAAATACTGAAACTAGGCTTGGTTTTATCCCAATCCAAAAAAGTAGATACTTATATCTAATCTCTTTGAAGTGTTACAATGTAATTAAAAAGTATTGTCTAGAGTTTATATTTGTGTTTATGCAACTCTACTGTCATAATCAATCAACAGAGCTCTCTGAATTATTGACCCAATGCCTCATGGAATGGACTGGGAAAATTACCTCTCAGGTTTTATACCATTAATTTATAATACAAAACAAAATGGGCAAGAGTGCTGAGTCTGGAGTCAGGAATATTCCTCTTCCTGATTTTAAATCTAGCTTCAGATAATACTAACTAGCTGTGACCCTAGACAAGTCATTTCACAATGACTTCACTTCAATTTCCTTACCCATAAAATGAGCTGGAAAAAAAATGGCAAGGCAGTCCAAGATCTCTGATAAGAAAACTGCAATACAAAGATAGGATATCATAATTTAGTTCCAGGCCATCACAAGCTAACATTTTATAAATTAACTTGGCATTTTATAAAGTATTTCAAAAAATAATTTTAGTTTACTTCTGGTGATCAAAAGACACATAAGATAACAAAAAGATAGTTTAACAATTTAGTTCCCCTAAGAGAGAAAGCCTTCTATACATACAGTTGAAGAAGGATTTATAAGTGCTTAGTGTGCATATATATATCTATGAAAATTAAGAATTTTCATGAGGAAAACCATTTTTCTTTCAATTTTACTGATGACAACTAATTGTTTCAGTTTAACTTCTGGTTTTCATCTTTAGTCTTAATGCAAAGGATGGCTAATATGTTAGTAAGAGTTATAGTAGCACTTTTATTTATGCATTAGTATTTTTCTAGGGAACTTCCAATTTATACATTTATATAATTAGGATCATTAGCCCTTGGAAGTGACTTCAGAAGTAAGCTAATCCAACCCTCTCATTCTACAAATGGAAAAAAAAAGGAGACCTAGAGAGTTACAGTCCAAGATTACTCAAAGAGAAACTGATAGAATTGGGACAGTAAACTCCAAAGCCAGTGCTTTTATTGATCACTGAATAAGGAAGGAAGAGGAGGAGAAGGAGCTTATTTTCCTCCATAATATAAACAAGATGTAGAAATTTTAAGATTGCGTATACTTTGTGTACAATGTTAGTTTTCTAAAATCTATTTGCTACAAGGAAAGTTTGGAAGAAGGAAGAGTAAAGGGAGTGAGGATGTATAGAGAAGTAACTTTGATATAAAAAATAAATGGCCTCAATAACTATTTTAAAAAACTTTTTAAAAAGGGCAGCTAACAATTGCCATTTAGTGAATGATAAATAATGAATATATAAGTTTATTCTCAAATAAAGTTATCTGTAGATTCCATGGCTTAAACACATCTATATGCTTCATAAATTCTACTTTCCTGAGACTTAATGGCATGAAAATATGTCCTGCTGATCAAAATGCCCTTTTCCTAAGCTCCATCCCAAATTCAGCCTCCCTTCTTAGAAATATTCTCATTTCCAAGAGCAAAACCGAGCTCTTTTCTTTAACATTCAAAATCCCTATATATAGGGCTTTTATATACATGTTTATACACACACATACATATATATGTACAACTAAGCTGCAGAGATGATAGAATCAAGCATTACTCCCATATCTTTGTGACGTTCTGTTACACAGATGTTAAATCTGATCAATCATTACACAGAAAACATTCCAGGAACACCTACTAATTTGGAAATTCTTCAGGCAGTGTGTGGTTTGTAGCCTTCTACCTTCTACTTTTACATTGTCAGGTTAGAGTCCAAATCCTAATAAGGAATGAGAACCACTACAGAATGGCTTACCCAGAATATCCTACCCAAGTAGATTTCTTCATCAGCTCTAGGAGAATTACGTTTAGCTACAGAAATGCTAGGAATGTACCTGAGTAGGTGATTGTGGGAAGAGAGAATTGGTGGGGCAGAGCAAGGGCAGGGCTGTGCTTTTTAGTGTCAAAGGGAAGAGCTCTGTTTTGCTCTTGGAAATGAGAATATTTCTAAGAGGGGAGGCTGAATTTGGGATGGAGATTAAGAAAAGGGCATTTTGATCAGCAGGGCATATTTTCATGCCATAAAGCCTCAGGAAAATAGAATTTATGAAGCATCTTGGGATAATAGATCACTCATAGCTTTTGGAATTCCAAGAACCAAGGTTTCAATTCTACCTCTTGGGCCACTCCATTATGTTCTGTGGCTCAGTTTCCCCATCTGTAAAAAGAATGATATGAGGGTAGATAATCATTAAATTACCATAGAGCTAGTGAGCTGAAGGCAGAAGGTTGCATTAGAGCATACTTTGTAGGAAATGGGAGAGAGTGTTTGAGATGTCATGGGTATGCTAGGGTAAGACCATTTTTAAATTTTCAGTGTGAGCAATTACACCTCAGAAATCTGCAAACAATCCTACAGATTAGAGTTTAATGTAGCATTCTGTTGATTGTGTCACACTATGAATAGAGCATCTGCCAGGCTTCAGGAAGAACTGAGTTCAAATTTAGTATTGGACATTTGCTAACTGTGCAAACCTGGGCACAACTGTAAAATTCAGATAATAATAGCACTCACCTATTGTTGTGAGGACCCAATGAGATAATCATCGTAAAGCACCTGGCACTCGCTCTTGCTATATTATTATCGATAAGTATTAAAAATACAGATTAAATTTAAAAGTGTGCACATCTTTTCTTATATCAGCACACCCCTGTACTGCTATGAACGTTTAGAAAAACACTTTCCACCTCCAGAGAACCAATGAACTCTGAATACATACTTTAAAACATTTTTAATTTTAATTTTTTTAATTTAAAGCTTTTTATTTTCAAAATATATACATGGATAATTTTCAACATTCACCCTGAGCAAATCTTGTATTCTAAATTTGTTCCCTCTCCTCCTCCCCTTCCCCTAGACATCAATTAATCCAATATATGTTAAACACGCACAATTCTTCTATACATATTTCCACAAATATCATGCTGCACAAGACAAATCAGATCAAAAAGGAAAATAAGAAAGAAAACAAAATGAAGCATACTTTTAAAAAAAGTTTATCTTTCTTGCCTTTTTTTTTTTTGCAATGTAACTAATATGGAAATGTTTTGCATGACTTCACATGTATAACTCATAGGTTGCTTGTCTTTTCAAGGAGGGAGAGAATTTGGAACTCAAAATTTTAAAAAATGTTAAAAGTAATAATTAAAAAATAAAACGTTGTTTGAGCTCTGCAGGAATGCATCAGAAGACTCAGGAATGAAATCATCACCTGGTGACTAGACTAACCACGACATTCATGATAAATTAATAATCATATTAAATCATTTGCATAGTGTTCAAGGTTGGCAAAGTGCTCTGCTTGCATTATTGCAGTTAAGCGCCACAACACCCCCGAGAGTGGCTGCCCAACCCCTAAGAACAGCTGTGATGGACAGCGTCCTTGGGCGTGCAAAGGGCTTGACTGACCTGGGTGTGATTTTATTTGAGTTTCAGAACTACCTTGGGAGGTAGGCGGTATTTCTTTCGCCATTTTACAGATGTGGAAACTGAGACCCGAAGAGCGTCAGCGTCTTGCACAGAATCCCAGCGGTCAAGTGGCAATAATGGAATTCGAACTCGCGGCTTCTCAGGGACATAGGACAAATTAGCTCTTACATGAATGAACCTCCAGAGGCAACCGGAGGGAGAAAAGCGTGAAAATACCCGCTCCTTACGTACGCCCCGCCCCCGGGTGATATTTACAAAAACGACGAGAGCTTGCTCCTCCTTCCTCTCGCCCCTTCTCTGTCTCCTCCAATCAGATTATAGATCCACTTCCGAGCCCTGGAACGGTTGCCATAACAACAGACTCTAGGTTCTGTGCCCCTGCTGTACTCCAGCTGACGGCTTCTCCTTCGAGATTCAAATGGCTGAGTTCAAGACAGCTGACCGATCTCGGGAGGAACCGTTGATCCCCCTGCCCTCGGTGGAGCGATGGAAGAAGTTTCACTGCCAGCCCTTAGAGGATCAGTTGGAATTCTGCGATTTCCGCCCTCGGTAACTAGGGGCTCCCGAGCGCCCCGCGACGGATGCCTTTCCTGTGGGCTTTGGGAAGCGCTCCCAGCCCCGACCTTGACCTAAAGCATCTCAGGAACACCTTAGATCTCCCAGCTTCCATCCTCCCTTGCGCGCGATACCTTCGCGCCCCTCTGGTCCACGTCCGTAGCCTTTACACTCTCCTCCTTCCCCCATCCCTTCCCTTCCAGACTTCTTCGGCTTTGTACACACATACTTTCAGAGGTCCGCTAGTCCCAGCCTCTCCTTTTACCAAAGCCAGAGTGACAAGGTCGCACGGCGTCAGAGTCCAGACTTGCATCGAGGCTCCCCGATTGCCGAGACTTGATTTCTACCCTCTCATGTTCCATAACCTTTGGTATTCTTTATTCCCCCAACCCCTGACCGCGAACAGAGCTCCAGGTGAGCCAAATACAGAATTAGCTGAGTTCTTGTTGCCTGGGTGATCCAGGCAGGGGTTTAAAAAACCTTGTTTGTTGTTATGGAACCTTTTGGCTATCTGGTGAACCTTATGAACTTCTCTGAATAATGGTTTTTTTTTTTTTTTAATGAATCAAATAAAATACATAGGATTGCAAAGCCAATTTGGTTGAAATACAGTTATCAAAATATTTTAAAAGACAAGTTTACTGACATTAAGAATTCCTGCTCTAGAGAAGGGCTATCAGTCTATAACTGCTCATTAATGACCTTTTTCTGATTCCAGGAGCAGTTTTTCAATGATGAGAAGAGGAAACTTTGAAAAATATTATTTTATTGATAAAAAAAAAACGTTTGTTTTTACATCATCTTCATTTCTAACTACATCCCTTCCTTTTACCCTGCCCAACAAAGCCTTGTAATTGTTTTAAAAAAGAAAAAAAAAATTAAAGTAATTCAGCAAGCCAGAACACACATCAACTTCACATGTACAAAAAGGAGAAAACCCTCTTAATGCAAGATACTAGAAGATAGAGTGGTATAGTGGGGGAAATAAAGACAAACTCGCTAAGTGTTAGCCCTGGAGTCAGGATCATAAATTAAGAACTGGAAGGAACCTCAGCAGTTATAATTTTACACTTGAGGAAATTTGAGTTCCAAAAAGATATTTGCCCAATGGGGCCCTAGTGAAAAGTATTTGGATCCAGATGCTCTGACTTTAAATCCATTTTTTTTTTTTTTTACATCTAGTTTCCCCCTAATCTGGTTTCCAAATTTTGTAGGCTTAAGCAAGTGGTTTAACCTCTCTGGAACTCAATTCTCTCATCTATTTAAAAGGAGAATAAGGTACCATACGATGCCAATATTCTATTCCTGCTCTACCTTTAATGGGCAATAAAGAGCCTGTTTGAAAGAGCAACCTCTCACTTTCTTTTTTTTTTGCTGAGGCAATTGGGATTGTGACTTGCCCAAGGTCACACCAGTAGGACATGTTAAGTATCAGAGGCTAGATTTGAACTCATATCCTCCTGAATTCAGGGCTACCCCATCCTTCACTTTCTTATGAGATATAAGACCAGTTTAAAATATTCTAAAGAGATATTGACTAAGTCACTGTACACAAATGCTTTTTTAATCTAACAGACACATTTTTCACACATAGAAAAACACTTTTACTGTGGACAAATAAAACTGGACTCTTAACTAGTTGTAATCCTTGAAGATTCTAGCAGCTATATTTTAAATAGTATGTGGACACTGGCCAAAATGCAAATTTGGTAAAATTTCATAATATTAAATACACATTGGAAAAATCTTACCAGCATACCTCATTAAAAAACAAAACAAACAAAAAATAACTACCAACAAAATCACAGCTTCCTATAGTCACCAAACCTAAATCTCCAAGCCAAATCCTATTTATCTATGTAGGCCCACATCCTTATTGATGTAGTAAATTATGTATGTCACACAATTTTTATTTTTATTTTTTTCATACACACTTTTTATTCTCTTCCATGTATTACTCATTTTTCAGAGCATAATTAACAGAAATAAGGCAATCCTAAACTGATTATTTTTGATAAAAACTTCTATAGACTAATAGCTTTGGCTACCAGGATGTCTGATTGTTCCTTTTTTTTAATGATCCAATTTTATTTTTTAATTTTTTTAATAATCATAACTTTTTGTTGACAGAGCCCATGCCTGGGTAATTTTTTACAATGTTATCCCTTGCACTCACTTCTGTTCCGACTTTTCCCCTACTTCCCTCCATCCCCTCCCCCAGATGGCAAGCAGTCCTATACATGTTAAATATGTCACAGTATATCCTAGATACAATATATGTGTGCAGGACCGAACAGTTCTCTTGTTGCACAGGAAGAATTGGATTCAGAAGGTAAAAATAACCAGGGAAGAAGAACCAAAATTCAAAAAGTTTATATTTATTTCCCAGTGTTCTTTCTTTGGGTGTAGCTGCTTTTGTCCATCATTGATCAATTGAAACTGAGTTAGACCTTTTCTTTGTCAAAGAAATGCACTTCCACCAGAATACATCCTCATACGATACTGTATGGGGTATATAATGATCTCCTGGTTCTGCTCATTTCACTCAGCATCAGTTCATGTAAGTCTCTCCAAGCCTCTCTGTATTCATCCTGCTGGTCATTTCTTATAGAAAAATTATATTCCATAACATTCATGTACCACAATTTACTCAATCATTCTCCAATTGATGGGCATCCATTCATTTTCCTGTTTCTAGCCACTACAAACAGGGATGCCACAAACATTTAGGCACATACAAGTCTCTTTCCCTTCTTTAGTATCTCTTTGGGGTATAAGCCCAGTAGTAGCACTGCTGGATCAAAGGGTATGCACAGTTTGATAACTTTTTGGGCATAATTCCAGATTGCTCTCCAGAATGGTTGCATTTGTTCACAGCTCCACCAACAATGCATGAATGTCCCAATTTTCCCACATCCCCTCCAACATTCGTCATTATTTTTTTCCTGTCATCTTAGTCAATCTGACAGGTGTGTAGTGGTATCTCAGAGTTGTCTTAATTTGTATTTCTCTGATTAATTATGACTTGGAGCATCTTTTCGTATAGCAAGAAATAGTTTCAATTTCATCATCTGAAAATTGTCTGTTCGTATCCTTTGACCATTTATCAATTGGAGAATGGCTTGATTCTTTTTAAATTAGAGTCAGTTCTCTATATATTTTGGAATTGAGGCCTTTATCAGAACCTTTAACTGTGAAAATGTTTTCCCACTTTGTTGCTTCCCTTCTAATCTTGTTTACATTAGTTTTGTTTGTACAAAGGCTTTTTAATTTGATGTAATCAAAATTTTCTATTTTGTGATCAATAATGATCTCTAGTTCATCTTTGGTCATAAATTTCTGAAGTCAGGAAGACCTGAGTTCAAATATGGCCTCAGATACTAGCTCTATGACCCTGGGCACTTAACTCTTATTTGCCTCAATTTTTTCACCTGTAAAAATGAGCTGGAGAAAAAAATTGGCAAGCCACTTCAGTAACCGCCAAGAAATTCTAACTGGATCATAGTCATACACAATTGGACAATAACAAAAGCCATTTTAAGTGTCTAGTGAATTTACTTCTAGCAAATTATGGCAAGGGATGGGGGAAGGTGAGAGAAATGGAATTTATTCCTTCTTGACACAAGCAACTCCATTTAAAAATAAGCCTCTGTTTCATTACAGAGACATCTAACCCCTACATTTTGTTTTCCTCTAACCAAGTTTTTGTCTAAGGACAACCAAAATATATACAGTAGACTATGCCCATCTCGTCCCCTCTTCCTCTTGAATATAAGAGACTTGCTTCCTTTATAACCATCCCACCCCCAAGGACAAAGTAGTAGATTGAGAAAGTTTCTAGCCTTTTCCTTAAACACTAATGACTGACAAATGGTGGATCCATACGTTTTCTGAATCCTTTTTTAAGTATCCTTGGAAAATAGGGCTCAGAAGCCCACAAAACACCTGTTTCTATGTGCCCATGGATTTTTATATTGGTTTATAATAAAATATGGAATAAAGGCATATTTTACTCACATTGTGAGTGGAAATAATGTAGGTTTTCTTTCTGTGATAACAGTAACAAATACAGAGGACAGGTCAAAGGCAGAAAGATGTTTCTAAGGTTTGAGCCTTTGAAATTATCTTTGACTTGATCAATCTCTTGTCAAGACATTTTAAGCTTTTCTGTTTAAGTTTCTCATAAGAAAGTGAGAGATTGTTGTTTTAGTGTCACTAGTTAGTTCCCTTCTGCCTGTTAGTATTTCAAACATTGGGCTGGAATAGATTGTAGACATCTTCCAGGATCATTTACTCTTTTTTAAAATTAGCTGAGGAAACTGGATTCCAGAAAGGTTAAAAAAGAAGGGTAACTTTATTTATTTTTGCTATTTTTCTTTTCACAGTATTTCCTTTTCAAAAAATAAACTATGTAATAAACACTATATATTGTTTTCAAAACTATTCCACCTTTCTGTGCTTCCTTCTGAGTTTTTGGGTTCTTTTGGTTCTCTGTTAAGCATTTTTTAAAAATTGCCCTCCTCTACCCCACACTAGAGAAGGCCATCATTTGACACAGATATGTGTATACTTATTTACATACATATATATATATATATGTATATGCGCAAATATGCACATATATACATTCACATATATTACAACATATATGTGTGTATATATATACACACACACATATATACACATATATATATATTGCATGCTTCTATTTTTCTATTTTTCTCTGGAGATGTATAACAGTTTTCTTCCTAAGTCCTTTGTAGTTGATTTGAGTATTTATTACATTCAAAATAACTTTGTTGTTCATAGTAGTTCTTCAAACAATATTGCTGCTAACTGAATACAGTGTGCTCTTGATACTGTTCTTTCACTCTTCGTTATTTCATAAAAGTCTTTTTTCTAAAATCAATTGGCTCATCATTTCTTGTAACAGTGGCATTCTATCATAATCATAGCACAACTTGGATAGCCATTCCCCAATTGATGACTATCTCCTCAATTTCCAAGTCTTTGCCACCACAAAAAAAGAGCTGCTATAAATATATTAGAACATATTGGTTCTTTTCCTTTTTCCCTGATCAACTTTGGAAACAAACCTAATAATGCTATTGGCAAGTCAAAGAGTATGTGCAGATTTATAACTCTTTGAGCAAAATCCCAGATGGCTTTCCAAAATGATTGGATCAGTTCTAAGTTCTACCAAAAGTGTATTAATGTCCCAATTTTTTTATGCCTCCTCCAACATGTCATTTTACCTTTCTATCATTTTAGCCAATCTGATAAGTATAAGGTGATATTTCAGAAGTTTTAAATTGAAATTTTCTAATCAATAATAATTTAGAGCATTTTTCATATGTGATTTATTCATCATGAAACTGCCTGTTTATAGCCTTTGATCATTTATCATTTGGGGAATAATTCATATTCTTATAAATTTGACAAAGCTCTCCATATATTTAAGATCTGAGACCTTTATCTGAAAATATATATGAATTTTCTTTCCCCTCTAATTTTCTGCTTTCCTTCCAGTCTTGGATACATTGATTTTGTTAGTTTTTTTAAAAACAACCTTTAATTTAATATAATCAAAATTATCTACTTTATATCTCACAATGCTCTCTTTCTCTTGTTTATTCCTAAATTCTTCTGTCCATATGTCAGATAAGTGAAATGATCCAAGTTCTTCTAATGTTCTTATTATCTCTCTCTCTTTTTATATCTGAATCATGTATCTACTTTGACCTTATCTTGGTAAATGACACAAGATGTTGATCTATGCCCAGTTTTTCCAGACTGCTCCCGAAAACTTAAATCTTTATCTGTATCAAGCACAAGGTTATTACGATCATTTAATACTGCATATTGTATGTCTACTCTGTTCCATTGATCTGTCTTAATATTTCTTAGCCATTACCAGAGAAATTTAATAATTATTGCCTTATGATATCATTTAAGATCTGATACTGTTAAACCTCCTTCCTTTACATTTTTCATCAATTTCTTTGATATTCTTGACCTTTTGTTTTTCCAAATGAATTTTGTTAATATTTTTTCTAGCTCAATACAATATTTTATTGGTAATTTAATTGGGGTGGCATTGAATAAGCAGATTAATTTAGGTAAAGTTGTCATTTTCATTATGTTGGCTCTGTCAATCTGTAAACAATATTTCTCCAATAATTTAAATCTGACTTTCTTTATATAAAAAGTGTTTTAAAATTATGTTCATGTACATCCTGGATTTCTCTTGGCAGGTATACTCCCAGGTATCTTATATTGATTAGAATTATTTTAAATGAAGTATCTTTTTCTATCTCTCTCTCCCTTTTTTTTTTAAGAGTTTTGTTGATGGTTAGAAATATTGATGATTTATATGGGTTTGTTTTATATCCTGCTACTTTGATAAAATTATTGTTTCAATTAACTTTTTAGCTGAATATCTAAGATTTTCCAAGTATATCATCATATCACATAAAAAAAGAGATAGTTTTATTGTTTCATTAGCCATTCTGATTCCTTCAATTTCTTTTTTCTTCTCTTATTGCTATAGTTAGCAATATTAATACAATAATGAATAATACTGGTAAAAATGGACATCCTTATTTCATTCCTGATCTATTGGGAAGACTCCAAGTTATCCCTATTATAAATAATGTTTGCTGATGGTTCTAGGTAGATACTTCTTATCATTTTAAGGAAAAATCTACTTCTACCTAGAATTTCAAGTATTTTAATAGAAATGAGTATTGTATTTAGTCAAAAGCTTTTCTTCATTTATTGATATAATCATATAACTTTTATTACTTTTGTTTAGATATAATCAGTGATGTTAATAGTTTTACTTATATTAAGTGATTCCACTTGTCATCATGTGTAATCTTTGTGATATATTGTTATAATGGTATTTTAGCTAGCCTTCTAGTTAGCATTTTATTTGGTATTTTTATATCCCTATTCATTAATGAAATTGGCCTATAATTTTCTTTCTCTATTTCTGCCCTTCTTGTTTGGTTTAGATAACAGTACTATATATATTTCATTAAAGGAGTTTAGTAGGACTTCTCCTTTTCCTATTAATCCAAATAATTTAATATTGATTTAATTGATCTTTAAATATTTGATAGAATTTATTTGTAAATGCATCCAGTCCTTATGCTTTTTTCTTAGGAAGCTCATTTATGGCCTATACAATTTCTTTTTAAAAAATGGATTTTTTTATTATTATAACTTTTTATTGACAGAACATATGCATGGGTAATTTTTTACAGCATTATCCCTTGCACTGATTTCGGTTCCGACTTTTCCCTTCCCTCCTCCATCCCCTCCCCTAGATGACAGGCAGTCTTATACATGTTAAATATGTTATAGTATATCCTAGATACAATATATGTGTGCAGAACCTAACAGTTCTCTTGTTGCATAAGAAGAATTGGATTCTGAAGATAAAAATGTTCTGGGAAGAAAAACAAAAAATGCACACAGTTCACGCTTATTTCCCAGTGCTCCTTCTCTGAATGTAGCTGATTCTGTCCATCATTGATCAATTGGAACTGAATTAGATTTTTCTTTGTTGAAGAGATCCACTTTCATCAGAATACATCCTCATACAGTATTGTTGTTGAAGTATATAATGATCTCCTGGTTCTATTCATTTCGCTCAGCATCAGTTCTTGTAAGTCTTTCCAAGCCTCTCTGTATTCATCCTGCTGGTCATTTCTTACAGAACAATTATATTCCATAACATTTATACCACCATTTACCCAACCATTCTCCAGTTGATGAGCATCCACTCATTTTCCTGTTTCTAGCCACTTCAAAAAGAGCTGCCACAAACATTTTGGCACATACAGGTCCCTTTCCCTTTTTTAGTATCTCTTTGGGGTATAAGCCCAGTAGTAGCACTGCTGGATCAAAGGGTATGCACAGTTTGATAACTTTTGGGGCATAATTCCAGATTGTTCTCCAGAATGGTTGATGCATTCACAACTCCACCCGCAATGCATCAGTGAACCAGTTTTCCTGCATCCCCTCCAACATTCATCATTATCATGTCCTGTCATCCTAGCCAATCTGATAGGTGTGTAGTAGTATCTCAGAGTTGTCTTAATTTGCATTTCTCTGATCAATAGTGATTTGGAACACTCTTTCATATGAGTGGAAATAGTTTCAATTTCATCATCTGAAAATTATCTCTTCATATCCTTTGACCATTTATCAATTGGAGAATTATGATAACCGCGTATTTAAAATCATCTGGAGTCAGGAATTCAGCTTAAGGGAAAAATCTTCAATTTTTATTGAAGTGAAAAGGTGAGAAAGGATTGCGATAGCAATATGGGCAGCTATGACAGGAAGCCAGCTAGCAGAGGGGGATTGGAGATGAAAGGCTGTCGCAATGGCAATGCGAGCACTTGTGTCAAGACGCCAGCCAGCAGTGTCTCCTCCTGCTTCCCTCCCCACTCCCTTGCCTCCACCCACCAAAAAAGTTATGTCCTATACAACACATCAGGACTTGCACAAAGAGTGGGTGGGGGCCATTCTTTCTCCAAGCATATATATTAATAGAGTAAGGTCCAATTACTAGTTAGCCTTATGTGCTTGGGACCTCAGTGCATCAACTCGAGCTTCAGCCCTTTACATCTCCTGCTTTCTTTTATTTTAGAACACAGGTGGTCATGCCATCCCTGATTCCTCAGCGAGGTCAGAGCCCCCAAGGGAAGGTGATCACACCCTCCCTGACTTCTCAGGAAAGGAAGTGAAAGCACCAAAAAGGAGGTGATCACAACCCCCTTGACTTCTCAGGAAGGGAGGTGAAAGCACTAAAAAGGAGATAAATCATGCCCTCCCCGACATCTCAGGAAGGGAGATGAAAAGCACCAAAAGGAAGTGGGGGTTGCTAGTGGGTTTCTGGGCTGAAGGGTCTTATTATGCACAAACCCATCAGCATGGGAGGTATTACACAAGCACATAGCAACAATGCAGAGGCTATTAGTGATGACTCTCCCCACAGTCAGTGCAGGTTTGATATGGTGTAACAAACATAAATTGTACACACAAGTAATGGTATAATAAACAATATAAATCAACATGGTGTTGTAAAAGATTGCCAGAAGTCCTAGAAGGAGAGTATGTAAACAGCAGTCACACATACGCCTTCTTCAGAAGCCAAGAGATAGTCCAAAACCAATCTATTGTCCATTGCTTCACATGTCAGGGAATCCAATGATCCCCCCAAGTTTTTGAAGTCCTGCAAAAGTCTTTTTATGTGTTAGGGAATCCAATGATTCCAGCAGATTTTGAAGTCCTATAAGAGTCTTATCATTTCTCAGAAAATCCAATGATTCCTGAGGGCTTTCAAGTCTTACGTCTCAGAGAATCCAATGATTCCTGAGGGTTTTGAAGTCCAACAATTTTCTATGTCCATGAGTGGCATTTGAGCCATAACTGCCACGTTCTTTCAATGGTGAGCACAATCAGCAACAGAACCACCCGATATTTCTTGGGTCTTCTCCTTCGTTTCAAGGGTCTGCTCCGTCTCTCTGTGATGGACAAGGTGAATATGGCTTGTTGGAACCCATCTGATTCCTTCTCCACCTGTAGAGATAGAAGCAAACCCTCTCCTCCAAGCATTTAGCCTATCTGGTCCCTTCCATTCACCACTTTCTGGGTCTTTCCACATCACTTGGCGATTATCTAAAGATAGTGGAATTGCTTGCACTGGACTGCCCTTCCGGTGAGTTATAAAACCTGTCTGCCAGAGCCAGTGCATCTTTATCAAAAATCAAGAAGTTAATTGTATAAAGGGTTAGATTTAGTAGTTCTCTAGGGTTACCTGTGGCTCCTCCTTTCTTTTGTTTTTGGAGCAGCATCTTAATGTCTTTGTTTCTCCTCTCTACTATTGCCTGTCCTTGAGGATTAAAGGGTATGCCAGTGGTGTGTAAATTCTTATACTGTGCACAAAAGTGTGCAAAATGTTTGGAGGTATATGCAGGACCATGTCTGTTTTTTATTGCTTGTGGCATACCCATAATGGCAAATGCTTGTGTGAGGAATTCAGTGACCACTTGGGCTGTCTCTTTTGCTGCTGGTATTGCAAAAGTGAATCCTGAAAAGGTGTCTACCACAACGTGGATAAAAGACACACGACCGAAAGATTTATAATGGGTCACATCCATTTGCCAGATTTCATTGGGTCTCAACCAAGAGGGTTCTTCCCTGGAGGCAGTGTAGGAGCGTGGAAAGGAAGGCAAGCTGCACAGCTTTTTACTATGCTCCTAGCTTCTTCTTTTGTTATCCCAAATTGTAAATGCAAAAATCAAGCAGCCTGATGGTATTTAGAATGGGATTCCTGGACCTCCTGAAATAAAGGCATACTGGCTAATATAGTTAAAAGGCTATCTGCCTTTGAATTTCCATCAAAAATAGGACCTGGAAGTCCACTATGTGAGGGGACATGCAAGATATAAATCTTACCTGGATGCTTTCTCACTTGTTCCTGAAGCTGCAAACTTTATTTGGGCTGTGGCAATTCCTTGTATCACACCTACTGAATAGGCTGAATCAGATATTATATTTATGTCTCCTGGGTAATAAGTGAGAGCTAACATGACGCATATAATTCGTTCTGCTGAGTGGACTGAAAAGGAGTTCTGACTACTCTCTTTATAGTTAAGTCATGAGAGTATACAGAACAAATATTGTGTTTGGATGCATCTGTAAAGATAGTTGTCCTTTAAGAGAAACTTGAGAAACTTTTTCTTCAAGAATCCATCGCCAATTATGTAAAAATCTGGTTATCTTTAATGGAGACCCGTGTGTAACATTTGGAGCCATGGCTAATAAAATTTGCCACTCTGGGATGGTCTCACAACACACATTAATTTGTGTATTGGTGTAAAAGGTGTATATCTTATCAGGTCTTGTCCCAGATAATTGTACTGCTCGCTTAATGGCCTTTAATAAAATTCTAGCCACAAGCACTGGATAAGGAGTAAGGCTTTGTTCTGGTTGTGCCAGGAGGTTCACCCACTCTATCACACTGTCTCCTTGATGAAGGACTGCTGTGAGTCCTTCTTGTGTGGCAAAAACTGATATTTCCATTGGTTTTTGAGTGACTCTTTTAACCACATTGGATAAAGCCAGTTCAACTTTTCTCAAAGCCTCTTGAGCTTCTTTTTGTAAGCTGGCGTGGTGAATTTAAAGCACTGTCTCCCCTTAAAATGTCATATAATGGTTGTAACTGATAGGTAGTCAAGCCTAACACTGGTCGCATCCATTGGATATCTCCTATCAATTTCTGAAAATCATTTAAAGTGTTTAGCTTCTCTGTTCTTAAGGAATGTTTTTGTACTGTAAGCACCTTAGGGTATACTTCATATCCTAAATATTGAAAAGGAGCATGTCTTTGAATTTTTCTTCAGCTATGTACAATTTTTAGTATGTTAGTGTTTCTATGGTCTTTTGTAGACATGCTTCTAGCATTTGTTCCTCAGGTACACATCCCAATATATCATCCATATAATGTAATAGCATAACTTTTGGAAATGCTTTTCTTATTGGAGCAAGAGCAGCAGCAACATACATTTGACACATAATGGGGCTGTTTTTCATTCCCTGTGGCAAAACTGTCCATTCATATCTTTTATAAGGCTCAGCTAAATTAATGCTGTGCACTGAAAAGGCAAATCTTTTCATATCTTCCTTATCCAGAGGGATAGAATAGAAACAACCCTTAATATCTATGACCCAAAGAGGCCATTCTCTAGGCAATTGAGTAGGAGATGGAAGTCCAGGCTGAAGAGTTCCCATAGTTTCCATCTGTTCATTCACTTTTCTTTAAATCAGTGAGCATCCTCCATTTTCCCAATTTCTTTTTTACAACGAACACTGGGGAATTCCAAGGATTTAGAGAAAGTTATAAATGCCCTTGTTCAAGCTGCTCCTGTACTGTATCTAATAAGGCCTGAATTTTATCACTACCTAAGGGCCACTGTTCTATCCACACTGGTGTATCAGTTTTCCATTGGATAGGAACAGGTGAAAGTGTTGGCAGGCCTTCAACTGCAAACCTGCTTAAAAAACCAAAGCACTCATTTTTAACCCTAATTGCTGTAAAATGTCTCTTCCCCACAGATTGATTTTTTCAACTATAAAAGGAGTAAAAACTCCTGTTTTGCCTTCAAAAGTCCATCTCATGGGGCAGCACTAACTTCAGCTGCTATTGATCCTCCTACTCCAGACATGTAGGTGTCTGCTTTAATCTTTGGCCAGCGACTGGGCCAATTGGCACCTCTAATAACTGTACAATCTGCACCTGTGTCTACCAATCCTTCTAATGGTAAGCCATTTATATAGATCGTGAGCATAGATCGGTCAGCTGTTACAGCTGCTGTCCAGTATATTCCTGGATTTTGTGTTCTGGAGTCAGAATCTGGGTGACTATCACCAAGTTGCTTATTAGGATTCTGTATGAGTAAACCTGATGCTACTACTTCTCCTAGGTGATAAGTCACATATTGTCTACCTGTATTAGTGACTGGGATATTATCTACACATTCCCCAGTAACCCACATCAGTGTGTGGATGGACACTGTTTTGTAAGTACAAAAAGGAGGGAAATGGTCAAGCCTACTGGGCCTGGAGGCAAGGGATACATAGGCTGGATAGGAACAGATTTCACCTCTCCAGGGGGTATCTCAGTTGTCCCACCTGCATACAGCTCTATTCTCCCCAATTGTAATTCCTTTTTCCCATCAAGTTGCTTCCTGGCTGGTTGATTGTGTAATCCCCTTCTCCCATCATATGGCTTTCTTGCTGATTGGTCATGTCTGGGTACTGCACTTGTAGGCACTCTCTGGGTGCATCATTGGCTGCCATCATGCCCCAAGTGTTTTTTGCCTTGGGTCCTGGGGCTGGGCCCCTCATCCCATTTCACTGAATCTGAATGATTCAGTGGAAATCTCTGTTGCATTTTGGACATGGGGTATTGGGTCTTGTTCTCCCACCCTGTTTTCCCATTCTATCTCTATACCAACATTGAGCTTTCAGATGCCCTACTTTTCCACACTGAAAGCATCTACGAGTCTCTCTGGAAGTCCCTTGCCAGGAGGGACTCTGTCTTCCCATGTTTGGATTTTGGGAAGTCTGCACCATAGCCTGGCTATAAAAGGCATTTGTGCCCACTGTGGCACAGTGCCTTATCATATCCTTTAAAGCAGCATCCTTGTGCAGTCCTAGTATAATTCTTCTGCAAACCTCATTAGCATTTTCCTTAGCAAGTTGCCTTATCAAAATGTCTGTTATTGCATTTTCTCTATTTGTTCTTGGGATAGCTGTCTGCAAATGTCCCACAAAGTCAGCAAAGGGTTCATTTGGCCCTTGTGTTATTTTTGTGAAGGACCCACCTTTGTCATCTTTATTGTGGAGAGAAGCCCACACTTTGATAGCATTAGCAGCAATTTGCTCATATGCTGCTATGGAATAATTAATCTGCACTATGACATCTGCATAGGGACCTACATCTGTTAGTAGGTCACAGGTGATTGCAGCATAAACTCCACTTTGACTATTTTTTTGGGCTTGTATCCTACAGAGCTCACTATATTCAGAAAGCCACAAGTAGTTTTGTCCAGGTTCTAGGCATATCCTTGCTATAGATTTCCAGTCATTAGGGGTCAAGATTTCAAAAGCCAAATTCTGTAATAACATCTTAACATAAGCTGATGTAGCCCCATAAAGAGTCAGATCTTTGAGGATTTCTATATCAACAGGAGGATATCTTCTACTCTCTTGACCTGAAGAATTAAATTGTTGAATTACAGGAAAAATGTGGTGTTGAAATTCTGATACATTTCTCCCTTCCTCTTTGGCCTTAATTAGTCCCTTTTGCAATCTAGACATAGGAGCGGCTGGATGCTGGGGGGGAGGTGCTGGTGCTGTCACTGCCTCCCCCACTACCCCTTCTCCCTCCGGCCCGGAGGGTGAAGTTGATGGAGGGAAGTCCTTAGGTGGGGCTGAAGCTGCCTCAGATTCACCCCACCCTTGAGCCTCACTTAAGTCTCCATGCCCTGTGGGGATATGGTCATTAATCTGTTCTTTGTCTTCCTCCTTTATCTCAGGCTTCTCCATTTGGCTAGTCCTAGAGTTTTTTTCCTTTTCTTCTAGAACTTATACGGGTTCTTAAGGCCAACTGTATTATATTGTATAAATAGAATGCTTCGATGGAAATTAAATGAGGACCGTTTTTATCATAATATGCCGAGAGCTGTTGATCAATCAATGCCCAATTATCTGGAGAGATTTGCACTTCCTGTAAGAACCAAGGGCAGGTGCGTTTTAATGTACCAAGAAGTTTAGCTGTCTGTTCCCAAGTTATAAGTAGCCCTTGGTCTTCTATCAGCTTAAGCATGCTTTCTATAGTGCCACTCCTGGGTAAGGCTGGAGTGGGGGGGTTGGGGTGGGGGATGGAGAATCTTTAGCTAGGATCTGTCCCATTTTAGCCAAAAAGGGTTACTAGTTTAGTCTATTATTCTCACCTAAGTTCCTCGTCACTGAAGACTTCTTCAGTGAAAGTAGGGTCCTTGGGCCCCACATTGGGCACCAAACGTGATGACCACGTGTATTTAAAATCAGCCGGAGTCAGGAATTCAGGTTAAGGGGAAATTTTTCAATCTTTATTGAAGTGAAGAGGTGAAAAAGGATTGCGATATCAATATGGGCAAAAAGGATTGTGATAGCAATATGGGCAGCTGCAACAGGAAGCCAGCTAGCAGAGGGGTATTGGAGATGAAAGGCCGTCGCAATGGCAATGTAAACAACTGTGTCAAGACGCCAGCCAGCAGTCTCTCCTTCTACTTCCCTCTCCACTCCCTTGCCTCCGCCCACCAAAAAAGTCATTTCCTATACAACACATCAGGACTTGCACAAAGAGTGGGCGGGGGCCATTCTTTCTCCAAGCATATATATTAATAGAGTATGGTCCAATTACTATTTAGCCTCACATGCTTGGGACCTCAGTGCATCAACTCGAGCTTCAGCCCATTACAGAGAATGGCTTGATTTCTTATAAATTAGAGTCAATTCTCTATATGTTTTGGAAATGAGGCCTTTATCAGAACCTTTAACTTTAAAAATGTTTTCCCACTTTGTTGCTTCCCTTCTAATCTTGTTTACATTAGTTTTGTTTGTACAAAGGCTTTTTAATTCGATATAATCAAAATTTTCTATTTTGTGATCAATAACGATCTCTAGTTCTTCTTTGGTCACAAATTCCTTCCTCTTCCACAAGTCTGAGAGGTAAACTATCCTATGTTCCTCTAATTTATTTATAATCTCGTTCTTTATGCCTAAATCATGGACCCTTTTGTTTGTTTGTTTGTTTTTAAATAACTTTTTATTGATAGAACTCATGTCAGGGTAATTTTTTACAGCATTATCCCTTGCATTCACTTCTGTTCCGATTTTTCCCCTCCCTCCCTCCATCCCCTCCCCCAGATGGCAAGCAATCCTTTACATGTTGAACAGGTTACAGCATATCCTGGATATGTGTGCAGAACCGAACAGTTTTCTTGTTGCACAGGGAGAATTGAATTCAGAAGGTATAAATAATCCGGGAAGAAAAACAAAAATGCAAGCAGTTTATATTCATCTCCCAGTGTTCTTTCTTTGGGTGTAGCTGCTTCTGCCCATCTTTGATCAATTGAAACTGAATTAGCACTCTTTATCGAAGAGATCCACTTCATGGACCCTTTTGATCTTATCTTGGTGTATGGTGTTAAGTGTGGGTGCATGCCTAATTTCTGCCATATTAATTTCCAGTTTTCCCAGCAGTTTTTGTCAAATAATGAATTCTTATCCCAAAAGTTGGGATCCCTTGGGTTTGTCAAACACTAGACTATTAAAGTTATTGACTGTTTTGTCCTTTGAACCTAACCTATTCCACTAATCAACTAATCTATTTCTTAGCCAATACTAAATGGTTTTGGTGACTGCTGCTTTATAATATAGTTTTATATCTGGTACAGCTAGGCCACCTTCATTTGATTTTTTTTTTCATTAGTTCCCTTGAAAGTTTTGACCTTTTGTTCTTCCATATGAATTTTGTTGTTATTTTTTCTAGGTCATTAGAATAGTGTCTTGGGAGTCTGATTGGTATAGCACTAAATAATTAGATTAGTTTAGGGAGTATTGTCATCTTTATTATATTTGCTTGGCCTATCCAAGAGTACTTAATATTTTTCCAATTATTTAAATCTGACTTTATTTGTATGGAAAGTGTTTTATAATTTTGCTCATATAATTTCTGACTTTCCTTTGGTAGATAGATTCCCAAATATTTTATGGTATCGACAGTTATTTTGAATGAAATTTCTCTTCATATCTCTTGCTATTGGATTTTGTTGGTGATGTATAAAAATGCTGAGCATTTATATGGGTTTATTTTGTTTCCTACAACTTTGCTAAAATTGTGAATTATTTCTAATAGCTTTTTAGTAGAATCCCTGGGGTTCTCTAAGTGTACCATAATATCATCTGTAAAGAGTAATAATTTGGTTTCCTCATTTCCTACTCTAATTCCTTTAATTTCTTTCTCAACTCTTATTACTGAGGCTAGCATTTCTAATACAATACTGAATAATAATGGTGATAGTGGGCAACCTTATTTCACTCCTGATCTTACTGGGAAAGGTTCCAGTTTTTCCTCATTGCATATGATGTTTACAGAAGGTTTTAAATATGTGCTCCTGACTATTTTAAGGAAAAATCCATTTATTCCTATACTCTCAAGTATTTTTATTAGGAATGGATGTTGGATTTTATCAAATGCTTTTTCTGCATCTATTGAGATGATCATATGGTTTTTGTTAATTTGGTTATATACTTTAATATATTTAATAAATATTGGACTACTTGCTATCTAGGGAAGAGAATGGGGGAAAGGAGGGAAAAAGTTGGAACGGAATGTTTTGCAAGGGTCAGTGTTGAAAAATTACCCATGCATATGTTTTGTAAATAAAAAGCTATAATAATTTTAAAACATAAAAGTGTGAGTGCTATAACATCTGGTGCATAAAGGTTTAGTGTTGAAATTATTTTATTATCTATGGTACTTTTTATTATAATGTAGTTTTCCTATTTATCTCTTTTGATTAAATTTAGCTTTAATTTAGTCTAAGATCATGATGGCTACCCCAGCTTTTTTGCATCAGATGAAGCAACAAAAAAATTATACTCCAGCTCTTTATTTTTATTCTTCTAACCAGTCTTCCTAATCCGCACCCCTAAGTATTTTTCTCCTATCCTCTTCCCTTCCCTTCCTATCTAGGGAATCCTAAATTGGTATCCTATTGATTTTACATCCTTCTAAAAATCTCTTATCTTGTCCCCTTTACCCTCCTATTTCTTTATAAATTAAGACTTTTATACATATGTATTTATAGATATCTATATCTATCTGTATGTTTATCTATCTATCTAATTTCTTCTTTAATCCAGTACTGAAGAGAATATGATTCTAGTGTTACCAATTTTCTATTCTCTCTACATTTTTCATTTATGCCTCATTTGTTTGAAATAATTGCTCCATTTTACCTCTCCCTAGACAATTGTATTTTTTAGTATTATCTCAGCATAATCATCCCTAAGCCTAAGTAGTGATAATATTCTTATAGATGTTTTCACATATAAAAGTAAACAGTTTGACCTCATTAAATCTCTTATGATTGGTCTTTCATGTTTATCTTTATGTTTCAAAAGGTTGCACCCATATCTCCTCTATGGCCATAGTAGCTCACTATGGTCACGTTCTTTGTCTTTTGCTTGCTGATTTTGTTTCAAGTGGTTTATTTCTTGACCTTTAACTTTGAGTTATGAGTTGGACTCTTGACTAGGGTGTCTCAGGCTTCAGGTTCTTTGTGCTGTTGTCTCCTGAGTTCTTCAGAACCAAATGAGGGTTTTTTGCCTCCTGTAAACGCCCCCAGCTAGCAAGGTCTGCTGTAACCAGGGCCGGGATCGGGAGAGGGATCTGCAATCTTCCCCTAATCAGCCTCCCAACCCCCTTTTGTCTTGGGACAAAAGTTCCTGAAGCTGAGGCTGCCCCCCAGCACAGCTGCCTCCAGGGCTAGTTGTTCATGGATTCCCAGTATCTGCCCAGAAAAATTTGCATTTCCATCAGGTCTGACAAAGCCAGGTGGCGAAGCTGGGTGGGTTCAGGTCTTTCCCAACATCCTCCCAAATTGTCTGAGGCTGATGACCCCTTCATTGGACTTTTAATTCCTTCTGCCAAGTTCTGGAGAAATATGTGAGAGCAAGGTAGTTTACTGCCTTACCCCACCATCTTCCTAGAATCCTTTCTTCAAAAGGATCTCTTCTAAGAGCCAGGGAAGATCTAGGGAGTCCCTGGGTAAGCAAGAACAGGATTTCAGTAGTTCTCATTATCCCCATGTGGAGTGAGAAAAGTGTTCTTAAAGGTCAAAAGCCCAAGGGAACACTGGTCTGGAGTGAGGATGGGATAATCAGGCTTCTAGAAGCACTAAAATCTAACAGCTAACAATTTTGATATTTGTAATATTTTTTCAGGTTGATTTTGAGGGGTTTAGGAGATGCTTGCATTGAAGTAAAACAGCTGTTAAAGTCTCACATTAAAATTTTTCCCATATCAATTATGGGAGAAATTAAACTTGTTTTACTTTCATATTTTCTAAAAAACATACTCTTAAGAAACAAACATCCTTATTTTAAAAATTTTCAGACTATATATATGTGTGTGTGTGCATGTAGGTATGTATCTATATGTATATACATATAATATGTTATATATATATATATATATTTGGCAAGGATTGTTTGTATCAAAGTTTTTTAAAACACGTTTTTTTTCCCTAGCATTAGAAAGGTACTTGTTTATTCTGACTCCCATTTCACAATCTTCTTTTTAAAATATATTGATAATAGTATTTGTTTTTGTTTTTAAGACAAGATTTTATTCTAAAGGAAGGGATAGACAAAAGGGGGGAGAGAAGAAGAGGGAGAAAGAGATAAAGAGAAACAGAAACAGAAAGAGGGAGAGAGGAAGAGAGGGAGGGTTAGGGACACACAGAGAGAGACAGAGAGAGGGAGACAGAGAAAGAGAGAGAAACAGGGAGGGGGGAAGAGGGACAGAGACAGAGACAGAGACCCTTGGAACAAGTAGTCAGTAAAACAAATGCCCACATTGGCCTTTTACCAAAATTCCTGGCCTGACCTGGCCTGTCTCTTTGCCCCTTATTTTCATCACTCCCTTAGAATCATGCTTAGTCACTGCTTTGATCCAAGTTGCTAAGACTCAGTTGTACAGTGTTTCTGTGGTAATACAATTTCAGGATGGCGGAGTTCAAAGAAAACCAGATTTGGATTCAGGACTTCTACTTTATCTTTTGTGCTTTAGAAAAACTCATTCCCCTTCTTTGGGCATCAGTCTTACCTGTCAAACAAAGTATTGGACCAAAGGATCTTTTTAAATCCTTTCAAAAACACTTTATAAAGAGCATTTTATCAAATGAGATAAACATAACTTGTAAAAAGCATTTAATGACTACAGAGAGGTAGATGACAATTGTTCTCATTACAAGAATGGATTGTCAGGGTCATCAGAAAGAAGAGTGTAGATTCAAATTGTCAATCATTTTTTAAAATAAATAGAAAGTTTTTTTAAATCATTAATCACAGTTTCTTTTAATGATAGTTTAAATGATTTTTTATTCAGCAATGTACATGGGCTTAGAGATTCCTAAGCTCAGGATACAAATTTAATTAGGTTAGGGCTCTAAAAATCATGCTCTGGAAAAAGCAGAAAATTTCATTTGAATTAAGACTTATCCATTACTACTATTTCCTGTTACTACCAAAATTTGACTGCCATTACTACTGTATTTGCAGATATTTTTCCATCTCTGCTTTCAGCCATATTATCTTTACAATATTTTTAATCATTAAAAATGAATGAGATATTTGGATAGGTTTCTATGTGTTTTAGAAAGCAGCAAAGGTAATGTTATAGTACACAGAGCAGTGGGTCTGGGAGTTAGGAAGGCCTGAGTTCAAATTCTTCCTCAAATACTCACTAGCTGTGTGACTCTGGGCAAGTCACTTAACCACTATCTCCCATGTGACATATTTTCCTTTTCTTATCTATTAAATTCCCTTATCTATAATGAGGATATGGATAGTACCTTCCTTCCAGGGTTGTTATGAAGAACAACTGCTTTGAGTACCTGGCACACAGGGGTACTGTGTGTTAGTTATTGTTATTACTATTGTATTCTGAAAACTTTCTGAACTTAACTTGCTTGGCTTAGTTGTATATGCATGTACCTTAACAGACTTAATCAAATTTCCCCAAAATTCTATTCATATATGCCATGTTTCAAAAAACTGAAAATATAGAGATTTCCAATTTACTAAAGAGATAAAATTGGGGGTGGTTTTATTGCCATGAAGAAACCCTAGATTTGGAGACAGAAGTTCCAGGTTCAAATATGCCTTCTATTACTAAATCACTATGAGAACATTAATAATTCACATTAGCTCACTGGGATTCAGTGTCCACAACCGTAAAATGAAGAAGTTGGAATTGATGATTCTAACCTTAAATCTATGATCTATAAATAACTATGGGGTTCCTTTAATAAGCCCCCTAATGAACATAGATCCATAATGTAATCAATATGGATTCTCCAAGTGAATATTGCAACCCATTCTCATCCTTTGCCCATAAATCATTAGTCGATCATTCATTCATTAGCTAGATAGATAGTACAGTGAATAACAGAATGCCAGGCCTGGAATCCTTGATAATAAGAAGAGATTATTGTCTGCTTACTTTCATCTATAGAGAGATTTTTTTTATCCCTTTTAAAAATCCTATTTTTATCCCATTTATAAAGGGATATTTGGGATGCCTTAGCTTGGCTAGTTTCCCACTACTATTTCTACACAGCAGATTCTTCTTCACTTTCTTGCTCTACCTCCTTAACCTCCCCATTAATTTTCTCTTGTTTCAACAAACATGTTTTGTAAGTTTCCTGTGTCTGCTAATTCATTTATTTATCTTTACCAACCAGCCATCTCTTTAACTACAAATTCTTTACATATTTGGGTTTCATTTATAGAAATGTCAAACATGAATATGACCTCATTTCTCTTGATGATGATGATCTCTCCTTTCAAAACTAACAGTTAAATTAATATTTATAGTCAGTCTAAAATTGTATCAGGACATACTGCTCACTCTTCTCCCACTCTCCAGCCATCACTGTGAAAGCAGGAAAAGGCCCACACAGCATCAAGGACCATTTACAAAATATATTTATTTTAAAACATTTTGAGTTCCAATCTGTTTCTCTCCTTCCCTCCCAACCCTGCATTAGAAGCCAACATTTAACGCAGATATATCTGTGAAATCACACAATACAGACTTTCATATATCAGTTCTTTCTCTGGAGGTGGATAACATCTTCCTCCTTAAGTCCTTTGCAGCTGATTTGAATATTCACATTACTCAAACTAGGTTAGTCATTCATAGTTATTCTTCAGTCTTGCTGTTACTGTATACAACGTTCTATTGGTTCTGCTCCTTTCACTTGTCATTATTTCATGTAAGTCTTTTTGTGTTTTCTTAAAATCAACCGGCTTGTCATTTTTACAACACAGTAGTATTCTATCAGAATCATATGTCCCAACTTATTCAGCGATTCCTCAATTGATAGGCATCCTCTCAGTTTCCAGTTCTTTGCCATCACAAAGAGAGCTGCTGTAAATATTTTAGAACATAAAAGTTCTCTATTCTACAAGTTTCCCCCTGATTTTGGAGAAACAAATATAATAATAGCTTTAGTGGGTCAAGGATATGCACAGTTTTATAACTCTTTGAGCATAATTCCAGATTGCTCTCCAAAGTGGTTGGATCAGTTCACAGTTTATCAGAAAGGTAATAATGCCCTGGTTTTTTCCACATCCCTTCCAACACTTGTCCTTTTCCCCTTCTATCATTTTAGGCAATCTGATAGATGGACCAAGGACCATTTTCACCTTTATTTATTTCCCAGATTGCTATCACCAAACAGTTTGTCACTTCCTATCCAAAAACTCCAGTGGCCTATTATCACCACTGGCATCCAGAGCCCTTTGTAACCTAGCCGGCTCCTGCATTTCTGGGAGTCTCTTACTCCCCAGCATAATCTCTTTGATACAGTGAGACCGGACTCCTGGCTGCTCCAGGAACAAGGTACAACATCTCTCAGCTTTCCGTCCTCATGCCTCGAATGTTCTCCTCTGCCCCAGCTACTGATTTCCCTGGCTTCTTTTAAGTCTCCATTAGAACCCCAGCTCCTGGAAGAAGCCTTCTCCAGCCTTTTTCATTTCAGTGCCTTTTCTCTGTTAGTTCCTATTTATCCTGTGTTTAGTTTGACTTGTATGTATGAGTTGATATTGTCTTCCCTATTAGATTATAAACTTTATGAGGGCAAAGATTGTTTTTTTCCTTTTTTATTCTGAATGTGTAGCACATAGAAGGCACGAAATAAATGTTTGTTTAGTTGACTTGAACCTGTCTAAGCCTCTTTCTACTTGCTCAGCATGATCCTTACAAAGTTCTTTCCAGCTTTTGCTTCCAGAGTCTGTGATCCATGGGGATGAGGCCTGGAGAACACCTTCCATGCAATAGGGAGACATTGGGCTCTGGTGCTGGAAAACTTCCCCCTTTCTGGCACATTTAAAATTTTATTTGGCCTACACAAAATGGAAGACACTTTTTTTCAGCAGGCAACATTTTATATAAAGCAGTGATCACCATACTGAAGCCTTTTTTGTCTTTCTTCCAGGGTGGACTTGTCAGATAATTTGAGAGTAGGCTATTTTTCAACAGATCGTGCTACTCAAACAGACATCTCTGAAGTTTTGGAATTAAGACAGCTAAGTTATACAACACAAAAACTAGCCAAGGTAATATCTTGATTTTCTTTTAGATTAATTCAATACTTTCATATCTTTATTATGTTAGCTTGTGTATCTTTTATTGATTTTCTTGAGTTTCTTGAAACACACAGTTTTGCTTTTTTTTTTTTTAATGATATTCAGCAGCTCTTGGCAGCATTAATTAAACCTCAGTGATGGTTATTTCATTAGTGAATATACTTAACCTCCATTAATATTCATGTATATTAATTTGTATGATGAAGTGTCAGTTTTGTTTTTCTCCCTGAAATTTGCTATACATCTGTGGAAATTTATTCAATTATATGTAGGGAGAAAAAGACTGAACCTGAAGCACATTTATATGTATATGTGTATATATGTGTATATCCATGGATTATAGTTCTAGAACTGGAAGTAAACACAGAGACCCTGTGTACTCTATCCACTTCATTTTAAAGATAAGGAAACTGATCCTCAGGGAAGTTCACTGACTTGCTCTCACTCCCCCAACTACATTATATTTAGCTATTTTTTATTTACTTGTATTTTATCTCTTCAATTTTTTCTTTGTGTGATTATATGTATACTTTCTGTCTTCCTCATTAGAAGTGTTTGAGATTAGGAATTGTTTCATTCTTGTATTTGTACTAGTAGCACTTCACATAATACCTACCACATAGTAGATGATTAATAAATGCTTGTCACAATGATTCATTACCTTAGACATACCTATGTCTCTATCTTTTAAAAAATTTTACAAATAAGAGCTTGGTTTATTGTTTTGTATTCATTATCTAGACTTAAAAAGTGATGCAGAAAATGTTAATAATGCAAATTAAATGGAGAAATGTGTCATGGATACATCTCTACATTTACCAGAACTCTTAGTTAACATCTATGCCATTAGAGACTATCAATGTTAATGAGACCATAGATCCATGAAAATATCAAAGTATATACTATGTAATATAACAAAATTTAAGTATATATTTTTATATCAAAATACTTGAATATATGTTATATGAAGAAGAGTGAATAACATATTTGTAAATAGAACCCACATGTATAACTAAACTATAATGGTAATTTTTTTTTATCTTGACTTTTATTTATGTTTTTTTTAACTCAATAGTTGTTTATTTTTTTTCTAATTACATGTAAAGATACTTTTTCAACATCCATTTTTATAAGATTTTGAGTCCCCAGTTTTTTCTTCTTCCTTCCCTTACCACCCCCTCCAAAAAGACAGCAACCAATCTGATGTAGGTTATAGATGTACAATCTTTTAAAAATATATTTCCATAGTAGTCATGTTATGAAAGAAAAATCAGAACTAAAGGGAAAAACATAAAGGTCATTTTAAACACCTTGCTGAAATCATGAATCTCTTAAAGCAATGAAGCTCCTACTTTCTTGTTGGCCAAATAGCTTATAAAGGATTTCCAACAAGAAGCAAACATAGTAATTTGAATTCCATTCCTCCTTACTGAAAAGATCACTAAACACCAAGTCAGGAGATCTGATCCTGTGTCTGCTATTTACTAACACTATGATCTTATACAAGTCACTTAACTTTCCTGGGCCTTAGTTTCCCTGGCTGCAAAATTAAATGACTTAATCATCTCTAAGATCCCTTTCAGCTGTCTCCCATCTGATCCCTTCCCATACAGCAGAATTACTACAATTTTGCACTTTATTTTCCAAATTCCATGAAACATGTTTAACTGAAACTCATCTCAGATCTTTCTTTAAACCCAGCCTTTAAGCCCATCGGGCAATATACTGAGTCTCAATCCCTCAATCCGAAAGTATTCCAATGGGGTTCTAGACACTCATTTATTGTTTCTGTTTCTCTCTCTCTCTCTCTCTCTCTCCCTCTCTCTCTCTCTCTTTCTGGTATCCCAATAGGGGAGATAGGCTAAGGTAAAAAAGTTGTTCATCCTCTGTATATCAAGCTCCTCTTGAAGGCTGTTGGGTCACTTCTGTCCTTTAAATCAAAGATCACTTTATCTCTTTAGTTGTCATTGTAAGAGTAAACAGAATTAGGTAAGGATGATCTGAAATAGAATCAGTCCTGGATATATCTCTCTCTCTCTCTCTCTCTCTCTCTCTCTCTCTCTCTCTCTCTCTCTCTCTCTCTCTCTCTCTCTCATACAAGACACTGGTATCTTTTTATTGTATATTAAGATTTGCAAAGAATATTAGAAAATTCAAGAACATCTTGTTGCCAGAAAGCACACCACAAATGGATGAAGTTGTTGAGTACCCACTGGGGATTTTATTAGTGCATCAAGAACCCACCTGGCTTTAAATATTTTCCTACTGCTCTGCCGTGATATTCTTCCTTGCCTTGGTGACCTGAAATTCATACGATGAAGACCATTCCTTTGGGATAGACAGTGAAGGGAAGAGCATAAAAGTCAAACAAGGTGATAGAAAAGGGGGTAGAGGGAAGGAGGGGTGGGAGAGGAATATGGGGGAGCAGGCGGTCATAGTGGTGAGAATCACTCTAGCTTGTTAGAATCGATAAGTATTTAGTTTATCAAATGGATTAATTGTATCTTTGGAAGAGAGCCTGCTTGATCCTGTCAGAATGGGATGAAGAACAGTTAAGTTTTAATGAAGAAGATGGGAGGCAGTAGGATTAGCAGTACTGCATGCCAAGAGAGAAAGGAAAGAGAGAAGACTGGAGGATCAAGGGCAAGCCTGTCAGATGGAGTTAGGAGATGGAGTTTGTGTGATTAGCTGTATGACTTGCCCAGTCTCCCTAAACATAGGTCTCTTGTTCATCTGTAAAATGGAAGAAGGGCTGTACTATTTTCACTCAATAATTGGGCTGTTGAGTGATATATGAGAACAATTTCTATAAAGAACTCTATAATAGTCAAGCACCGTCTTCACAGGAAGTGCCATGTAATTATGGCCTACTGGCATTTATTTGCCTTTGTAATTTGGAACAAGTTAATTAACCTCTGAGCCTTAGTTTCCTTTTCTGTAAAACGAAAGCATTGAATTATATAATCTCTAAGGTTTCTGTCAAGTCTAAATCTGTGATCTTATAATTTAATAATTGTATCATTATGAGAAACAAGAAGGAGGGAAATATTGCTTAGGATGGAGAAGGTCATTTAACCTCTGATTGCCTTAGTCTCCTCACCTGTAAAATGAAGATCATGCTTGTTGTGAGTTTAGAATACAATACTTAAAAATGCTTTGAAAACTTTAAAGTACTATATAAATGCTAGCTATTATTGCTGTTGTACAATTATGTTGCTCAGTCTAAGAACTTAGGATAAGGGAACTATGTGGCAAATACCTAGTTAGTCTAGTTTAAAATCTTTTCTAGAAATATTCCTCTCTGCATCTGATAATACATATTTTAATTTTTTTTAGCTTACTGATGTTCTTCAGCAAGATTTTAAATACCTCAAATTATACCTTGAGATGCAGTTTCAGGACCAGTTGAAAGAAGAATCCATGAAACTTTACCAAAAACTACAAATGATTATTCAAGAAGTAGTAAATCTTCATGAAAAGGTACAATTCTGATCAGTCTCTATTCTGATTAGATGATCTTGTTGATTATTTGGTTTTTTTTTTTAGTGCTATTATGAATTAACCAAATAAAGGCAACAGATTGATTTGCATATATGAAGCACCAACTCTGCACTTTAAGGGGAACTCCCATGATTGGAATAGAACCAGAAAGAATGATGATGACTGTACTTTTCTGAGAAACTTTCCAAAATTCTGGCGTCATGAGAGCCTCTTATCTAGAACAAAGAGTAGGCAGAACTTGAAATTAACTGCCATGTTGAATTGGAATAAGATTATTGATCATTTTATTTTTAATACAATTATAATTATGAATAGAAAGCAGGTTTAACTTTTGATCATCCAGGAGCTGCTAATCCAGTTGAGTTATTCAGATTTCTGTCTTCCCTCCATTCCTCTTGCTGAACTTTTTGCAGTATATGATGCCAGAAAGGACAGGGGCAAAGAGAGGATTTCAAATTTAGATGGATCTTTATTACTTTTCCAGCAGCTCTGCCAGGAGGTTCAGGGAAGATAGTTTAAACTATTGCCTAGAAAAAATTTTAGAATTACCTTTTTTAGTATAATCCCTGTTTTTCTTGTTTTCTTGAATTATATATAATCAAGAATTGAATATAATAGAAATAGATGTGGTATAGAGAATAGTACGAAGAAAAGTGATTTCCAATAGAAGTTTCCAGTTAACTAGAATAATGTGAATAACAGTTGTATATTATGAAAAATGATTTAGTAGATGAGGTTAGGATGTGCTAATAATTTCACTTACTTTTGAATTGTAGAATGAAGACACAATGAGAAAAAGCTTCTATAAGCAGTTATGTGATGCCATTGCTTCTATCAGAGGAACCTATTCGGTAGGTTTTGTAGTGATAGAATGTTTCTGATAGGATTCCATTTCAGTTACATTTTCTAAATTCTAGGGCCTGGTCTTTTACTTCCAAATCTGCCATCTTAAAATTCACTCAGCAGCAATCAGGTTTTGATAATTAACTTAATTTATTGATTTATAGTGGCAGCTACATCTGCCAGTGGTCATGTGAATGTGTGTCTGCTATCCAAATTGCCCCTTTTCTTTTATAAAGATTCATGGGAAACTAAATCAGTAATTATAATTATAAGTAGTTAACATTTATATAAAGTTGACTATGTTTCAGGCACTTGTACTAAGCATTTGAACACTTATTATTTCACTTTATTCTCACAACAGTCCTGAGAGGCAGGTGCTTTATCCTTTTTCCCATGCTCTGTTCTATTTCTTTGGGTCTTTTCTGTCCACAGATATATTTATTATACCATAACTCTAAGGCAGTTAGTGATTATCAGCATGGTAATGCAGCATCTTACAGTTAGTAGATGTTAAATTGATAAATATTTGTGCAGCTTGAATTGCAAGAGTGGGAAGATTTAGATTTGGAGTGGAAGAACCCTCCAATTCAACTCTTATCGAGGTGGCAATGGGCAAAGGGCTTAAATCTTGAAACTCCTGTTTCTTCACCTATAAAATGAGAGGGGGAGCTCTAGATAAAAGCTTTATAAGCTGTGGGTTGTGACTTCATTCACATAACTGAATGTGGGGGTCACAGTAAATATTTGATTTGCATACCTATTTTATATGTCTACATATAAAATTTCAAGTAAAATTTCTCAGGCAAAAGTGGTTAAAAGTGGAAAAAGTTTAAGAAGCCCTGTACTAGATGATCTCTAAAGTTTTTTCCAATCTTATTTTAATTCTTATGAATTAACACTTTTTTTCCCTTTTTTAAAAAGTTTTATTTAATAATTACTTTATTTTGACAGAATCCATGCCAGGGTAATTTTTTTACAACATTATCCCTTGCACTCGTTTCTGTTCCGATTTTTCCCCTTCCTCCCTCCACCCCCTCCCCTAAATGGCAAGCAGTCCTATATATGTTAGATATGTTGCAGTATATCCTAGATACAATATATGTTTGCAGAACCGAACAGTTCTCTTGTTGCACAGGGAGAATTGGATTCATAAGGTATAAATAACCCGGGAAGAAAAACAAAAATGCAGATAGTTCACATTTGTTTCCCAGTGTTCTTTCTTTGTGTGTAGTTGCTTCTGTCCATCATTTATCAATTGAAACTTAGGTCTCTTTGTCAAAGAAATCCACTTCCATCAAAATATGTCCTCATACAATATCATTGTCGAAGTGTATAATGATCTCCTGGTTCTGCTCATTTCACTTAGCATCAGTTCATGTAAGTCTCGCCAGTCCTCTCTGTATTCATCCTGCTGGTCATTTCTTACAGAACAATAATATTCCACAACATTCATATACCACAATTTACCCAGCCATTCTCCAATTGATGGGCATCCATTCATTTTCCAGTTTCTAGCCACTACAAACAGGGCTGCTACAAACATTTTGGCACATACAGGTCCCTTTCCCTTCTTTAGTATTTCTTTGGGATATAAGCCCAATAGAAACACTGCTGGATCAAAGGGTATACACAATTTGATAACTTTTTGGGCATAATTCCAGATTGCTCTCCAGAATGGTTGCATTCGTTCACAACTCCACCAACAATGCATTAGTGTCCCAGTTTTCCCGCATCCCCTCCAACATTCATCATTATTTTTTCCTGTCATCTTAGCCAATCTGACAGGTGTGTAGTGGTATCTCAGAGTTGTCTTAATTTGCATTTCTCTGATCAATAATGATTTGGAACACTCTTTCATATGAGTGGAAATAGTTTCAATTTCATCCTCTGAAAATTGTCTGTTCATATTCTTTGACCATTTATCAATTGGAGAATGGCTTGATTTCTTATAAATTTGAGTCAGTTCTCTATATATTTTGGAAATGAGACCTTTATCAGAACCTTTAACTGTGAAGATGTTTTCCCAGTTTGTTGCTTCCCTTCTAATCTTGTTTGCATTAGTTTTATTTGTACAAAGGCTTTTTAATTTGATGTAATCAAAATTTTCTATTTTGTGATCAGTAATGGTCTCTAGTTCATCTTTGGTCACAAATTTCTTTCTCCTCCACAAGTCTGAGAGATAAACTATCCTATGTTCCTCTAATTTATTTATAATCTCGTTCTTTATGCCTAGGTCATGGACCCATTTTGATCTTATCTTGGTATATGGTGTTAAGTGTGGGTCCATGCCTAATTTCTGCCATACTAATTTCCAATTATCCCAGCAGTTTTTATCAAATAATGAATTCTTATCCCAGAAGTTAGGGTCTTTGGGTTTGTCAAACACTGGATTGCTATAGTTGACTATTCTGTCTTGTCAACCTAACCTTTTCCACTGATCCACTAATCTATTTCTTAGCCAATACCAAATGGTTTTGGTGACTGCTGCTTTATAATATAATTTTAGATCAGGTACAGCTAGGCCACCTTCCTTTGATTTTTTTTTCATTAATTCCCTTGGGATTCTCGACTTTTTATTGTTCCATATGAATTTTATTGTTATTTTTTCTAGATCATTAAAATATTTTCTTGGAAGTCTGATTGGTATAGCACTAAATAAATAGATTAGTTTAGGGAGTATTGTCATCTTTATTATGTTTGCTCGGCCGATCCAAGAGCACTTAATATTTTTCCAATTATTTAAGTCTGACTTTATTTGTGTGGAGACTTTTTTATAATTTTGCTCATATAATTCCTGACTTTCCTTTGGTAGATAGATTCCCAAATATTTTATGGTATCACCAGTTATTCTGAATGGAATTTCTCTTTGTATCTCTTGCTGTTGGGTTTTGTTGGTGATGTATAAAAATGCTGAGGATTTATGGGGATTTATTTTGTAGCCAGCTACTTTGCTAAAATTATGAATTATTTCTAATAGCTTTTTAGTAGAATCTCTGGGGTTCTCTAGGTATACCATCATATCATCTGCAAAGAGTGATAGTTTGGTTTCCTCATTGCCTACTCTAATTCCTTTAATATCTTTCTCGACTCTTATTGCCGAGGCTAGTGTTTCTAATACGATATTAAATAATAATGGTGATAGTGGGCAACCTTGCTTCACTCCAGATCTTACTGGGAAAGGTTCCAGTTTTTCCCCATTGCATATGATGCTTACTGATGGTTTTAAATATATGCTCCTGACTATTTTAAGGAAAAGTCCATTTATTCCTATGCTCTCAAGTGTTTTTATTAGGAATGGATGTTGGATTTTATCAAATGCTTTTTCTGCATCTATTGAGATGATCATATGGTTTTTGTTTGTTTGGTTATTGATATAGTCAATTATGCTAATAGTTTTTCCTAATATTGAATCAGCCCTGCATTCCTGATATAAATCCTACTAGTGTATTATCCTGGGGATGATTTTCTGTAATCTTTTTGCTAATATTTTATTTAAGATTTTAGCATCAATATTCATTAGGGAGATTGGTCTATAATTTTCTTTCTCTGTTTTCAGCCTACCTGGTTTAAGTATCAGTACCATGTCTGTGTCATAAAAGGAGTTTGGTAGGACTCCTTCAATCCCTATTTTTTCAAATAGTTTATTTAGCATTGGAGTTAATTGTTCTTTAAATGTTTGGTAGAATTCACATGTAAATCCATCTGGTCCTGGGGATTTTTTCTTAGGGAGTTGATTGATAGTTTGTTCTATTTCTTTTTCTGAGATGGGACTGTTTAGGATATTTACTTCTTCCTCTGTTAGTTTGGGCAAGCTAGATTTTTGGAGGTATTTTTCTATTTCATTTAAGTTGTCGAATTTATTGGCATAAAGTTGGGCAAAGTAACTCCTAATTATTGCTCTAATTTCCTATTCGTTAGTGGCGAGTTCTCCCTTTTCATTTTTAAGACTAACAATTTGATTTTCCTCTTTCATTTTTTTAATCAGATTTACTAAGGGTTTGTCTATTTTGTTGGTTTTTTTTCATAGAACCAACTCTTAGTTTTATTAATTAATTCAATAGTTTTTTTACTTTCAATTTTATTGATCTCTCCTTTTATTTTTAGAATTTCAAGTTTAGTGTTTGACTGGGGGTTTTTAATTTGTTCCTTTTCTAGCATTTTTAGTTGCAAGCCCAATTCATTGACCTTCTCTTTCTCTATTTTATACAAATAGGCCTCTAGAGATATGAAATTTCCCCTTATTACCGCTTTGGCTGCATCCCATACATTTTGGTATGATGTCTCATTATTATCGTTTTCTTGGGTGAAGTTATTAATTATGTCTATGATTTGCTGTTTCACCCAATCATTCTTTAGTATGAGATTATTTAGTTTCCAATTATTTTTTGGTCTACTTCCCCCTGGCTTTTTGTTGAATGTAATTTTCATTGCATCGTGGTCTGAAAAGGATGCATTTACTATTTCTGCCTTACTGCATTTGAGTTTGAGGTTTTTATGTCCTAATATATGGTCAATTTTTGTATAGGTTCCATGAACTGTTGAAAAGAAAGTGTATTCCTTTCTGTCTCCATTACATTTTCTCCAGAGATCTATCATATCTAACTTTTCTAGTATTCTGTTTACTTCTTTGACTTCTTTCTTATTTATTTTGTGGTTTGATTTATCTAATTCTGAGAGTGCAAGGTTAAGATCTCCCACGATTATAGTTTTACTGTCTATTTCTTCTTGCAGCTCTCTTAATTTCTCTTTTAAGAATTTAGATGCTACACCACTTGGTGCATATATGTTTAATATAGATAGTGCTTCATTATCCATGCTACCCTTTAGCGAGATATAGTTCCCTTCCTTATCTCTTTTAATTAGATCAATTTTTGCTTTAGCTTGATCTGAGATCAGGATGGCTACCCCTTCTTTTTTGACTTCACCTGAAGCATAGTAGATTTTGCTCCAACCTTTTACCTTTAACCTGCATGTATCTCCCCGCTTCAGGTGTGTTTCCTGTAAACAACATATTGTAGGATTCTGGCTTTTAATCCATTCTGCTAACCGCTTCCTCTTTATGGGGGAGTTTACCCCGTTCACATTTATGGTTAGAATGACCAATTCTGTATTACTTGCCATCTTGTTAACCCCGGTTTATGCTTTTCTCCCTTCTTTCCCCTTTACCCCCCTTCCCAGTATTAAGCTTGTGAGCACCACTTGCTTCTCACAGCCCTCCCTTTTTAGTATCCCTCCCCCCGCCTTAGAGTTCCTCCCCCTATCTTACCCCTTTCCCTCCCAGTTTCCGTATTCCTTTCTACTTAGCTTATTCCTTCCCTTTTCACTTTTCCTTTCTCACTTTTCAATGAGGTGGGAGAAGTTTCACCATAGATTGAATATGTCTAAAATTTTTCTCTTAAAGCCAATTCTGAAGGCAGTAAGATACCCACTATATTCATCTCCCTCCATTCTGTCTCTCAGATATAATAGGTTTCCTATGCCTCTTCATAAGATGTACTACCCCCACTTTACCCTTTTTCTGGTACAATGTCCTTTCCACATCAGTTTCTAGAACAAGGTATACATGTATTCTTTATACATCTTTATAGCCGAAATATAGTTCCCAAGATTAATCTTTACCTTTTTAGATTTCTCTTGAGTTCTATATTTGTAGATCAAATTTTTTGTTAAGTTCTGGCTTTTTCATCAAAAATAGGTGAAATTTGCTTACTTCGTTGAATGTCCATCTTCTTCCCTGGAAAAAGATGCTCATTCTAGCTGGGTAAGTTATTTTTGGTTGCATACCAAGTTCCTTAGCCTTTCGGAATATCATATTCCAGGCTCTTCGATCTTTTAGTGTGGATGCTGCCAGATCCTGGGTGATCCTTATTGTGGCTCCTTGATACTTGAATTGGGTTTTTCTAGCCGCTTGCAATATTTTTTCCTTTGTCTGAGGGTTCTGGCATTTGGTCACTATATTCCTTGGTGTTTTGATTTTAGGATCCCTTTCAGTGGGTGATCGATGAATTCTTACAATGTCTATTTTGTCCTCTGTTCCTATGACTTCTGGGCAGTTCTCTTTGATAATTTCCTGGAAAATAGTGTCCAGGCTCTTTTTTTCATCATGCTTTTCTGGAAGTCCAATGATTCTCAGATTGTCTCTCCTGGATCTATTTTCCAGGTCTGTTGTCTTCCCCAGAAGGTATTTCACATTCTTTTCCATTGTTTGATTTTTTTGGATTTGCTTGACTGATTCTTCTTGTCTCCTTGAGTCATTCAATTCCAATTGTTCAATTCTGATTTTCAGGGAAGTATTTTCTTCACTCACTCTTTTAAAATCTTTTTCTAATTGTCCCATTGAGTTCTTTTGTTCTGTGGAATTTTTTTTTCCATTTCCCCAATTTTGTTTTTTAGAGAGCTATTTTCTGTTTCCAGTTCACCAATCCTATTTTTCAAGGATTTGATTTCTTTATCCACTCTCTCTTTAACTGACTTCTTCAGGCTCTTTTGCCATTTTTCTTCTAGCTCCCTTGTGAGAGCCTTTTTAATTTCCTCCATGAGATTCATCTGTGCTGAGGAACAGATGATCTCCTCCTTTGGGGATTCACCTGGGGACTGTCTGTTTTTAGTGTCCTCAGGATTTAGAGTCTGCTCTCTATCTGTATAGAAGCTGTCAAGGGTTAACGTCCTCTTCAGTTTCTTGCTCATTCTGTCTAATAATCAAAGACAAACTAGCAAAGAAAAAAAGAAAAAACTGGAGTCTTTCTTTGAGGGAGGGGCTGGGTAGTGTTACCGAGCTTCCTCTACAGACGGCGGGGGCAGCAGTGAGGCACTAGCCCTACTGTGCTGCGCCTGCGCTCTGAGATCCCAGAGCGTGCTGAGTCACTGTGGGGGGATGGAGGGGTGGCCAGGTCCCGAGAGACTCCAGCTGTTTGGGGTTGTATTCTTCACCCCCGGTGTTTTTAGCTTCTCTGCTGGGCTGCTGACTTGCTGCCAGGGCAAAAGTATCTAATCCTGTAGCGAAGCTCTCCCCGCAGAGACAGCTGCAATCACTCCCCACCCCCCTCTCCAGTCTGCTCCCGTGCTCTCACTGCCACTGCCCACCGCCTGCACCCGATCCAAAACCGTCCCAGCCCTCCAGTAAAGACAGACCTTTCTTGGCGAATCTCAAGGATGGCTTCTCTTGGTAACTATTTGTGGGGTTTTTTTCAGTCAAGCATTAATTCAGAGGCTTGTAATGAAATGGATAGTGAGAGAAAGCACGGAGCTACACAGCTGTGTGCCTCCTCTCTGCCATCTTAACCGGAAGTCGAATTAACAATACTAATTTATACTAAGGTAGACCTGTGTTTGGTGAGCTGAAATATTTAGTATAAGTAAAGGCACCATTCCAGGGCTACTTTATCATTATATCATTGATTTGAAATGATTAGTATAAGTATAGCACCCCCTCTGGAGCCATTCACCAACTTTCACTTCTGCTGGTAGGTTTGGTCCCTAGAGGATGGCAATTGCTTCAGCCCTTAAGGATTGAGGGTTATTTTTAATGTAATGAGCCCCCATCAAGTGTGCTCCCCACTGATGATCATTTGACCCACAGAAATGAACTATCTTTTTTAAAAAGGATACTAAGCAGGTGCAGCAAGAACAGATGTTACAGAAACACCCCCTTTCCCTGTGTTGGGGAATATACTCCCCTAAGTCTATACAGAACAGAGACTGGAAAGTGGGCTCAATCTCAGAGAAGAGAGCTCTCTGCTCCTGGAAGTCCTTCCCCCCGCCCCCTCCATAGAGTCCATTGACATTCTCTCTGCTGGGCCCTGAGGATGGAGAGTTAGTGTCCTTGAGAGCCCCTGAACAACTTCTTTCAGCAAGATAATTGTGTCTCTGTACTCCCAGTGCAGATCCTACCATCAGCTACTACTGTTCAGAGGCATTCTTACAAACTCTGTTTGGAAACTTAAAATCATTTGGCTTTTCATTATCTGGCTTAGAGGGGTTTGGGGGAGAAGGGTAGAAACTCTAATAGCCTCTCTGCCCCCACTTCTTTTTCCTCCCTGCCCCTAATATGAGCACAAGGATCTGCTTCCTCAAGCACTCCTGAAACCTAACTCACTTCCGATTGGAATGCCTTCTCTCTCCCAGCTAATCCAGATGGCTCAAAAGCCCTTCTCTCCTCCCACATTTGTATTTTTCCCTACTCTCCCTCTGACTGACTAGTCAGTTCAGTAAAAGATACCTAGAACTGGTTGATAGCTCTGATAGCAATTGGCCAGAAGCCAATTCTGAGGGCCTCCCTTTCCCAGATAATACTTTTATGATGGTGAATTAGACCATCTATGTTTCATTCTTACCTGGCTCTTGGCCTTTGAAGGGGCATTGTCTCAGATAAACAGAGATCCACAAAAGATCTTAATTTAGCAGGGCCAAGTCTACATCCTTGACTTTCTGGACTCTGATGAGGCTGGAGGAGGTGAGGCTGATGACTTTGCTCAGCTCTGCCTCCCTTAGGCCCCATTCACTGAAAAGTCAAACCATGGCCATCATGATACCATTGGTCCTATTGAAAACAAAGGATAAACACTAACTTTAATTGAGTCATTGATTCATCTGAGGTGTCTAAGACCCTGGGTGGCAGCAGTGAGCAGAGCTTTGCTCAGAGTCAGGAAGACCTGAATTCAAATTCTGACTCAGTTTCAAGCTAGTTGTGTGACCCTGAGCAAATCAGGTGTCCTGTGGCTGCCTTAGGATCATCAACTATAAAATGGGATTAGTAACAGCTACTACTAGCTATGTGACTCACAAAAGGAGGTTTATGACTGTTTTGTTAGATTAACCAGCCTAAATCTAATTGTAGATTTCTTTTGCCAATCAGGCTCACTACTGCATCCTGTTAGCACAAGAAAATTCTTTTTTTTTTTTTTTTGGTTTTGTCTTGTTTTTTTTTCCAAGCACCCTCACACTTTCTCTTTTGAATAGGAAGGAAGTCACCCAGGGTTTCCCTATATTTAGCTGGGGAAGGAAATTCTTCCCTCATCCATCCTCAGCTAGTAGGATACAGAGCATCCATGTAAATTGTTTTGAAGTTATAATAAAACTTATAGAGTTCCATTGTTACATCTTTTCCCTGACCATGGACAATGTTCCTTTATCTTTCTGGGCAACAGTTTCCTTGTCTAAAAAATAAGAGGGATTGAGTAGTTGGCCTGGGAGATCCCTTTCAGCTTTAAATCCATGACTCTACAACCTCCTGCTGCTACATTTATTCCCTGGCAGAAGTAAAGTAGTAATTATGTGTTGCAGTGTAGAGATTTGAGTTTTGTATTGTGGAAATCTTGTCACCCAAGTAGCATCCAAGCAAGTACATTTTGTGCTACCAACTTCTGAATTGTTCTTTCTTGGTCAATTTCTAGCTTCCATTTCTTCTGATATTCTGGACTCAAATGAGTTTTCCATGACTTATTTTCTAATCTGGATTTAATTCCATTGATTTTCAAAATTATATTGATGGTTTCGTGATACTGAAGAATTACATATTTCTCATAATATTTAGATTACAGTTACAGGTTAAGGGGAAGATCCTCTCTCTTAAATATTTACTCTGAGAGCCAGTAAGCCTGAGATTGTTCAGGGGCAAAGGCTTCCTCCCTCCTCTCTCCTATCATCCTATGTCTGGTTTTTCTGTCTTGTCATTAGAGCACCAATGATAATCGCCACCATATGACAATGTTAGAGTTGTGAAGGTGTTAAGCTTTCTGCCTGATTAGCTAGTTAATTCTATTTTAATCTAAGATTATCCTTCTCAGTTTACTAAGATTCAATATCCACAATAAGAGTATTCTTAGGGATTATTGTAAGAATCTGATTTTTTCAAGTTTAATATCTAGCAAATTAGCAAATGTAATGAGATTTGAAGCGAAGGAGAGGGACTGTTATTTCCTCTGGGAAATTCCAAAACACTTTTTCTATCCTCAGCTACCCATCTTTTGAAAAAAGATTTTCTTTCTTATCATTATGAATTTGACAAGTATCAACAAATATTCTTGTACAAAGAATGCAGAAAAGGATTATATATGCTATCTTGAATCTGTAGGTTGTAGTTAACAGATATCAGGTAGGACTTCTTAAAAATCTGTATTAAAGTTAATCCAACTGGCCACCTTTTAAGTATCAGTTCCATCCTGATGATGCTATAAAGACATAACAATTCTCTAAAAAAAAAAAATCAGACCAGAACCAAAAGGTACAGAGGGCACGCCTAGTGGATATAAACAAGCTGCCACATATTGTCAGGATATTATAAAAATAAAATGCATGTGGGGCTGTAGATGGAGTGCTAGACTAGAGATGAGGTGGGAGTAAGTAGGAGTGGGGAGAGATCAGACTCTGGCTCTGCTATCTTATACCTGTGTGACCTGGAAAAATTAACCAATCTGGGCTTCCCTTTTCTCATTTATAAAACAAGAGGACTAGACTTCTTGAGCTCCTTTCAATCAAGTTGCATCTATGATCTCATAATAGTAATCATTAGCATATGACTGTTTTAGGTTTGCAAAGCACGTTATATACATTGGGTCTCATTTGATCTATCCAATAGTTCTCTAAGGGAAGTACTACTTATATTATTATTATTCTTCCCGTTTTACAAAGGAAACTGAGGCAGAGAGAAGAACCCAGGTGGGTTGTTCACATGACTGCTATGGGTTAGAGCTGTATTTTGAACATAGCTCTTCTAGTTTCCAGATTCAGCAGTCTATCTGCTAAGCCCAGTGTCCCCCACAATCCTGTGATTCTATAATAAATTTATGTTCAGAGAATGAAATAGAGGTTGTTGTGTATTGAGAAAGAAAGCTAATGAAATGGACAGCCTGAGGGAGGCACTGGTACCCACCTCAGGTGCAGAAAGGAAGGGAGCAAGAGTAGCAATTCACGTGAAGTCGAGTATTTATTGAGTGCCTACTAGTTCCAACAACAAATCAGTTCCTACATTCAAATGGTTTATATTCTATGCAAAAAGTGAAAATAAAGTGACATCTTTGAGAAATCAAATAGGAAATGAAGACCTAACAGCTGAGGAGGATGCATCTGAGCAGTGCTTTGAAAGAAAAAAAGAATTCTGAGAGTTAGATATAATGAGAGACAGCATTCCAAGCATAAACCTGGGCAAAGAGCTAGAGAACAGCAGGTTAGGCCAGTTGTCTAAACATAGAATGAGTGAGGGGAGCCAGGGTGACATCATCCATGCAAGATTTATGAAAAAAAAAAAAGGAAAAAAATGTGTAGTACAAGAAAGTTATGTTTCCCTCAGGAGTCCCCATGTTAATGAGATGATGGGATTGCCCGAGCATCCAAATCAATAGATTTCACTGTCTTACATTTGGGTTGGGAGAGAGGGAAAGATAACGATAATATTGTGATGAAAAACTGGGAAAATAATGACAAGAAGTCACTGAAGAACAGAGCTAGAAAAGGAATTTGAGCACATCTAGTCAGCCAAGCCAGCCAGCATTTATTAAATGCTTCTTGTCCCTTACTATCCATCTCAGGATTGCTTTGCCTGGGGAAGCATTATTTAGAGAAAGTGGGGAAAATAAGGCACAAATTGCTGAGAGCTGTGGGAGCACATGGGCTCCTCCTAGTCCATGGGATGACTTTGAGTCCTTGCTTGTTACTCTCCTGACTGGTAAGCGGTCACCATATCTAGCCAGCCCTACCCCACCAGTGTTCCAGCTGTCTCTGACGATGATCCGTGCATTTTTCCATATACCTGGAGATCAATAAATCAAAGCAACACTGACTACCCTTGTGACTTCTCAGATCAAAACACTTCATCCTGGATTGCATGCCCCATGTGGGTTATTTTCCCCCATTAGATTGTAAGCTTCTTGAGGGCAGGGACTGTATTTGTAATTGCAAGGTTTAGTGAGTAGCTCTCTCTGTCTCTTGTCTCTCTGTTTCTCTCTGTATATCTATCTCTTTTAGTGTTTCTCTCTCTCCCTCCCTAACCCTTCTCTTTCTCACTTTTCCTTTTTCTCCTGCCTTTCCTTTTCTCTTTTTTTTCCTTTTTCTCTCCTTCATTTCTTTTCATTGCATTATATACATGGGCACTTAAATGTTGTTTTGTCCTGTATTTCTCCTCCTAAGCCTCTGAGTTATTTACCTGAATCTGAGGATAATACAACAATCTTGAGTTGAAAATATAGACACTTTACCTGTCTGCATATATAATGTGGTCTGGAAAACTATGGTACTATCCAATTCATACCTGAAACCTCAGACTATTTAAATGAAAAATTATCTATTTAAAATGAAAACCTTAAACGTCTACAGTAAATGCTGTTACTTTGAAAGACAGTATCTTTACTGAGCTTTCATTTTCTGAAAGTTATAGCAAATTTGTTATTTTTTAGCACTTAATATATGTGTGCAACAAATCATTATGAGTACTTGAGCAGCTGATGCAAGGCAATGGGATTTTATTTTTTCTTCCCAAACCCATCGACCTCATATCACCATTGCAAACCTACAGAGAAATAATTAAATTGTTGAAGTTTGCAGGTGTCTTTTTATAACCTCCAATCCTGCCAACCTCTCTGTAAAGAAAATGAGACAAGAAATGCTTTGGTATAACGAGTAGCTAGCTGGGAAAAAAACATACAATCAAAAAGATAAATTATACTATGAATATCATTCTATAAAACATCTATATATGTTTTATTGTATGATTTCTTAAATGTGTTCCAGTATAGAAAGTACTATGCTCAACACTGCTGATTTGGGAGAACTTGTACTTGAAGGTATTAAGTTATTTAGAATAAAGAGCAAGGACAGCTAGTTGATGCAGTAGGTAGAGCACCAGCCCTTAAGTCTTAAGGACCTGAGTTCAAATCTTGCCTGGACACTTAGTACTTCTTAGCTGTGTGACTCTGGATAAGTCATTTAGCCCCAGTTGCCTCAGGAAAAAAAAAAAAGGAAAAAAAAAAAAGAAAAAAGAGCATAGAGGTCTTAAAGGACCTCGTTGTCATTTAATTTTGTCTGATATGTCTGATTCTCAATTTTTTTAACAGCAATTCTTTTCAGTAGATGAAGATCTTTCACATATGCCCACAGTGAGTATGAAAGTTTTCAAACAAAGGATTTTGGAGAAAAATGATTTAATAAAAGAATTACAAGACAAATTAGCGACCTGCAAAGATAATGAGTGGCGCAAATGGGTAAGTTCCTAGGGAAAGGATGGACTAAAGTGAAAATATCTTAAGCAAATATCCAAAAGGTTCAATTTCAGAGAGAAGAATGTACATGTGGTCAGAATTAATACTCTTTTTGAGAGAGCCCTTACTATGTAAAAGGAATACAGTTAGCACTTTTCTTTTCTTTTAGCCTTGGAGATACTTTGTAAAAGATTCAATTTAGAAATAACAGTAGCAATTTCATAACCATCATAAGAACAATGGAAATTTTAAGGTTTGCAAATAGCTTCCTTATGGTCTTTTTTGAGGTTTCAGCAATCTTGAGAGGCAGGAGCTAAAGGAATTATTGCCCCATTTTACAGTTGCAAAAACTGAACAATTTTCTACTTATAATGAAAACTAAATGCCCTAATTTGTTTTTCCGTTGGGGAAAAACTACCCCAAACTAGAAAACTATCAAAGTAATAAAAATAAAGGTAAAACACATTTTTTTTTGTGGTGGTAGGGGAACCAATCCTATTGCATTGTTTTTCATTTTAAACTTAACCTAAACCAGAAAAGTCTGAAGCTCCCTATTTTATGTTTGAGATTCTGAAAGATGCAATGCATGTGAGCTCCTTGAGTTCAAGTGTCAGAGTTCCTCAAACTATGGTTTATGGGCCAGATTCGGTTAGGAATGCCCTGAGAATGTTTATCCCCTTCAGCCAGGGCTATGAAATTTCTTCATTTAAAGGCCCACAAAACAAAGTTTTTGCTTTTACTATAGTCTGGCCCTCCAACTGTCTGAGGGACAGTGAACTGGCCCCCTATTTAAAAAGTTTGAGGACTCCTGGTTACAGTCCATAGTAAGCCATTACAATATGCTTTTTGACTGATTAGCTGATTTCCTGCCAAGAGCCTTAAGAATGATCTAAATGTTGAAAATTATCTATGCATGTTTTGAAAATAAAAAGCTTTAGTTAAAAAAAGAATAATTCTAAAGCAAGAATTGTGTGTTTTAAATTTACTTGTTTAATATTTTCCCCCAGTTTCTTCAAAACTTTTTTTTACATTTGTTTTTAAGATTTTTGAGTTCTAGGTCTTCTCCCTTATCCCCACACATAATTAAGAAACTACATGCAAAGTTATGCAAAACATTCTCATAAAAGTCAAGTTGTGAAAGAAAACAGATCTTCCAACCTAATGAAAATAAAAACCCTCAAGAAAAATTAAGTCAGAGAGAGAGAGAGAGAGAGAGAGAGAGAGAGAGAGAGAGAGAGAGAGAGAGAGAGAGAGAGAGAGAGAGAGAGAGAGAAGAGAGAGGACCGAGAGAGGACCGAGAAAGGAGAGAAAGAGGACAGAGAGAGGAGAGAGAGAGAGATATCGATCCTTTGGAATTGCCTTACTGCTCAAACCATAGGTTGATATCCAAGGAAAGAGAAAAGGAAATGGCCAGGAAATTTGACATCAATTTTTCTGTCTGGGAAAAGAAAGTTAAAAAGTCCAGACACTCTGAGAGAGTCATCCCCAACTTCTGCCAACAAAGAAGGCTTGAGATTAAGAACATGTATAAAGTCTCTCCTGGATTTCCTAGGGAGTCCCAAGTGCTAGTTCAGATTTATCTTATAACCTGGCCCTGTTATACCAATTCAAAGCTAGTTATACTCAAGAGGCTGAGGATCCTCTTATGTCCTCTTACTAGGACAAGGCTGAGCCCCTGACTTTCATATTCTAGAAGTTTGGTGGGCTGTGAGTTGGGTTTTCCATCTGAGGCCTGAGACTCAGAAGCCTCATGTAACCCCAGAGGCCCATACCTGTGCCTGATGGCAAATGAAACAAAAATGAAAGCATCCTGGTTCCTAACCCCAAAGAACTCACAATCAAATAAATGTATGTAAGCTACATCCACAAATAAGGAGGAAGCAAAGTAAAACGTGGTAGGTAGTAGGAAGGCAAAAGAGACAATTTTAAAAAGTGTGAGTTGGCAAGAACCCCATTCCCCCTTCCTTTTCTCATCCCCTTCCTGTGCTTTCACCTTAAGACCAAGTACTATTTTATTTTTCTTTGTCCTCTGCCTCACCCTCACCAAAAGGCCCCAGGTCCCTAGTTTCTGGCATAAGTACTTTATATAGTCAGTTCTCCACATTTATTTATTTTTCCCAATAATATTTTCCCCAAATACATGTAAAAGTCATTTTAAACATTCATTTTTGTAAGATTCTGTGTTCCAAATATTTTCTCCCTCCCTCGCTTAGCTCCCTTTCCCCCAGAACATTAAGCAATCTGATATGTTATATATTGACCTATATTTATTGAACTTCATTATAAAATCAAATCAATCTACTAGCCTTTATTAAACACACACCATGTGCTAGATATTAGACAAGACAAAGACTAGAGAGACAAAGACAACACTGAAAAATGACCCCAGGTCTTGAAGGTGCTTATATTCTACTGTAATAGAAAGGTCTCTCATCACTAGTTCACTTTTTCCTAACCATGTTTTAGATTTTTTTTCTATTATACTGAGATCATCAGGAATTCAGTGGCAAACTACTTTGGGTGTATGTTATAAAGAAAAGCCTCCTGCTTGGAATGAGTGTATTTGATGCCCTTCCAAGATTGAGATGATAGCAAGTCAAGGATATAGGGGACTTCTCTCTTATTTCATTTCATAATGATGTGATATATAGTGAAAAGAAATAGAAACTTCCCTCCAGCCCCTATATCCTTTTTTTTTTTTAAAGATACATGTGTACAACAGAAAGCAATAAGGCAAAAAACTTTCTATCCTTTGGGAACAATCTAAGAAAGTCCAGAACCTTGTAGTGAAGTACATTTTAGTAAATTGTGTTCTTCCTTTAAATGAGGGCTTCACCTTATACAATTGCCTCCCCTAGTGGTAAAAAAAAAATGCGAGGTGCTTTGTGTTTGAAAAAAAATAGAATGGGGGAGAATTGCTTCATAGAAGTCGCTGTAAAACCAAGAATAGCCTATGATATTTTACTGACATTGGTAATAAAATCACACTTAAAAAAACCCAACAGTTTCAATCAACTTCATTATTTTCCCCATATACTTTTTTGGGGGATTTATTTTTGAGGATCATATTTCAACACCTGTTTGGGGAAATTAGAATATAATAATTCTTTTAAAAGGCATATTAGGATGGAAGAAGTAAAATCTTCCAGTAACAGAAAATTAATTCCCTCACTAATTAGTACATGTCCCATGTCTTTGTGTTGCTTTGGAAAGATCCTTGTGGTTTTTTTGTTGTTGTTTCAATGGGAAGAGAGGAAGAAATGCAGTGATGTGAATAGGGAGGGGGCAGGTAGGTGGCAAAGTGGATAGAACAACCTCAGAAAGACCTGGGTTTGAATTAAATCTTAGACGTTTACTAGCTGTATTCCCTGGGCAAGTCACTTAACCCCGATTGCCTTAAAAATAAATAAATAAATGATGGGGGGCCAGGGAGTTGTCAGTAGTCAAGAATTTATTGTTCCTGTGCAGAAAGCAAGATTATATGTTTTTTTTTTTCCCTTTCCTGTTATGATGGCTTGGAGTTAGAGGGTTTTAAATCCTTGCTTGCTATTTATTACCTGTGTCATTTGAACAGATAACCTCTGTGGCCCTCAGTTTCCCCAAATGGAAAATAAAAGGGTTAGATTTAAATGTCCCCTGAGAAGATGTGGACCTGGATAGAAAAGAGAAAAGTTGTACAATGGAATAAGCTTTACTCTTGGGACCTCTTACTGCCCAGGCCCGGTCTTCTCCCTCCCGGCAAAGGCTGTCTGACTGTCCTCCCCCCCAGGGAATTACCTGCTTCTCGCTGAGGCGCTCAGGAGCCGGTGGGCCGGCCTCGGGCGCCCCCTCCCCATCCACAGCACTTTGAGAAGCCTAAATGCTGGGCCTGGTAGTGGAAGGGAGGGGACAGATTCGCTCCTGCACCCTCCGGGAGGAGGATTCATCTGAGAAATGGCCCGATGTCCCAGTCATGGTTATGGGGTCACAGAGCACATTTCCAAAGTTGGGGCAAGTTGCCCCAGAGACTCAGCTTCCTAAGTTAAAAAACAACCCTCCATTTCAATCGTGTAAACACCTTTTTTTAAAATCCACATACAGATAAACGCTGAGTGTGCAGTGGGGCTTTTGCTCTCATTTTGTGAGCTGCCGTTTATAGGGTTGCCTTCCTCCTGACTTTGCTCTGCTTACACGATTTAATTTAAAAGTCTCTTGGTTTAAGCAAGCCAAAAACCACTGCTGTGGGCAGATGGTAGGAAAAACACTCCCACAAAACCTGTCATTCAAAGTGTAACAGATGACTGTAGCTACAGAGAACTATGCCTTTGTTCATTTTGCTAATGAGTGTCCTCATTGCTGCAGGACACTGAATAGTTAATTACTTGCAGTTCCTCTTTTGAGCAGATGGTGGAGCCAGAGCTAAAGGTTATCTGAGCAAAGCATGCGTTAGAAATTCATGAAGGAGGGAATTAACCAGTTCTATTTTCCCAAATTATTGCTCTAAGACAAAAAAAAAAAAATGAGGTAGGGGTAGTATTTGGGTCTTAAATCATGTTACAATTTACACATCACTTCACCTGATTAATTCAAATTAGATTGTTTAGTTTATGATAATTGACCCTCATGTAATCATCAGCTGTTGATGTTTAAATTCTGCCACTGGTAAGGAACTAATTCTTAAGCCTATTAAAGTCTGGACTGGTTACTCTAAAAGCCCTTTGAGTCTTTAATATCTTCCGAAATGATTTAGAGTTAAATCATGTCAGAAAAGAAATGAATGACTCCAAATATGAGAGGTCTTTCTTTATTGTTATTTATTATTGTTGATATCTATGAGATTTAGGCAATTTTTTCCTAGTTAATATTAATTATTTAAACCTTATTCATTAAAAGGGACCCAAAATTTCTTTTAAAATATTTCTCATCAAACAAAGATATAAGTATCATCAAAGATAACAGCCAAACTAATCTATTAGTTCAGTTGCCCCTTTAAAACTCTAAAATAAAATTTAAATATGCATATTTGGGGAGTGAATCATGATTTTATATAATGCCTGTTAGCTACTTTTTTCCCTTGAAATGACAGGGAATCATACAGGTAAACAGGTCATTTACCTTCATACGTCTTTTAAATTAATCAAAGGGTCAGAGTTCTATTAATTAGAATACTATATTGGGGGTTTAGAGTGAGTTTCATTACCTTTCTTAGTAGTCATTCAGCATTTTTAATTATAAGATTTTTTATTTTTCAGTTTGATTGATGAGGGCTTTCAAAGGTCTGATTTATTTGTAGTATTCTAGTGAGGCATCTTTTAAGAATCATTCTTCAACTTAAGTCACCTGTTTTTTTGTTGTTGTTTTTTGAATTTTGTGGGGTTTTTTTTATAGCTATAGGCACTTTTCTTTTGCAATGATACATAGAAATGTCATGTTTCCCCCTCTGAATTATTTAATATCTTTATAGACACAAGACTTAGTTAGATGTATTATAGCTTGATGTAAACTTTGACTCTAGCTTCTAAAAATCTGTTACATCTTCATTTTAAAGAAGAATGTGGCAGTCACATGAAGGGCGCCATCAGAGAGGATATTCAGATGTTTTCAATAGCTTTGAAACAGACAAGAAAAAAAAAGACTTAGCTGCCCAATAAGCTTCAGTTGCGTAAGAAAAAGACTCTCCCATAATGGACATGGCAAGATTTAAACAAAAGACACACATAATAAAAATGTAAATGAGTTTGCTTTACTAAAACTATAACTTTAAAGTCTTTTGTTGCACGTTATCCTGAAACCTTCTTACAAGGTAATCACTGTTTGCATAGAGATTTAAACCAAAGTCTTCAATAGCATTAACCGCCTGCACAGTCCAAGTGTGACAGGCATGCAAAGCCACGTTAATGTTCAGAATATGAATTGCCTCTGGGTGGCTCCTGCACCAAGGAGAAAACCCAGTGTGTGGCTATCGGCGTCCCTGATGGACTCCATGCGGCTCCCAGCCTGGAAACGTCACCAGTTTGACATGTGATGTGCTCTTTCTGACACTGGCAGCAGTGACACTGAGCGATCGCACAAAGGCAACAAGCCCCCCTCCTTAGCCATGCACTTTGCAACCCCCTGGTGCTGCCCATCCACAGTCTCCCCAGCTTGCCTAGTTACGGACAGCACACAGAGGGAAGTGTGGGTGGAGAGGCCCCAGCTGCCTCCCCGGACACAGCCTCCATAAGAAATTGACCTGAATGATGAGGGCGCACAAACAGTATGATATGCATTATCCCTGTCAATAAAATGTCCCCATGTGTTATGGTCTTTGTACATAATGTACTGTGGCCTTTCTTCCAGCAAGCTCTTTCATTTTTCTCTATTCATAGGATAAATAAATGTGTAATAGAATTCAGAAAATGATATGATAGAGCTGCTGTATATTTGTGGCTCTTGCGTGTCGCATATTTAAATCCTGGTTTAGAAATATGAAATTTCTGGTCTTTTAGGAATCTATATTGGACGAAAGCACTGAGAGAATGGCATATCTAGCAAAGGAGGTAGGCGACCTCAGAAAAGAAAATGAGAGACTGACAAAGCTCATTTCGGGACTTGAAGAGGACGCTCAAGTCTGTGAAAAGGCAAATACACTCTTAGGTAACATTTTGAAGCAGGTTGTGAATCAGTTGATGAGTACAAATCACTATGACTCCCACTAAGTTTTCAGTTGCAGGCTACCATGTATGATGAATCTTGCAGATTTCTCTAGCCCTTTTGCTTGGTCTATTTAGAATTTGGATCCTTATTATGGATGATCCATGATCTATTTCAGAGGGAAAGATGATGATGATGATGATGATGATGATGATGATTTTAAAGCATTCTTTTCTGAGAGCCAGGGCATTTGCTGCTCATTTCTGAATTCTACTATTTTAAAACATGGTGATAATCATGATAGAGTTGTTTAAATCTTATCTCGACTAATGTTTAAGAAAATTAATTAATCTAAAGTTTCCTAGGCTTAGAGAAACTCTAGACCATTTAAGATCTTTCAGTCAATTGTTATTCAAAAGTTATATTTTATAAATATAATGCAAAGGTTACATTATGAACATGAAAAAGTTTAGATAATTGTGCATACATATTTGTATGTGCCTTGTGCAGAAACTGAAAGTCTTTTAGAAAACATGCTTCTCTGCTTCATTTTCTGGAGTTCATTTTAAAGCATAAATGGGAATTTATATAACAAACTGCAGTATCAGCATCTTTTACAACTAAATTACTTAACATAGGTCCATTATAAGTATATTTTAATTATGTGTGGACGTGAATGTTAACTCCCCAGTTCTGGCATTAGGCTGATTGTAAAAAGCTGAACTGTATGGAAGTAAAATCAGGCCATCTAACAGTTACCAAGTGAGCAGAACTCAAATACGCCACCATCCAAAATGTTGGGATTGCACATTTTCACTTCTCATTTGCTCTAAGGCTTAGCAGGTGTAATCAATAAGGACCTGCTAACACACTTCGTATTGGCTATGACTAAGAGCAGAGATGTCTGTGGGTAGTCCTGAGAAGTGGTGGGCTCCTTGCCACACTTGGCTCTTTAACTTCCTTCTTCATCTCCATCTGACCGGCAGACTGAACAGTGGGAAAGAGGCTGGGAAGGTCAAGGGCGGTTGTGAAGGTCACAGTCCTGCTAGGACTTTGGTACACTGTGCATTCCCTCGGCTTACAGACTGACCTAGCACACACAGTTGGAATGCATGGACAGAAGCTTGTAATTTCATGGTCTGCCTTTCTCTTCTTTTGTTTTCAGAAGGTGAAGTTAAGACTTTGAAACAAAAAATGGATAGGGATCAGAAAATTATTCAAAAGGTACTGTAACTTTTTGACATTGATGAATGACTCTTTTTAATTGAAATATCTGCATGCTTGGGGGACCAGTAGAATTTCCAAATAGTTATGCAAAGCAAAATAAAATGGAAATAATACATGATCATTTGTCCTATTGCTTATTGTTAAGTGACTAATGATGAGAAGGGATTTTCCTCTACATTGTCTTTCTTTTGTGAAAAGTGATTAGTTGTTGGAAACCTTTTCTTATTTTATAATTTTGACATTATAAGAGGCATAAGGAAGATTCAATGAAGTTTTGTGGGTGTATTTGAGTTATGAGAAAAAAATTATAGAAATTTGCATTTTATGTCTTTTGTACCCATCATGATGTTGGTATATATTTGTTTTTACTTACTTTAATGCTTTAAAGGATTGATAATTTCTTGATAGTAGGTATCCTTCAAATTGATACAGATTGTTGTCTCTCCATGTTGAGATTCCAATCTTTGTCTTTTCAGCAATCTTCCATAGAGAGCTGACCCTTTTACTGGAGTCCCCCTCCTCAATTTTATTTTTTATATGTCAATACCATCGATGTGCCATTGCGGCTATCTTCTCACTATATAACTGGCCCACCTTCTTTTCCAGTTATATATGTTTTCAATTGTAGCTTTCACCTCACTTTTTTTTTTTTTTTGCCTAACATGCCATAGCTTACTTGCTCCTATTGTACGTGTTTCCCTTTTCCTTTGGACTAACAATTATTTAATTTTTTCTGGTAGCATAGTGTTCCACAGTTTGCCATATAGCATCCCTTGGGGAATATTCTTCTTAAAGAATACTACACAGCACGCTAAATGTAAAACAAACAGGTCTCTTCTTCCTACCTACTGATAAATCTAGCTCATCATTCATTTATTCCCCCTTCCCAAGATGAACATGGGACTGACCAACTCATTGAACACTCATCTATAAATGGCCTAGACTCATAGTACAAAATACAAAAATTGATATTTTCATTCCTATTCTAAGGAAAAATTAATATTCATGATAGTAGGCAACTCTTCTGATATCAAAATACGATGAGACTTCCTGGTTTAGCCATGCCATAATAATAATAATCAATGGCAGGTTAAGGTTTGTTTCAGATAGTTTTAATTTGCAAAACAATATCTTATTTTGAAGAGAAATACCATTACAAAAGTATTTTCAAAAGAATGGTCATCTTGTTAGATCAATTTCAGACCTTTGCCTAAAGGGTTCTTAGCTTCTCCACGAAGCTTTGTTTCTCCACTGGGTTATTCTTTCAAGAAACCAATACTACCTCTATATTATGATGAGACAAATGAGTGGTGCTTAAGAGGAGGCCCAGATTGATGTCCATCCATTATTGAGCACTGTTTGGGCCCAGTTATTTAATCTGTTCCAAAATCAGATAGGGATATTCTTGGCTAGCCCAAATCTCTCCAACTCATAAGTCACAAAGAACAAGTCTAATTTTTTCCTCTGAACAAAAGCCCTTCAAATTCATAAAGACAGTTATTATGTTCCCTCTGTCTTCTCTTCTCCAGGCTAAATATTCCCAGTTTCTTCAGTCTCAAGCACAGGTCATCCCCCCCAATTCCAAAATGAACTCCCTCTTTACTTCTGCCTCTTTGAATCCATATCTTCCTAGAAATTTCAGCTCAGGGATATCCTTCTATGTGTGTTTTCCTCTAGTTCCTTAGCTGCTAGTTAACCTGTCCCCCGGTTACCATGAATTTATTTTATATGTATTTTGCATATACTTGCATAGCAGGGAATTGATTTTCATGGAGCAGATTAGGAGAACCAATTGGGCAAGGGGCCCCTGATCGTCTACCTCTTCCCTTGTCTAATCTTCTCTGTTTACATACTCTTTACTCTGATAAAATGTGAGTTCTTTGACTTGAAACCAAATTTTGACTTTTCACATTTCCCATCTCATAATTCATAGCTTTGCCCATTGGAGCACAGCAGAAAAAGACTGAATCTTTTCCCACAGAACGGTTCATCAAATATTGAGCCAGTGATCATGTCCCAGTTAAACCCAAATTATTTCAACCAAGTTGCATATGGTGTGAACTCAGTTGTCCTTCTTTTGATACTGAGCTTATTAATATTCTTCTTAAAATATGGTCACCAAGACTGAACATAATACTCCAGAAGTGAATTCAGACTAGAAAATTTCAATTATCCTCCTTACACCCCAAATTTTTCATCTCTTTCTTGGTTATCATGTCTCACTGCTGACCCATCAAATTTACAGTCTACTTAAATCTGAAGATCTCTTTTTTTTTTTTAAAATAACTTTTTATTGATAGAACCCATCCTAGGGTAATTTTTTACAGCATTATCCCTTGCACTCACTTCTGTTCCGATTTTTCCCTTCCCTCCCTCTACCCCCTCCCCCAGATGGCAAGCAGTCCTTTACATGTTGAATAGGTTACAGTATATCTTAGATACAATATATGTGTGTGGAACCGAACAGTTCTCTTGTTGCACAGGGAGAATTGAATTCAGAAGGTATAAATAACCCAGGAAGAAAAACAAAAACGCAAGCAGTTTATATTCATTTCCCAATGTTCTTTCTTTCGGTGTAACTGCTTCTGTCCATCCTTGATCAATTGAAACTGAATTAGCTCTCTTTAACAAAGAGATCCACTTCCATCAGAATACATCCTGAAACAGTATCGTTGTTGAGGTATAGAATGATCTCCTGGTTCTGCTCATTTCACTTAGCATCAGTTCATGTAAGTCTCGCCAATCCTCTCTATATTCATCCTGCTGGTCATTTCTTACAGAACAATAATATTCCATAATGTTCATATACCATAATTTATTCAACCATTGTCCAATTGATGGGCATCCATTCATTTTCCAGCTTCTAGCCACTACAAAGAGGGCTGCCACAAACATTTTGGCACATACAGGTCCCTTTCCCTGAAGATCTCTTTAAAAAAAAAAAAAGATTGCTAATTAGATTGATATATTTTTAAAACTCTGTAATAATTTACAAGGACCTTCCTCTCCTCATAGCACCCCCTCATTTGACAAAAGGAAACAAAAACAGTTAAATACAACCAGCTGTTATCGTGGCAGTGACTGACAAAATATATATCATTCTGTCACCATAGTTCCCCACCTATATATCAAGTGGAGGAGAGCTCTTTTAGTCATTTATTCACAGATAGGCTGAGTGCAAGAGCCCGTTAGTATTATTTTCATGAAGATTATTGTAGTCATTGTGTTTATTTTTCTCCTTGTCCTGCTGTTTTCTCTTTGCATCATTTCATTCAAATTGTCTCATATTTCTTTGAATTCATATTTGCTGTTTCTTCATATTCCATAATATTTTATTATATCCATAGTCCACAATTTGTTCAATTGACTCTTTTTCCAGCTTTTTACTATCACAAAGGTGCTGCTATGAATATTATAGTATCATAATATACATATGCTATAATTTATTCATCCATTCCTTAATTGATGGGCCTCTCCTTAATTTCCAGTTTTTTGTCACCATAAAAAGAACAGCTATGAATATTTTTGTACTTTGAGTCTTTTTCCTCTTCACTTGACCTCTTTGGAATATGAGACTAGTATTGGAAATACTAAACCAAAGGGTTTAAACAATTTAGTAACTTTCTGAGGACAGTTCAAAGTTGCTTTCCAAAATAGCTGGACCAATTTACAACTCTACCAACACTGCATTAACATACCTATTTTTTTGTAACTTCTCCAATATTTGTCATTCCTCTGGTTTGTCATCTTTGCTAATTGATGGGTGTTATGTGAAATCCTGGAATTGATATAATTAGTATTTCTCTAATCAATGATTTAGAGCATTTTTTCCTATGTCATTTCTGAATTCTACCATTTTAAAACATGGTGATATTATGATAAGCATTGTTTAAATCTTGCCTCTTAACGAATGTTTAAGAAACTTACACTTCTTTTGGTCACTGCTTATAATCTTTAACCACTTATCCCCAGATCTTTGTCAAATTAATGGTCAGTTGGCAGTCAAATTCTCTGGAGATGAAGTGCTAGATTTTCAAGAATAATTGTAAATAAATTGGCTTTTCTTAAAATATTATGAAGGTATATGTGTATGCTATTATGACCAAATGTGATAATTTGCTAGCTGTTATTAATAACAGCTAGCAAATTATCACATTTGGTCCTCATAGTGACTCTGAGATAAATAGCTGCATCTAAGTGTTACAGTAGACAGAATGCTGGGCTTGGAATCAGGAAGATCTAAGTTATACAATGCTGGGCAAGTCACTTAACCTCTGTTTGTCTCACTTTGTGAAGCATCTGTAAAATGGGAACAATAGGAGCACCTACCTCCCAGCATTATTATAAAATAATGATTGTATCTGGCACATAGTAAGTACTATGTAAAAGATAGCTATTATTGTTATTATTATTATTAATGCTTATATAGTATGTCACTTTTCTTAAATTCAAAGTGATTTGAAAAGTTTTTTCATTTATGTTATTTAGAGTAAAATTAATTTCACTGATATCCATTAAACAGAAAGAATTTTAAACAAATTCTTTAATCAGAATCCAATATATTTTTTTCATTTCAGTTAACCTTAATGAAACAACATTTAAGTGAAATTCTTGAAGAAGAGAAAAAGGCAATTCTAGACATGGTAAGAATCTTTATTTTTATTTCCTTTATTCTCCACCCTCCAAATATAGTCTATTACATTGTATATCATCATTTTCATGTTTTGAATTTTCTTTGCATATTTGTTGATCAAGAAATATTCATTTTTGCTATTCTTTATTATACTTTACTATCTACAATTTGGAGATATTTTTAAAGTATATTTTTTTAAAAACCAGTCTGTGTCATTATAATATTTTACCCTTATATAAGAATCTTACTTAGAATCTTGTATTACATATTCTAAAAATGGCACACATATGGTTTTTTGGTGCATGTTTTTGTTAAAGATATTCAAGAAACATTATGCATGAGACCACACTACTATAAGGAGGTTTGCTTGTCTTAGTTACTAGTTTCCAGAAATGACAGCCACAGAAGGGCCCTCACTAGATATTTTGGCATCCTGTAGTAGTTTCATAAGAACACTGCCCTTTTTATTCTCTTTTTTATAGAGCTTTCCAGACGGCTGGTCCTTTATTTTATCAGTTGACTTTTTTTTTGTTCCCCCCCCCACCCCACAGCTGATGGTGTATTTTGGCTTTCAACTGATCAGCACTAATATGTCTTTGTTATAGTCAACTGACTGTGTTTATTATAATAAAAAATAAAACACAGCTTGACTTGCGTCCTAAATGTGCCGGAAAAGAATATGATACTGTTGGGAAAAGAAAAGGTTGTTCATAGAAAATCAACCCCACTTCAGATATTGAAACGTTTGCTTTTTTCTAGGTTGTCACACTTTGTGCCAAGTCATGACTGCTTCCCTTATTTTGTTTGTTTTGTGGCTCTTAGCTCCATGTGCTTTGGGTTCCTTGTCATAGAAATTAATGAAAAACAATGCTCCAGGACCACAATGAGGGCCTTCTATGGGACTGACTTGGAAATGCAGAAAACAAAGACAATTTCAGTTTTCTTTTAAACCCAAACCTTTCTTTTATAATACATATATGTACATATATGAATATTATATATATTATCCTTAGAACTTGAGATAGCTATGTCTGTCTTTATATTGGTACATCTGAGAGAAGAGGATTTGGTTTCATTTATATATCTTTATCCTTGTACTATTTATCTATTCATCTATCTCTAGTTCTTTTTGCGCGTGCACACACACACACACACACACACACACACACACATTGAGCTTTTAAGGAGTTTTGCTTCTGCTGACATAGAGAAAGGGGGAATATGCCTATATCAAAATAATAAAACAATGGGGTGTAAGATACATTAAAGCATAAGATACATTAAAAATCTGTAGAGAAAGAATCTTAGTCTTTATGGAAATCTAAATTGTGTTGGTGTGAGAGAACATAGTAGTAAGGCACAAATACTGAATTTTTCACTTTGGGCAGAAAGTGTCTTATGGTTACATTCTGCAAAAAGTATTTTTTCTATTACAAATAAGTAGTTATGATTCCAAGAAGTCATTCCTAGAGTGGGTCATCAGAAAGGAACCTAGGAAGTGGGCAGATCTAGTGATCTGAACCAAGACAATGGTCATTAATCACAGGCTCAGGAGAGATCAAGACTCCACAAGTGAGATGAGACACGTGGGTTCCTTCAATAGCAACAACATGTGGGTGGATGCAGAGACAGAACTACTGGCAGGGTGATGGTGAAGGGGCATGTGCCCACATGGCACCTGTGTGTGTGTATGTGCACATGTGCTGGGTGGGCTTCCTCCCTGGGAGAACTGGAGCTCTGTAACTTGCCGCAGATCTTTGAAAAGAACGCAGGCAACAGCTGCTGCCGGCCATCCCCAGGATCCTTTCACCACGATCTGTAGACTCTTTTCAGATCCTCCTTTCCCCCGTTCTTCATATGGGCTAAGGTGATCTTTCTAGTGTTCCTGTACCTCCAGGGGCATTATTCTCTGTGCCTTCCTTAACCCCAATCTCAATTAAATTTCCCCAAGTTCAATTTTGATATGGTCATAACTTTGGATGGAAGTCCAACTAAATAAAGTCTGTAGGTCTGGGGAAAAAAAAGAAATGAAATTATATTTCTGGCTGTTTTAAGGAAATAACATGGTGCAAGAAGACTCCACTGATGAAAATACCTTCCACCATAAGAAACTAGTCAGATGCTAGTATAAAAGTTGTACCAGCTAGAACCAACTTCTACAAATGGCTAATGAATATTAGCTTGACCTGGTCTTGGATTTGAGATCTCCAACTCTTTGATCTAGGTTCTTCATCTACTTGGTCTTTATTGAATGGAGGGAGAAACCAAACTTCTTTGAGGAATTAGAGCTATGGGCCAGGAGGTCTTGATGCAGTCATCATCCATAAAATCTGGGGTTTGACACCATCTTCCATGTGGAATTTTTCTTCAGCCGGGACTCTAGACTGTATTTCTCTGATCAGTGGTGAATCTCTCTGGCATTCAGACATCTCTCTCCCTGTTTTACGCCTCGCTCAGTGTTAGGAATCACAGAATCCTTGCACAGTTATTTCTGTTGTTATTTCTTCCAAGTGATTTTGAGATTCTTTGTTTTAAAGAATCCATTAAATCAAATGCCTTTTTTGGGTCATCGACAAATAATAAGCACAATAAGAAATTATATTCTCTGCATCTTCCAGTTAATTATAAATGTTAAGAACATTGTTTTTAACTAAATGCTGAATTTGGGTTGAGGAAAGCTGCTTTTCTCCAGTTTTCACTGGAGATTTTCCTCAATTCATTTATAGCTGGTTACCAAAGTTTAATAAGAAGTGTTTAGTGTTTAAAACTAATCAACAATCTTATTTGGAAAACTAGTGAAGTTCAACATCCCTACCAATCTAATATCTACAGTTACTAATCAGAAAAGTTGCAAGTGTTAAAATATCTTCTTTGTATTCAGTTTTGCTTAATATAGTTTATACAAATCATTAGAGGATAGGTGTGTTGATTTTTGATAATTTTTACTATTATTGTAGAGATAACAACAATTTTATTTTAGTTTTATCTTTTTATTAATAGTATCTATGTTAAAAAATGTACAAGTTAATACAGAATCATATTTCTGCTAAAAAGGTATTCTTTAGTCAAAATTTTATTTTAAATTCATTGAAAGCCCTACAGAATTGAAACATCAAAAATTTTCTATTACTAAAATACACTATTAAACCTAAGTATTAATAGTTTTGGAAAAACTTGAATGCTTTAAGAGTTTCTGATGAAATTAAATGGACTACATTTATGTCTCTAACAATTTCAATATAGTTCTTTTTTTTTAAAGGTAATAGCTTTTTATTTTTCAAAATACATGCAAAGATAGTTTTCAACATTCACGCTTACAAAAACTTTGTGTTCTAAATTTTTCTCTTTTCTGATCCTCCCCCTTTAGATAGTAAGTAATACAATATAGGTTAAACATGTGCAGTTCTTCTAAATTTAGTTCCACATTTATCATGCTGCATAAGAAAAAAATCAGATCAAAAGAGGAAAAAATGAGAAAAAAATAAGAAAGCAAACAACATGAAAATACCATGTTATAATCCACATTCAGTCCCCTATTCCTCTCTCTATATGCAGGTGGCTCTCTCTATCACAATTCCATTGGAACTGACCTGAATCATCTTATTATTGAAAAGAGCCAAGTTCATCACAATTGATCATCATATAATCTTGTTGTTGTTGTACATACTATTCTCTTGGTTTTATTCACTTCATTTAGCATCAGTTCATATCAATCTTCCCAGATCTTCCTAAAGAAAAAAAAAAGGATTTTTTTTTCAATTCAGTGTTTTGTATAAAGAAAAAAAAAACTGTATCTTTTGTTTAAAAAAAAAAACAATTTTTGAAGGATAAACCCCAAAACTCAAGCATACATTTAAATGTCATTATTAATATGTTATTCTTTTTTTTTTCCTTTTTGTCCAGATAGAAGTTATAAAAGCCCTTAGGTTTTGTTCTAACTTTATTTGGACTAAACTTTTATGATTTCATCAGTAAACAAAGCTCTCAGTGGCAGACGGTCTCTAACGATTCAAATTTTCACATTCTTTGCAACTATCTTAGAGAATCACCTGAAGACTAGAATGGTTAAATGATTTGCTCAAAGAAAAACTGAATCTAGATCTGCTGATTCCCTAGCAAGTGTCAACTAAAACACTGTCAAATTTGTATTAAAGATGCAAACTAAAAATATAAATTTGGTTCTTATTTCTATGGTGTACCTTAAAGCTTATATGCTTTATTAATTAAATCTATCTCCCTGTTACAAATTCAAGAGAATAGTAATTTGATATTTTATCAATTATGTGTGAAGAGTGAAAATAATAGTAAAGGGAGAAATCTCCAGCATCAGACTAAACTTTCTCCATCATTCCTTTATTCAGATACTAATCAATGTGGCACCATAGAATTGGGTTCACCTTAAGGTCTTTGACTATAGAGTTTTTAAAGATAATTTTTCATAATATATTTTATTTTCATAGTTTTGTTTTTTACATTATCAAATTCTTGGTCATCCTATGTAATAAATCATATTGTTTTTAGAAAAAAAAGAGAGAAAAAATAAGCAAAACTGATTAGCATATTTTAAAAGTCTGAAAGTATATGTGGAATACTGCAGTGAGTGGAATACAGTGAGGAGTGAGGAAGAACTATTCTTTGTAATTTTACAGTATTCACTTTTGTTTTTGTAATTGTGGCTTTTCCATTTACATTGTTATCATGAATTGTTTTTGGTTTTTTGTTTTACTCATTACTTCATTCTGTATCAAATAATGTAAGCATTTCTGTGCTTCTCTGTATTCATCATATTCATCATTTCTCACAGAACAGTAATATTCTTTTACATTCATGTACCACAATTTGTTTAGACGTTCTCCAAGTAATATATATCTATTTTGTTCTTTCCTCTCTGTGTTTTCATTAATATTTTTGTTTACATGGGAACTTCTTTTTCCCCTAATAGTCTTTTATTTTTTCAAATACACGTAAAGTAATTTTCAACATCCATTTTTGTAAAATTTTGTGTTTTAAATTTTTTCCCTGCATCCCATACTTCATCCTGCTATTTCAATTTGCATTTTTCTTATTATTAGTAACCTGGAGCATGCATTCAGGTAGTTAATAATTTGGAATTCTTTTTTTTGAAAACTACATATATATTCCTTGACCATTTATCTATTTGCTTTTGGTTTTGGTCACTGATTCAGCAAAGAACTGAGCTAAGAATGAATCAGAAGGAATTTGAGATGCCTGTGCAAAGATCACCTTATTCTTAAGTCCTTAAACATACATTTCAAAATGATACATAATTTTACATTTATATCTTTGTCTCATGGTTTTAAACTGTACTGGAAATGGCTCTTTTTAAAAAAGGCTAAGATCATGCTATGGTCAACTATACATCAATATCATTTGAATATGCAAACCCTCATGTCAAACTGAGCATGAAATTCTATGAGGCATAGACTCTAATGTCATTATCCATTATTCTGAAATGAAAGTGAGAATAGAAAGCAAGTTGCATGATACAGCTTTTGCAACTGAAACATTTCTTATGTTTTTCAATTTGGACTTTAAGATGTACTGTACTCAGCAGTTCCAGCTTAGTAAATTGCATGTCATACTCAGCATTTCTAACTTAATAATTTGTTTAGCTTATATTAGATAAGTCTGTGGTGAATAGACTTTTATTATTGCATTGTTCAAGAAGTTGGTTTTATTTAGTCATCTGCAATTGCACTTGCCAATAATGACAGAACTCATGCTAGTCATTGAAACACACTACTTATGCTGAATTAGGAATAGGAATGGGGACAAACCTGTGATTTCATTGGTGTAGGGAACTCCTGGATGAGGAAATTCCCTCGTAAATGCAAACCTGCACCTCCTCAACAGCTTAGATTCTTACAGAGTTGCCTCAAATACTAAAAGGTTTCATAGCCAGTATTGTCAGAGGTGCAAGGAATTCAGGTCTTCTTGATTCCAAAATTAGTACTGTATTCACTATCGCCATGCTTTGAGTGTGCTGTGTAAGAATAGAAGCATCAAAGGTACTCCAGGTTTGAGAGAAATGAGAAATTGTGATGAGGGACTAGGGATTAGAAAGGAATACAATTAAATTCAACTATTTTTTAAGCTCCTGACAGAGGCCTAAGAGTAAGCTAGGCGGTAAGGGCATAAAGACAAAAAAATAAAGCAATTCCTCCTTTCAAAAAATTTATATTATATATATACACAAAACATATGTATGGGTTATTTTTCAACATTGACCCTTGCAAAAGCTTGTATTCCAACTTTTCTCCTCCTTCCCCCCACCCCCTCCCCTAGATGGCAGGTAGTCCCATACATGTTAAACATGTTAAAGTATATGTTAAATACAATATATGTATATATATTTATACAGTTATCTTGTTGCAAAAGAAAATCGAATTTAGAAAGAAGGTAAAAATAACCTGAGAAGAAAACAAAAATGCAAGTAGACAACAATAGAAAGATCACAAATGCTATGTTGTGGTCCATACTCATTTCCCAGCATACTTTCTCTGGGTGTAGCTGGTTCTGTTCATCACTAATCAGTTGGAACTGATTTGGATCTTCTCATTGCTGAAGAAAAAGATTTATATTCTACTGAGGAAAAAAGCAGCAAAGTGGCCTTAATGTTGTTGGCAAGCTTGATGATTCTACTGGCTGAAGGGTTATGGAATTTGAGGTTAACTGGAAGAATTTTGTTTTTAGCTGAAAAAAGGAAAATTTTGAAAATGAACAGGATATTGATAGATATTCTTCAGTGATTGAAAAACATACCACTTTATCTGCTTCTTTTACTATTGGCATTTCCTTCCATTCTTTTGTAGGATTTCCAGTATTCTTCCATATTTCCTAACTAAAGAATTATCCATAGGAAGAAAAGTTAGGCCACAGACAAGGACAACTATCTTAGCTTAGGAAGCTGTCATCTATGTATATTCTGTTTAGCTTGATTATTTTCTCTGTGATTTCCTAGGAAACCACATTCGTGTGTGTGTGTGTGTGAAATTTAAAAATTTCAAATGGCTACTCTTTCATGAATATATTGATTTGGACATACTGGTCACTAGGTTTATTAAACACCCATGCACTGTCACACATATACCTATATACTTGGTAGTATACCTATTGGGATATACATAGCCCTTTTCTAATGTGGTACATTGTAGTGCTAGTCATTGAACTTCATCGGAATTAAAAATTGAAAGTCATAAAATTAACAAGAGACCAAAAAAGTGATATTTAGACATAGCATTAGATTAAGGGTCGCAAGATATGGACTTGAATCCCAACTTTGTGATTCTCTACATGAATGACCCTAGCCATTTTATCTCGTTAGTTTCATCATCTGTTTTTCAGAGGGGAGGTTAGACTAAAGAATTGCTAAGGACCCTTCCAGTTCTATATCTTGGGATCTATGGTTTTTTTGAGTATTGCAAGGATTCACTTGCTTTCTTTGATCAATTTTGAAAAAATATAAACATCATGTCTCAAGCTTTTTCACAACAGAAATTATTCACCAAAAATAAAGTATATTCAGCTGTCTCCATCATCTAAGACACCCAGACTTCCAAAGAAAGTAAAAAAATAAACTGGGAGCTCACTGAGCTTGCTCAGCACCATTCCTTCAACTCTCACAGCACTGATAATGAGCTGTACTAATAGACCCAGGACCTGATAGCTGCTTATAACAAAATTCCCATGCCAAGTCCATCCTCCATTTTGCCAGTGCTCCATATGGATACTCTTGCTCCATGGAAACTTGCCCTGGCAAATCAGCTTCTCAAGAAGAGAAGATGGCCAGGGGCACTACAAAGTTCTGCACTGCCAGTGATGAGGGTGAACAATATTGTAACACCACATTCCTGTAGCACCAGTGTCAAAAAATTCTTGAATCTATTGCTGTCAAGACAAAGAATTAAGGAACAGAAGGAGCAAGGACAGGAAACAATTTGTGGGAGATGGAATGGAGTGAAGAGAAGGATTGTACAACACTCTATACTAAATCTGAGGGAAAGAGCATCCAACTGGAACTAGTTCTGACCACTCAAAAACTACTTGGGGCAGAGACCTAGGCTGGTAAAATGTCTATTACTCAACATTGGAGGAGCATTAAGACTCAGCCCCCAAGGAAACCAGAGGGGAAGGAGTCAGAAAATAAATGATAAGTAAAATAAGGAGGATGTTGGAGGTCAAAATCACAAAAGATTTAAGCAACAAGAAAACTCAAATGTAGACCAATAAATCAACAGGAATTATAGGACTGTAAAATTTGAGAAAAGCATGGAAATACAACATGCTGTACCAAGGGAATTATGAGAGTAAAATGTATGGCCTGCACAGCAACAATAATAGGCAGAAGAGTAAAACTTGAATCTGCAATGGCAAATCTCACCAAAGAAACAAAAGAGAGAAAAATAGGTTGGAAATGCAAATACATAATAAAAGGCAATCTAAAAGAATAGAAGCAAAGAATGATAATAAAAATATACTCACTATGCAAGTAAAACATACTGATCTCAAAGAAGTATATGCAGCGGCAATATAAAGACCATAGGTCTCTCAAAGAACATGACAAGCCCCCCTAAAACCCTCAAACAAAAAACCTTAACACCATAATGAAGGAAATAATAGAAGAGAACTGTCTATAAGATTTGAATATAGAAAATGAAATTCCAGTTGAAAAGATTCACATATTACCTTCAGGAAAAAACAAAAACAAACTCAAGACTTCAAACTCAGAAACAAGAAGTTCTCAAATGATCAGAGAAAGACCTTCAAATACAAAAAAGAAAACATTTAAATAAGACACAGCTATTCTTCACTGACTAAAAAACACAAGCAAGAATGGAATAATGTGTTTTGAAGAGCATTGGAACTTAAGATACAACTCAAGATGACATACCCTGCAAATCTGAGCTTAAACACACATGAAAAAAGAATGGATATTAAATAATAAACAAGAGTTTGAAACAATTTTAAGAAGAAATTGAAGAGAAATCAGTAAAATTCTTCTAAGTCAACACAGGGAGACAATGGGAAAGACAGAAATCTGCTAGAGTTCAAAGAAATGGCAGGAAAGGAACATTATGGACAGAAACTGATGATATCTTGCCTACAAGATGATCAATGTTTTTGTTTGCTTGTTTGTAATTTGATTGAACTACATTGCATCATGGGAGAGTGCATGAAAGGAAAAAAGGACTAGGGGGAGGGAGAAAAGTATATGATGTCCTGTGGTCAAATCAAGGGCTAGCAATGAGGGGAAAGTGACTCCTGTAGTCTCAGAAAGAAAATATCCTACAAGGGAGTGGGTGAGGAGAGGGGGGAAGGGTTGAAATGAGGGGAAAGAAAGAAGATTTTACTTTCGTAGAGTGAAGGGGTTTCATTGATAAAGGTTCCTATGATTGAAGGGAGATGGTCTGTGAAGGGAGATGAGGACCTTATACTGAGTGTGGCTGGGAAATTCGGTGCTTGAAAAATTACTTATCCTAAATTGAAAGGAGAGGGGTTAGAATCCCTGAGAATAATTGGCACCTGAGAGAGTGGGAGAATGTGGATGCTGAGGTGAGATTTTGAGGCAAATATTGAGGAAAAACTCAGGAAGGGTATGGATCAATGGTGGGCTGCATAATCAGAAAGGACTAATGAACTTAATATTCATTTTTAAAAGGAGTTTATTAAGTTGATTCTTTGAAAAAAATCAATCAGATTAATAAACTCAGATAATCTGATTTAAAAGAAGAGATCAATCCCAGCTTTTGGGATAAGAATTCACTATTTTACAAAAACTGCTGGGAAAATTGGAAATTAGTCTGGTAGAAACTATGCATTGACCCACATGTAACACTGTACACCAAGATAAGATCAAAATGGGTTCATGATCTAGGCATAAAGAATGAGATTATAAATAAATTAGAACAACATAGGATAGTTTACCTTTCAGACCTGTGGAGGAGGAAGGAATTTGTGACCAAAGAAGAACTAGAGGTCATTATTGATCACAAAATAGAAAATTTTGATTATATTAAGTTAAAACACTTTGGTACAAACAAAACTAATGTGGATAGAATTAGAAGGGAAGCAATAAACTGGGAAAACATTTTTTACAGTTAAAGGTTCTGATAAAGGCCTCATTTCCAAATTATATAGAGAACTGATTTTAATTTATAAGAAATCAAGCCATTCTCCAATTGGAAAATGGTCAAAAGATATGAACAGACAATTTTTGGATGAAGAAATTGAAACTATTTCTACCCATATGAAAAGATGCTCCAAATCTTTTTGATAAGAGAAATGCAAATTAAGACAACTCTTGAGATACCGCTACACATCAATCAGATTGGCTAAGATGACAGGAAAAGATAATGATGAATGTTGGAGAGGATGCAGGAAAACTGGGACATTGATGTATTGTTGGTGAAACTGTGAATGGATCCAACCATTCTGGAGAACGATTTGGAACTGTGCTCAAAAAGTTATCAAACTATGCTTACCTTTGATCCAGCAATGCTATTACTGGGCTTATATCCTAAAGAGATCTTAAAGGAAGGAAAGGGACCCACATGTGCAAGAATGTTTGTGGCAGCCCTTTTCATAGTGATGACAAACTGGAAACTGAATAGAATGCCCATCAGTTGGAGAATGGCTGAGTAAATTGTGGCACATGAATGTTACGGAATATTATTGTTCTGTAAGAAATGACCAGCAGGATCCATACAAAGAGACCTGGAGAAACTTACATGAAATGAGGCTAAGTGAAATGAGCAGAACCAGGAAATGATTGTACATTTCAACAATACTTTATGATGATCAATTCTGATGGATATGGCTCTCTTCAACAATAAGAAGATCCAAATCAGTTCCAATTGATCAGTAATGAACAGAACCAGTTACACCCAGAGAAAGAACTCTGGGAAATGAGTATGGACCACAACATAACATTTCCACTCTTTCTGTTATTTTTTGCTTGCATTTTTGCTTTTTCTTCTCAGGTTATTTTTACCTTCTTTCTAAATCTGATTTTTTTGTATAGCAAGATAACTGTATAACTATGTATACATATATTGTATTTAACATGTACTTTAACATATTTAACATGTATGGGACTACCTGCCATCTAAGGGGAAACAGAAGTTTTTACAAGGGTCAGTGTTGAAAAATCACCCATGCATATGTTTTGTATATAAAAAGCTATAATAAAAAATGTATTTAAAAAGCATCAGTTCTGGAACAAATAAAAAGAAATCAGAAAATCAAATGAACAAAATAGCAAATGAGCAAAATGAAATCATAGCTAAGGCATAGCTAAGAAATCAAAACAAGCAGAGCATCTTATGCATATTTATATGCTAACAAAACCAGAAACACAACAAAAATAGAAGAAAACTTTCCAAAAAATGAAATATTCAGACTATCAGAAGACCACAACTAATATGACTAAATAATTACAAATGGAGAAAGAGGATTAGATTTGAAGCCAAAGGATCTTGATTCAAAGCCCAGCTTTATTGTTATTGTTTGTGGGCACTCAAGTGAATTCCTTCAACTCTCTCAACCTTAGTTTCTTTATCCATAAAATAGGGGTAGGGAGAAGACTGGACTATATGACTTTTAAGGTCTCTTTTGGATTTGGACTTGTGATCTAATTCCCTGAATAATTATTTGTACAAATTACCTATTGAGTTATTAAACTCCAAATATAAGAGACCATATAAGATCCATAAAGATTATAGGATCTATTCCTGGAACAGTTGTCATATATGCCACCAGCTTTATAGAGCTCCTAGACTTTTAATACTTCCTTAGCATGAGAAAAGGAAAGGAAAGAGAGCAGTGGTTCAACCATCTGAGGCAGGATTTGATCTGAAGCTTCCCCAGATTCTAATCAAGTTCACCACAACTACTCTGCACAAAGAAGGCAGATTGCCCAACAATATGATGACCAATTCCTGCATACATCTTCTGACTGCTCAATTTCTTGGGCACCATCTTGCTCAATTCCAGGTTTATGGGGCTGATAATCTTGCGGGACAAGTCCTAGTGGGGCCTGCCACTGAAAAACTTAATATTAAGCATCAACTTCCTTTGATGAGTTGGCCCTCAGAGAACTCTTTCAACTCAGTTCCATATTTCAGGGATCCATGGCTTGATCAATGTGAATACTTCATCCAATGAATATCAGAATACCTTTTTGCCCCAGTAGACTTTTCATCATCATTTTCATCCTTTTCATCATCATACTCAAAAATAAATTTTAAGTTTTGCAAAGCAATTATATACATAATATGTGTTAAGTATGCATTGTTGTGATGGAAAATAAATCAAGACTCGGTGTCCAACAATCTGGTAATGAACCTTTATGAACATAAAAGCCAGGCAAATGTTCTGTTTTCATCCATACTGGCTGGCACTGGTCCCATACTTGAAGACGTTCTGCTTGGTAGTAGTTACTTAAACCTGTAGGTGGTATACCCTAAAAATCTTAGAGTGAACCCTAGATGATGATAAGATTTCCAGGTATTAGTTTAATAAAGTAGCAGGGGAAAGAGAAGGGGAATAAGCTTTTATATAGAAGCTACTATGTGCCAGAAATTGTACCAAGTGCTCCTAGTCCCACCTCCATTTTTGCTGTCATGCTTACCTTACATTTCCACCACCTATATGAAACTTCTCCCACAAAATTGCTTTATTTTTATCTTGTATATACCTAAGGATGGTATGGCTTGCCTCTTCCAGAAGATTATAAGTTCCTGGAGGGCAAGGATATATGATGTTTTAGTTCTTATATCTCCACAGCATCTGGCATTTAGTAGGCCCTTGTTAAGTTCTTGCCAATTAATTGGCTGCTTGTACTCTATGTGTTCCAATGAATCTGGATGTTTTTTTCTTCCAACTTTACATGGTGGTTCTTCATGGCATCCCTTAGAAAAGACCTGAAGGACACTGATTCTCTTATCTCCCCAAAAGACCCTCTGAATGTTGATTTACAGCATTGATCTTTATCTTTACAGTATGACATACAAAAGGAAGATTTAGAAGAAACAAGACTGTTCTTAGAAGCTGAAAGCTCTGAAAGTATCAAGGTAGGTGCTGTTATTATCCCCACTTTATAGTTGAGGAAACAGGCAAAAAGTTAAGTGATTTGCCCAATCCACACAGTTAGTAATTGTCTGAGGCCTGATTTGAATTCAGATTATCCTGACTCCAGGGCAATGCTCTAGTGCCCCTTTTCCTCTTGGAATGGTTAACATTCCCACTCCCACCTAAGATGTCGTGCTTACTTCACATTTCTACCTTTTATATGAAGTTTCCCTCACAAAATTTCTTTGTAAGAATTCTGTGTATACCTAATGATTATGTGGCTCGTATTCTCCAGAAGAGAGAATTCCTGGAGGGCAAGGAAAATATTATATTTTTGTTCTTGTATCTCCAGCACCAAGCATAGCATCTGGCACCTAGTAGGCTCTCAGTAAGTTCTCTCACTTAAGTGGCTGCTCACACTCTTTGCTGTCCGATGAGTTTAGGTATTTTGCCTTCCAGCTTTACATGGTGGTTTTACATGGCATCCCTTAGAGGAGACCTCAAGGACATTGATTCCCTTGTCTCTCCAAAAGAGCTTCTGAGTGTCGATTTATAACATTGATCTTTATCTTTGCAGGAGGAGCTGCTAAGGGAAGAAGCGGAAGAAACAAAGTCCTTGGAAGATCAAGAATCTTTTATCATCAAGGAAGAAGATGTGGTATGTACCTATCTGCTACCTCCTGAGAGCAAGCTGTTCTTACCTTCCAGTCAAAGGTCCAAGCCCCAAGCTTCTCACAGATGAGGTCCAAGTATACTACACCAGGCCACAGGGAATATGGAGGAGCCAGGATACTTCACTACACATACGTGTGTGTGTATGTGTACATGTGTGTGTGTGTATGTGTGTGTGTGTGTGTGTGTGTGTGTGTGTGTGTGTACAGCATAGGATAAGGATCAAGGGAAGGCAAACTCTTGAGGAATATGGAGGAGCCAGGATGCTTTACTTATATATATCTACAGCAACTCGCCATGGGACAGAGCCTTATCCATGGCACAGCCAGGAGGCCAGAGCAACTAGATGGAGGAGAGTACCCAGAAAAGGGAAAGATGTAAGAAGATTGAAGGGGCTCATGTTAAAAAATGAGCCAATCATACCAAAGAAATAACACTGATTCTCTTCCTATTTCTTCTCTCACTTCTCTTCACACTTCTTCCTCTCTTCTCCCCAGTCCCCTGAAGAATCTATAAAGTCCATCTCCGATGAAAAGCCACTTACACGCAGCCCCACCATGGTAAGGCCTTTTTTTTATATCGTCAGACAAAGCAACTATAGCTGTTCTCACCTTCCAGTCAAAGGTCGAAGCCCCAAGCTTCTCACAGATGAGGCCACAGGGAATATGGAGGAACCAGTGTGCTTTACTTATATATATATATATCTACAGCAACTCGCCATGGGACAGAGCCTTATCCATGGCACAGCCAGGAGGCCAGAGCAACTAGATGGAGGAGAGTACCCAGAAAAGGGAAAGATGTAAGAAGATTGAAGGGGCTCATGTTAAAAAATGAGCCAATCATACCAAAGAAATAAGTAGATAGTTTGACGACCATGCATTTAAATTCTTCAACACTGACTCTCTGTTTCTTCTCTCACTCTTCTTCACACTTCTTCCTCTCTTCTCCCCAGTCCCCTGAAGAATCTATAAAGTCCATCTCCGATGAAAAGCCACTTATACGCAGCCCCACCATGGTAAGGCCTTTTTTTTATATCGTCAGACAAAGCAACTATAGCTGTTCTCACCTTCCAGTCAAAGGTCGAAGCCCCAAGCCTCTCACAGATGAGGCCACAGGGAGTATGGAGGAGCCAGGATATTTTACTATACATACGTGTGTGTGTGTGTGTGTATCTACAGCATTTGGCCATTGGATAGGACCAAAGGTAGGCAAACTCTTGAGGAATATGGAGGAACCAGGATGCTTTACTTATATATATCTACAGCAACTCGCCATGGGACAGAGCCTTATCCATGGCACAGCCAGGAGGCCAGAGCAACTAGATGGAGGAGAGTACCCAGAAAAGGAAAAGATGTAAGAAGATTGAAGGGACTCATGTTTAAAAATGAGTCTATCCTTATATCTTTATCTCTTCTTCTCTTTTCCTCAGTCCCCTGAAGAAACTATAAAGTCCATCTACGATGAAAAGCCACTTATACGCAGGAGGACCACCTTGGTAAGGAGTTTTTTTATATCGTCAGACAAAGCAACTATAGCTTTACTTGACCAAGTCAGGCTGGGTGGGTGGCAGTTGCTTGCATACTATGGGTGCTTAATAAATGTTTGCTGGTTTTTGTCAAATTGAATCAAATTTTCCATCAGTGTTAGCTATGGGTCTCGTCTGGATTGTTTCTGGGTTTAAGAAACAATGGTGTGCATTGGCCAGGATTCAGAAAGAGACCAACTTACTTAACAATTGAATTGGGGAAAATATATCTATCTGACCATTTGCCTGAGAAAGATTTAGTAGGATTTAGTCCAATATGAACCAAGGGTAGAGCATGGTTGCCCAAAAAGCTAATGTGCCTTTAAGCTACTTTAAGAGAATTTGGGAAGTGGGAAATTATTTTTGTGTCATATTCTTTTTTGGTCCTATCACACCTGGATTATTATGTTCAGTTTTGAGGGTCACATTTTAGAAAAGACACTGACAAATTCAAACAAATTCAGAGAAGGATTAGTAGGATAACAAAGCATACCCCACGATATGTACATCACTTGAAAGGGAAGGGGGAAAGAGAATATGCATTTATGTAGCACCTACTATGTGTCAGGCACTGTCCTAAGAGCTTTAAAAATAAATCATTTTGTCCTTAACAACAACCCTTCAGGATACATTTTATACATTTCCATTTTAATGTTGGACAAACTGAAGTGAAAAGGTTGTGAATCACATAGGGTCACACTTATGCTCTACTAAGTGTCTGAAATCTTATATTATTATAGAAGAATTATAATTCGGGTCTTGACTCCAGGCCCAGTTCTCTAGGCAATATATTGCCTAATTACCTATAGCTATCACTATTCCAAAAAATGGAGGATATTTGACCTGAAAAAGAGAAGTCTTAGAAAGAACCTGATAACTATGAAAGAATTTAATTTATTCAGCCTAGCCCCAAAACTGTGCCAGTAAGCAGAAACAGACTAAAAACAAATTTAGCTTGAGGTGTTGGGAGCCAGGGAAATTTCCTCCCAATTAGAGTTATCCAAAAGTTGAATGGATTGCCCAAGGTGGTAATGGTATTTTCTTGTCTAGAAGTCTTCATTTATGTGTGTTGCAGAAGGGATATTTTGCTCAGGTACAATTTGTGAGAGATGATTTGGGGTGTACCTGAAGTCCCTGCCAATGCTGGGAGTCTGTGATTCTGTATGTCACAGTTGTTTCAGGACATGGGAGTTAGTGCCATGGTTTTTACAGGGCAGGAAAGGGACCACAGCTGAACAGGGAAGAGCCTTCCAGAAATGAGGGAAAGACCCAGCAAATTAGTGTGTGAATTACAAGGCAAACTACAGAATGTGCACATGTTGGAGATGGTGTTATGAAAGATATTGATGCAGGAACAGATGAGATGAGTTTTTAAAATGGTAAATAGTTCTGTGTGCCAGGAGAGTAAATTATATGAAGAGGAGTATTGTGATATAAATTGGAGTAGTGGGTTGGTACCATATTGTTGAGGTCCAGATAAAGAGTATATATTGAGTAAGCACTAAGGAGCTGTGGAAGAATTTTGAGAAAGAGAAATAGCATTTATAGAATTACAGATTAGATAGAGGACTTTGTTATTTATATTTAAGATAAATTAAAGCAAGAAAAAACAAGATTAGAAATGAGTTACAAGATTTGTAGCAGTAAGCCCAGACAGGAGGAAGCAATAAGCATTAAGTACTTATTATTTGTGCTAGCCACTGTGCTAAGCACTTTACAATTATTATCTCATTTGATCCTCTCAATAATCCTGGGAAGTACTATTATTATCCCCTTTATATAGTTGAAGAAATTGAGACAAACAGAGGTTAACTCACTTGTTATACTTAGCCTATTAAAGGCTTTTTTGATTTATATTAGGACATTATTTAATCTAACATTTTTGCTTTGAAAATAATCATGAATTTGAGTTCAGCTGCTAGAAGAGATTGGAAAACTTGGCAACCTAATTATCAGAAATTAATTACTAAATTCAATTTGGAAGTCTGGTGAAGCCTTTGAACTCCTTCTCAGAATGATGTTTTTAAATGCATTAACTAAAATATGTAAAGCTATAGGACAAACTAATGCTATTAAAATGAAGTTATAAAAATCTTTTATTAGAAGGTTCATTGGACCCAGATTAAGCTTCTCCATGAGACCAAGAGGTAACTGATTTTGGAGTGAGGAAAATCTGAGTTCAAAGCCCAACTTATAGATGATTCTATGACTATAAACAGGTCATTTAACTCCTAATTGTCCTTTAAGTACAATTACTATGAATTTCTCCTCTTCCTAAGACACAGTAAAGAAGTTATCAATAAAAATATATGCATACATAGCAATAAAATATATGTATAAGATTTTTTAAAAATGTTTCTTGATGGATTTCTTATAACTCTAAGGAAAAGAGGTAGCAGGCTACTGCTAAAAATTCAAAACCTTTCCACATTCTAATTTTTTTATTTGTAACTTTCAGCAATACTGTTATTATGTTTCTAAATTCTAGTAATATTTCCAAGTATCAATAAATATTGAAGAGTTAGCATGTGAAACTGTATAGTAATTACCTTATTCTTGAAGAGCTAAATATCTTATTTTGCTGTATTAAATTATCTTGTAAGAATATAGTATAATGTCAAAAAATTTCCTTCTCTGCACATTCTGACATTGGTTTTTATGCATCTAATTTTCTATTTATGTCTTTTTAAATGTTTATTATGTATAGATAGCTGGTCCAGTAAAAAAAAGTCTTAACAGGGCTTTAGAATACTAAACATTTGTTGATCACCAGTACTAGTGAACTTAGTTCAGGGACTTTTTACATCAGTCATTAACGTAACTACTTAATCATACTTATTTTTGGGAACCCATGTCATTTGGTGGGAACAGAGCACATGCTGAGAGATAAACTGAATGTTTAGTTAGTCTGGAAAAAAATGTTATAAACATTAATGTCTTATTTACATTTACAAAATGGCTCACAAAGCAAAAACTGTATTTGGACATTGTGTTTTTATTTAAAGTTTGCTTTTTGATATCCCTAAAATACTTGAGATACAGGGGTTTTATACAACAAAATTGGTTTAAATTCACAGAAGACATATACATATATATATAATTTTAATTTCTTCAGAGGAAAAACTATATATGTATAAACTTATATGTATATATAATTTTAATTTCTTCAGAGGAAAAAACAATAAATCTGCTAACTAGTTAGTGTGAGTTCTAGCAGCTATCAAACCAAAAAGACTAATATGATTCCAGTGTTTGACTATATCTACTCTCTAAATTTTCATTTGGAAAGGCACACTATTCCAAGATTGCCTGCCAGGTACTAAACTGTTTGGGCCTGGCTACCTATGAAATAGATAAAAATACAAAACAGTTCTTACCCTTCTATAATTCCCTAACTCTTTTACTCTGGCAGTGGTGCTAATATGGTACAGATAAATATTAATTATTCATATTTTAGCATACTCTATCCATCAACCAAGGAATTAAGACACTATGAGAAGAATTTCAGTTTATCTGTAATAAGTCTTGTAGAGCCATTTTTTCAGTTGTGACTGACTCTTTGTGGCCCTATTTATGGTATTCTTGACAAAGATACTGGAGCAGTTTGCCATTTTCTTCTCCAGTTCATTTTATAGATGAAGAAACTGAGGCAAATGGAGTTAAGTGATTTGCCCAGGGTCACACGTATGAGACTGAAACTGGATTTGAATTCAGTCGTCCTGCCTCCAGGCTTGGCACTCTATCTAGTGTGTCTGCTCTAACTCTCAGTAAAATCAGAAGATGAAAAGAAATTGAGATAACTGGAAAAAATAGATGTCAGTTACCAGAGTTGACAGAGCTGATCTCAGTTTGCTCAAAAATAACCATGGAACCTTGGTCTTCTTATCTTGCTTTATTCATTGAACATAAAAATACAGTACACCATTAATATATTTATAAATCACATGCCAACAATAATTTCAGAGAAAGAAGAAATATTTTTGAATAATATTTCATTCTGAGGCAGATGGCACTGGTTTGGGAATCGGGAGGCTCCAAGTTGAAATCTGGCCTTAGAGACTTAACTAGCTGTGTGAATCTGGGCAAGACACTTCACTCCAATTACCTTGCAAAAATTATTTTTCCCCAATTACATGTATTTTTAAATTCAATTTAATATTCAATTAAAATTTGTTTTTGACTTCCCTCCTTCATTCTTCCCTTTCCTAAGACAGTAAAACATATGAAAATTAAAAAATAAATTTGACAAACTGAAAACTTGACAGAGTTCTCAGTCAAGTCAATGTAGACTTTGAATCTTACTGGTTTCAGTGAGAAAATGGGCATAATAAAATTTGGGGAAACTATCTTGGAAAATATGACACAAGCTTATATTCAACTGAGCACTGTATGCTGACACAACATGAGTATCAGGAACAGGAATGTAACACGTCAGTCATATGTCAAGGACTTGATAGATCACAAAAATAAAAATGGCTGTCTCACCAAGAAAAAAACTGGTTACCTGTATTAACAGTCATTTCAAAATCTGATATCTCTATGCAGGCAGAATATCAACAAGATGGAGCAAAAGAAAATGTTAAATGAGATAAAAGATAAAAATGAAAGGTTTTCCTTGCTTCCATCTCAGGGTAATAAAAGAAATCCAAAATTCTGAATCAGATATTTTTCCTCTGGCATGAGAAGGCTTCCCTTTTGGGTCTCAGTTTCCTCAGCTAGAAAACAAAGGTGCTAAATTAGATCACCCTTACAATCCCTTCCAGCTCTGATTCTTTTAATCTTGGGATGAGAACGATTCCAACTTGGTTTGTGCCAACAAGCTTTAGACTAGAAAAAATGAGGAAATGGACAGAAAGTAAAGACATTTTCTTCATCACCACTCCCAAAAAGCATTTAACAGATTCAAAACTGAACATAGCAAGGAGACCAAAAGAACCCAAAAGAAAATCACCTAGCAAGTACTTGACATCTTGCCAGGAAGAGATGAATTTCCACTAGGGTCACACCATTTTAAAGTGAAAGTTAATTTCAAAGCATGATGGAAGGGGCTGCTGAGATTACCAATGATAACTTATCTTTTAGAAGTGCCATAAAATGCATCATCGAGGTTTTGTATGTGACCAGAAAAAAGATGGACTGGTTGGATAGTGTCAAAAAAGGCAACAGACTGACTGGACATGATGTGAAGGCTGGCTCTTGCACACTTACAAAAGGAAGGCCTGGGCTAGATCTGCTGCTTTTTGGGGGGGAGAAGGGGAATAGAGTATTAATTTAGGATTTCAGCAATCCACCATCAGGACTTGCAAACTTTCAGTATTCTCCAAGTAGGTCAGTTGGGAGAAAAGTCTCATTACTGTCCCCCGGGTCTGGACTCTGAGAAAACGGACTTGGCCCCTCTCAGGCAGCTGGGAAGCTCTACTGGCTCAGGCTCACAAAACTAGCTCTCCCTTTGGACTGGAATTCTTGTCTTGGTTATTCTTCTGCGGGCTTCAGACTGACCTAGAAGCTGGAACTTCTGCACTACACTGCACTTACTTTTGAGCTTGCTTCTCTCTTTGCCTTGCCCAGAACCTGCCACCGCTCAGTAGCCCAGATTGCCACTCCTGGGTGCAGGTCCCCTCCTCGTTCTACCTGGCTCTGGGGGCCAGAACTGGACAGTAGGTGCCGAAACTGCCGATGGCCCCATCACAGTGGCCTGATGTGGCTCTGGGACCTCCCCTTGCCTCTTCCCTGCACTGGAGCTCTCTGCGTGGTAGCTCCTACCCACACCCCATATCCAGGGTCCATGCGCCTGTGGAAAAATGGGTTGGAAAAATGACTCACGATGATTTTTGTTTCTTGAATTTCCTCCTCAGCTTTGGTTCTGATGCAAATGCCTCTAAACCAAATCTAGATCTATCTGGAGGATTTTTTGGGTGAGGGGCTGTGAGGCAGAAGTTCACTGTACTGTTTACTGCTGGTTTGCCATCTTGCTTCTGTCTCCTAGATAGTATTTCTCTTTACACTATCGGCTAAAGCCCCAGTTCCTTATAGCCTCCTTTCTCTTCCCTTCTCCCCACACTCATTGTCAGCTGGCAGTTAACATTCTGGTTCTGTTTAACTAATTCATGTCAATTAGCTTTTTTAAAAGGGATATTTATTTTAAAGACATAGCAAAAACAGAAGCAGGAGTATTTTCCCTCCATACCTGAGGAACTTATTTCCTCCTATGTCACCAGATCACCTTGATCCCTGGGAGAGTGCGCCCAGATTAAATGTAGTTTCTATAGAGCAGGAGCCCCTTGTGGTTCACATCCAAATATGGCCTCATTCAGGGATCACTGACAGGAGCCTTGCAGCTTGTTCCCGACTTTTCTGAGTCTCAGTGCTGAACAGATTGGCTACAGAACCTTACATGGCTTCCACTCCCCTTGTGTGGACTCTTGAAGCTCCCATTGTCATAACCACCTCCAATATTCTTTAGAAAATGGAGCTAGTGGGAGGCAGATGCATGATTAGAATACTGATCTGACTTTCCTCCTTCTGCCTCTCCTTTTCCAGCTTTGATTGGTTGCATTGTCAGTACAATAGGAACTGTGATTTCATTGTAAGGGGGTCACCCACCTGCAGATTGCAACTCATGGTGACATGAAGTGACTTGTCCAGGGTCATACAGCTAGGATTTGTTCCCAGGTTCTTCTAACTTCAAGCCTGGCACTTTATGCACTGGGCCAGACTATTTCTCTCTTATGGTCAACATGGGTCATCTTGTCATCTTGTATTACAGCAAAAAGGAAATTGCAATATGAGGCAAATGGGCAGAAGAAAAAACGCTTTGGAAATTGTAATGAAGTGGCCTTTTCATTCTCAGTTTTCTTATATTGTTAGAATGCTAACGAAGTGGAAGATTAGCTCCTTCAGAGAATAAAATAACACAAATTAGGCCATATTTCTTTCTGATTGCTTTTCTTATTTTTCCTCTTGGCTTCATGGAGAAAGCAAACTACTGCTGTTAAAACCTGACTGTGATGTTAGCTGTCATTTTGTTCAGTGTTTATATTGCAACACTGATTAGGTTGAATAATATATAGATAGAAGAGTACCAGACACCTGCATCAGTTCCAAAGATTTTCTGAAGGACTTTCACCTTGTACAGATTGTGTTTACACACAAAAATTTGCTTTGTTATGGCCAAGCAAGTGAATCGGATTTTTGTCATATGCCAAAAACAATTATTTCCAAATCTTTGTGCACACACAGATGCATATATATATATCTATATATCTATATATATATAGATATATATATATAGATATATAGATATATATATATAAATACATATATAGATATACATATATATATTCAACTTATGTCTCAATTATTAAAGATTAAGAATCTGAGAAATACTGTCTTCAGAAATACTGAATCTGATCATAGATTCAGATCCACAAAGGTCATCTCATACCACTTCCTCATTTCACAGGTGAGGAATTTGAAAAGCTCTTTTTCACTTTACACAGAATTATAGTTGGATAGTTCAATGGTAAATTAAATTCATATTTTCAATCAATATTGTATTGAAAAATTTAATAAAATACCAAAATCTTTAAATACAATTTAAAACTATAAATATTTGGATACATTCATTCTTCTCTTTCCTATCCCACCAGTTGCAAGAAGGAAGTCACATCATTTTTTATCTTCATATCTCCAGAAGCTAGTACAGCTCCCTGGGATACAGTTACTATACTTTATAAATGTCTGTTGAATTTCTTTGTGTCCTCTTAGCAGAATCTTTCTTGGAATTTGGAAGGCATCGAGTAGCCAGGCATGGAGGAGACGCTATTTATATATTAGATCCACCAAAGAATCAAAATATGATTATAATATCTCTCATCCCTTTTCTCTGGGCATTTTTTCTAGTATATAATAGTCACACAGAGACATGTCTGCAATTCATCTTCACTATTGGGGGAAGAGCATCATCTTCCGATCAATAATAGCTTGTTCTATGACATACCTTCTTGCATATGACATTGTTCTGGTGCCACATCAAACAAGCAGAGCCAGGACAGCAACTGAGTCTGTACCACATAATTTGGTACTTGATTACAAATTATCTTATATATTATTCTCTAATTGTTTCTTATTCAAAAGTCTTTCCTCCCCAAACAGAATATAAGCTAAATGAGGACAGTCGGTCACATCTTCTACTACTTTTGTATTCTGTTTAGCACCTTACATGGTAATGGGAAATAATAAGCTTTCTAAAATAGTCACTGATTAGCTATAGGTTAAATAGAAAATACTTGTGTGTAGAAGAACTTGGAGGGCTGGAAGTGATTGTAATGATGAGGCAGAAAGATAATTCAAACATTAGCGTGTTTTTTTTTCAAGAACTAAAAGGGAAACATTGCCAACAGTGATAAGTTCTATTATTTATTATTTTTATTACTCATGATTGGGCACAATAAGAACAAAGAGATTGTGTGCAGAAATATAGAAAAAATCATAATTTGTTGACTGCATTGATTGTCCAGGAAGAGAGAGAAAAGATACTTAGGATACAAAATGTGTCTCCTTATCATGTCGGTGCCATTCTTATTGACACAGACCATTGCTTTCATTGTAATGGATTCCTAAACTTAAAGAATGATCTTTGCTATAAACTGATTTCAAAACAATCCAAGTATTTATGTTTTTAAAAACATGTTTTCCTACAAAAAAATATTAAAAAAAAAACTTTGCTTATGATTTGGGGTCAGTAAGACACTGAGACAATATGGCGTATTGACAACTGGGCTGGATTTGGCAGCAGGAAAATCTGGTTCAAATCTCACCCCTGATACTGACTGAACAAATTACTTAATCCTCAAGTAACTAACTTTCAACCTCCCAAATTATACACAGGTTGCTCTCTGCATTGGCAGAGATAATTCTCTTATCAGGATGTCCTCATACTGATGAAATCACTGATTCTTCTTGAAAGGGTAAAGTAAAATATTTGGCCACATTCTAAGGAAAAAATCAGTGATTGAACAAATGTGTAGAAAGAGATGAAATAAAGCAATAAGAAGGGAGACAATCCATTCTGTGGCTCTCTACATAGTAAAAATTATTCTGCTTTATTAGGCTTCACAAAATTTAGAAACTATCATGTTCATTTTCAAAAGAACTAAAGTTTCATAGATATGTTTTATCTTAAGCACTTAAGGGATTTGAAAAACCAGTTAATACATATTTAGGAAACTTGTTGCCGGATCATCACCCTGAATTCTTTCCTGCAGTTGATTTTATTTACCTTCCTTCTAGTTTATGAAGTCGTCTTTTATATCAGCCAATATCACTGTTTATTATCACCTCCACCTATTGTTTAATTGTCAGCTGTTTGCACCTGTCAATGAATTGACCACATAGAGACCAGTGTGTGTATTCCAGAGAAAATGGAATGTCAGCAGCTGACAAAACAAAATCATAGCTTAAAGGGGATGGGGGGAAAGGCCTCTATAGAATGACTTTGAAATTTTAGTTCCAACAGAAGAGCAAACAATATCATTTCCACCCAAGTTCGATCTTTTTTCTTTTAAAGAACCTTTTCGGTTTTTATAAAAATATCGGTGCTTTGAAGGAAACTTGGGTTATTATTTGCTGGAAGATAAATATTGATTTGCTGTAGACTTCACTAGCTACAGCTCAAATATAGCATTAAGCTGGATATGGAAAGAGTTTGGAGATGATACAGGATCTGGTCCATTGTATATCTGAGCGGAAACAAAGCCTTTTGTGGATATTCAATCATCAATTCCAAGCCAGAAGGCATCTTAGAGACCATATAATCTAGCCCCACCATTTTAGAGATGAGAGTTGAAGAGGTTGAGCTATTTCCCAAGGTTGGGGGTGAAGAATTGGGCCTCCTAACTTCTGTATCCTTCCTTTCCTCATGCCAACCTGTTCTACTGAACCATGTTCCCTTTTAGTAACTATAAGACAACTGAGCTTTTCCTGCAGTCTCCAGAAGAGCAATTCAAATGCTATGTCCTCTGCTTTGAAGCCAGGGAATCAACCATTGCTAGAGGGCTAAAAGCAAGGGGGAAAGATGAAGAGTGGGATAGAGGGAAGAAGTTTTCTCCCCTATGAGAAACTTGATTCAGATGAGATCATATATCCTTTTCAGCAACTAATGTTGTTTGGGATACAATAAGATCCCAAGTTTTTGCTAATTTAAGATGGATCAGATTATTTCCCTCCTCCTGCCTCTATAATTTCTATCAATTTCAATTATTAAAAAAAACAGTCCAGCTCCTCCTATTAACACAAAGAGAAGTATTAGTCATAGCCTCTTCTAGGTATATAGATTTAGTATTTCAACAGTGAATGATTCCTCCTCTGTATTTCCTTGCAATTACGCTGACTTACTGATAGTCAAGTAGTAGCAAATACCAGTAATTCATTCACTCTTCAATGATTTTATGAGTCTTGAGTCAACAATTGACTCATAGAATGTTAGAATTGGAAAGTATTTTATAATTTATCTAGTCCAAACCTTTAATTTGGCAGAAGAAATTGAGACCTAGGGAAATTTTAACTTTTTAAATCAGATTAGTGGCAGAGTCAAGGCTAGAACCCAGACCTCCTGATTTCCAAGCTAGTGCTTTTCCCTACCATGCTATAGTCATTTCCCTTAACGCATAGCTGGGAGGATGAGAGAACATAGAGAAAAGGACGCCATGAAGCTTGGAAGTTATCAGATCAAATCTCTTAAGCTGATTTTTTATTATAGCTTTTTATTTACAAGATATATGCATGGGTAACTTTTGAGCATTGACAATTGCAAAACCTTTTGTTCCGATTTTTTCCCTCATTCTTCCCACCCCCTCTCCCAGATGGCAAGTTGACCAATACATGTTAAATATGTTAAAGTGTAAATTAAATACAATATAAGTATACGTGTCCAAACAGTTATTTTCCTGAACAAAAAGAACCAGACTTTGAAATAGTATACAATTAACCTGTGAAGGAGCTGATTTTTCTTTAGCTGAGACTCCAGGAGATCAGGGCCAGTCTTGTACCTTTTTTCCTAGGAGAGTTGGATTACTTGGGTGGTAGTGGTGGGGACACTACTTTCTGAGCCTTTAATGATCCTATGAATCCCCAAATGAATTCATTCCCTTAGACCTATTAATCCAAGGACTGATATCAGGAGAGCCAAAGTGACAATATATGGAGCAAAGAATGTGCTGAGAAGTCAGCTGTTAAGACAGAAGTATGGGCCTTAAGTCAAATGTGCCAGAGACAGGAAATCAATCTCAGGGATCAAGACAGAGCCAGGGATGCTCTGACCATACTCAAGGAGAAAGAGAGCAGTTAAGCTGTGAGAGCAGGCAGCTACTGCCGCCACCTGTAGTTGTGATATGACCATTAGCCCCCTTTGCCACTCTAAGGCAGCCTTGTATAGTGCACAAAATCAAGGAAAGTCTTGGTCTTTAGGCTGTTCTTGCCAAGCCTTTATAATAATGTTCCTAGAGCTGAGTTTGTTGAGAGGAGAGAAAGCTGGAAAACCAAAATAAGATGCCATTGACAGAATTATGCAGTTCTATCATTGAATATTGGCTTTCATCCTTGTTCTTTCTTTTGTATTCCCATGGGGTGGACATGTGCTTGAAAAGCACAGTTCACTGGGCCATGCACAAGTAAGTGACCACTGCCTCCTTGACAATACCTGCAAGGGGGGAGGTGCCAGGTCAGAGATGATGGGACTGGGGCAATCAGTGGTCACAGGCCCTTGAAAGGTTTGGAACCAGGTAAGTGGTGTTCCAAAGCAGAGGCAGGCAAGGGGCCTGAGCAAAGCAATGGTCGGAATAGAGGCAGTTGTTCGAGGTACTCTGGAGTCAGAGCAGGAAAAAGGTGGCAGAAGTCAAACCAGCCTGATAACGATATCAAAAAGCAGAGAGAAGGTGGTCAGTGATACAGAAGGTTGTGGGGGGAGCACATCTGTGGGAACCTGAGAGCTCAGAAGACCATGACATCAGCAGAGAGACAAGCAGAAGATAACATAAAGAACAGACTACAGACACAGCCAAGAAAACGATGCAGAGTTCATTTTCTGCCCCTAGCCAGGAAAGTGCTTCCTGTAGGGACAAGTTCCAATCCCAGGAAGGACTGAAGGAACCATCATTAAAGAGGAAGGCAATACTGAGGGAGCTATGTTGGGAGGGGGCAGCATACTAACATGGCTGTAGTGAGGAGTGGGAAAGCAAAGTCAGGGGATGAGCAACTCCAATCGTTCTGAGCCAGAATGACAAAGGGGAATCAGTCTACCTGTAAGCAGTAGGATGTAATCTACACATGGCCAGGATTGGGCCCATTTCATGAATCCAGTGATTCCTTAGCAGTCATTTAACATATTCTGTCCACTTTGGCCATGCCCTTTTGTCACTTCAAGATTTATAGGTGACACACTAGGTAGCAGTGAAGTGGGAAGACTCTTAAAGTAAAAACTTGGAGATCTGAGCAGTACAAGGAGATAAGGAGAGGTGATGATCTCACCCTGAGAAACACCTCAAAATTAGAGGTTACACTAAAGCAATAAGTAAAAGCTGGGACAATGGTCAGGAGAGAGCATAAAAATGTCAGTGGGATAGCTGATCCAGACCAGGAATGCCAGCAGGAGTCAAGAAGGTGGAAGAAACCAGAAGTCTAGATTGAACAACAGGGAGCAAGGTAGTGCATGGGGCAGAAAGATGAATTTTGGCCAACGTCTATGTAATAATGCTGTTCTTTGAAACAAATAAGTATGAAATATGATGATGTTGAGTTTTGGAAATCAGGTGAAAGAACAAAAAAGTCAAACTCTTACGTCCTTTCCATGACCTAGACTAAGTCATTTACTGAGATAATTCAGGTAAAAGTCTGTCTTGAGCTTAAATTATCAAGCTTCTTTGTAACTGAGAAGGTATAATTCCTTTGAAACTACAATATTTATCTGTTTATTTTTTTTCTTTTTTCAGCCAAAAACTTTGATGAGAAAACTAACTGCTATACCACTAAGTTTAATGAGAGAAAAAGTACCATTAAGCAAACTTGAACAAGAAAAACTAGAGGTATTACTTTTATTGTTATTTTGTAAGATAGTTGTTTTTATTAAAAATTTCTAGAGAAAGGCAGAAACATCTCTGCACCAAGGATTAATTTTATTAATAGAACATTGATCCTAATAATATACCTCTCCCTTTCCAGTCCACAGATAAAAAGTTTTTACTAGAGAATCATTTCTTTGGCTTTCCCGCCTATTAAAATGAAAATTAATCTAGAAGGAGATAATACCACACTGAAAATATAGACATGAAGGCTGATACCAGATAACAAATAGATAGCCTGTCATTTCCCTCCAAAAAGACTTTATGCTCACCTTTTTCTGTTGTCTAGCTGTTCTTTACTTATATTGTTTCTATAAGACTCTTCAGCCTTGTCACTATAGAGTTAATTAGCTTAATTCTTTGTTTCTATTAGATGGAAGATGTACTATGGAGAGAAACAGAAGACAGTAAACAGCCATTGGCATATCAAATCTCAAAACTGAAGAGAATTTTGGAAATGCAGAAAAAATACTTAAGATGGTATTTTGCCCATTATTAAAAGATGTAATGGGCTGAGGCTTGAGTTGATGCACTGAGGTCCCAAGCACATGAGGCTAAATAGTAATTGGACCATACTCTATTAATATATAAGCTTGGAGAACCTCAGCCCATTACAAAAAAAAAAATGTTTTTGAATTTGTGAAGTAAACTATTTAAACCCTTTATTTTTTTTCAGCATTCAACTGGAATCTGATCAAGAAATCAAAATGTGGGAAAGGAAATACTTAATTCTAAGGAACAGGTATAGTGCCACATCATATACAAACTTTATATTATAAAAAAAAATATGATCATGCCATTAAGTATCATTTGTCCTTATAAACTAATTTTCTCTTCCTATGGGAGTGCCTGTGGTTTTCATGTTTGTGAGAGAGGGAACTCTCTTTGGATATCTGCTTGTCTTTGTAGCCCTATTTGGGCTATGAAGGATTCACAATTAGCAGATTCCCTGGCAGGATTATGTAGCTAAACAGATTACCCTTCCCAAGGCTTTTAAATATGTTTCACCTTTAGTGGCTCATCTGGGATCTCTACAGATTTTGAGCCTATAGGAAGAAGGCTGCTTATCCCTCTAATAATCTAAAATGTTTCTCCTTTGCAAAGGGATGGTTTTGTTTTCTCTCTCTCTTTCTTTCTTTCTTTCTTTCTTTCTTTCTTTCTTTCTTTCTTTCTTTCTTTCTTTCTTTCTTTCTTTCTTTCTTTCTTCTTCTCCCCCTCCTTCCCTTTCTTTCTGACTTTCTTGCTTTCTTTCTCTCTTTCTCTATCTCTTTCTTTTTCTCTCTCCTTCTCTCCCTCCTTCCCTTTCTTTTTTCTTTCTTTCTTTCTTTCTTTCTTTCTTTCTTTCTTTCTTTCTTTCTTTCTTTCTTTCTTTCTTATCCCTCTAATAATCTAAAATGTTTCTCCTTTGCAAAGGGATGGTTTTGTTTTTCTTTTCTTTTTTCTTTCTTTCTTTCTCTCTCCTCTCCCTCCTTCCCTTTCTTTCTTTCTTTCTCTCTCCTTCTCTCCCTCCTTCTTTTTCTTTCTTTCTTTCTTTTTTCTTTCTTTCTTTCTCTCTTTCTCTATCTCTTTCTTTTTCTCTCTCCCTTCTTCCCTTTCTTTTTTCTTGCTTTCTTTCTCTGTTTCTCCATCTCTTTCTTTCTTTCTTTCTCTCTCCTTCCCTTTTTTTTCTTTCTTTCTCTCTCCTTCACTTTTCTTTCTTTCTTTCTTTCTTTCTCTTTCTCTATTTCTTTTCTTTCTCTCTCCCTCCTTCCCTTTCTTTTTTCTTTCTTTCTTTCTTTCTTTCTCTCTCCTTCCCTTTCTTTTTTCTTTCTTTCTCTCTATCTCTTTTTTCTTTTTCTCTCTCTCCCTCTCTCTCCCTCCCTTTCTTCTTTCTTTCTTTCTTTCTTTTCTCTCTCCCTTTCTCCCTCCCTCCTTCTTTCTTTCTTTTCTCTCTCCCTTTCTCCCTCCCTCCCTTTTTTCTTTCTTTCTTTCTTTTCTCTCTCTCTCCTCTTTCCTTCCTTCCTTCTTTCCTTCTTCCTTCCTTCCCTCTTCCTTCCTTCCTTCCCTCTTTCTTCCTTCTTTCTTCCTATCTTCCTTCCTATCTTCCTTCCTTCCTTTTTTTTTCCTTTATTGTGGTTGAGGGTTTCAATATTAGTGTCAAAGATACTCAGTTATTGAAAGTCAGGATCTTCTCAAAAGACAGTTGGCTTTTGGGAATATCTATAAATGATGACATTACTGAAAAGACTTAACTCTTTGTTGTGGACAGCTATCATGTCTCTCCCAACTCTTCTCCTTAATTTGTTGTTGTCAGTTTTTTCAATCATGTCTGACTCTTTATGATCCCATTTGGAGTTATCTTAGCTTCTTTGGGGTTATCGCATACTACTTCTCAAAAATACTGGAATGCTTTGCCAATTCCCTTTCCCTAATAATCATCCCACTGGGAAGAAAAATGAGAGAGATGCAAAAGGAAATGCAAAATGAGAATAAGAATGCCTAAAAAATCAAAATGGACCAAATGGGAAAGGAGATACAAAAAGCCTACTGAGAAAAATTATTACTTAATAATTAGAAGTGAAATATGGAAGCTAATGACTTAATAAGAAATCAAGATACACCAAAATAAAACCAAAATGATGGGAAAAATAAGAAAAAATGTGAAATATCGCATTGGAAAAACAATTAACCTGGAAAATAGATCCAAAGAGAGAATCTCAAAATTACTGGTCTATCTGAAAGCCACAATCAAAAAAAGAGCCTGGACACCATCTTTCAAGAAGTTATCAAGGAAAACTGTCCTGATATTCTAGAACTAGACAGTAAAATAAAAATTGAAAGAATCTACAGAACACCTCCTAAAAGAGATACCTAATAACCATATCTATATTTTTCTACTGATTTTTATATGGTATACATCATCTAGGTCACTCTCTCATCACTTTTTATTTCTAAGATATAGTGCCCAGAATTAAATATATTACTCCATTTACGATCTGATCCATGAATGTCATTACGTTCCTAGCCTTGCACGATATGCTTCCACTAATACAAGCTGGGTTTGCTTTTTATTTATTTATTTTGACTAGTATAACATGCTGTTTGTTCCTATGGAGTTCTTGACAGAGCTCTCAATATACCAAAAATCTATACACTTTTTCTTCATAAGACCTGATTTCTGTGCTTTCTCATCCCTCCTATCTTTTAGCAGTTGACCTTTAACCCAAGTATAAGATTTTCCATTTGAAACATTTGTTTCATTCTTTTAACCTAGCATTTTTTTTATCTGTGATAGTATGGAAGACTATTGGTTTTAGATCTAGGAAACTTGATTTTAAATCAAAATTCTACTCTCTACTCCCTGGGTGAACTTGGGCAAGAAACAATGTTTTCAGCATTCTGTTTCCTCATCTTTACAAATTTACTATGAAGAAGTTTTAAAAAATGGATTCTGAGATCCCTTTCATCTAAATTGATGATCCTAGAATTTAAATTTTATCACTTATGTTTATTTCCCCTCATAGCTTCATGTCATCTACAAATTTGATAAATATTGTCATATGCATCTTCATTCAAATTATTGATTTAAGAAAAATTGAAAGGATATGATCACTTCCGGTCAAGATGGCGGAGAGGAGGCACACAGCTGTGTAAGCTTCGTGTTTTTCTCTCAAAATCCATCTCATTACAAGTCTCTGAATTAATGCTTGACTGAAATAAAACCCACAAATAGTTACCAAGAGAAGCCATCCTTGAGAATCGCCAGGAAAGGTCTGTTTTTGCTCAAGGGCAGGGATGGCTTTAGATCGGGTGCAGGCTGAGGGCAGCGGCAGTGAGAGCACGGGAGCAGACCGGAGAGGGGGTGGGGTGTGATCTCAGCTGCCGGGAGAGCTTCGCTACAGGACTGGATATTTTGCTCCAGCAGCAAGCCAGCAGCCCAGCAGAGTAAAAACACCAGGGGTGAAGAATACAACCCCAAACAGCTGAAGTTTCTCGGGACCTGGCCACCCCTCCCCCACAGTGTCTCAGCATGCTCTTGGAGTCTCAGAGCACAGGCGCAGCACAGTCCAGCTAGTGCCTCACTGCTGCCCCCGCAGTCTGTAGAGGAAGCTCAGTAACACCACCCTGCCCCTCCAACCAAAAAAAGCAGATTCCATTTGGGTTTTTTTCCTTTTTTTCTTTGCTAATTTGTCTTTGATTCTTCTCTGACAAAATGAGCAAAAAATTGAAAAGGACTTTAACCCTTGGCAGCTTCTATACGGATAGAGAGCAGACTCTAAATCCTGAGGAGACTAAAAACAGACAGTCTCCAGGTGAATCCCCAAAGGAGGAGATCATCTGTTCCTCAGCACATTTGAATCTCATGGAGGAAATTAAAAAGGCTCTCACAAGGGAGCTAGAAGAAAAATGGGAAAGGGAGAGGGAGGCTTGGCAAGAGAGTCTGGAGAAGTCATCCCATTCAGTTAAAGAGAGACTGGATAAAGAAATAAAATCCTTGAAAAATAGGATTAGTGAACTGGAAACAGAAAATAGATCTCTAAAAAACAAAATTGGCAAAATGGAAAAAAATTCCACAGAACAAAATAACTCAATTGGACAATTAGAAAAAGTGAGTGAAGAAAATACTTCATTGAAAATCAGAATTGAATAAATGGAATTGAATGATTCGAGGAGACAAGAAGAATCAGACAAGCAAAACCAAAAAAATCAAACAATGGAAAAGAATGTGAAATACCTTCTTGGGGAAACATCAGACCTGGAAAACAGATCCAGGAGAGACAATCTGAGAATCATTGGACTCCCAGAAAAGCATGATGAAAAAAAGAGCCTGGACACTATTTTCCAGGAAATTATCAAAGAGAACTACCCAGAAGTCATAGAAACAGAGGGTAAAATAGACATTGAAAGAATTCATCAATCACCTACTGAAAGGGATCCTAAAATCAAAACACCAAGAAATATAGTGGCCAAATGCCAGAACCCTCAGACGAAGGAAAAAATATTGCAAGCGGCTAGAAAAACCCAATTCAAGTATCAAGGAGCCACAATAAGGATCACCCAGGACCTAGCAGCTTCCACATTAAAAGATCAAAGGGCCTGGAATATGGTATTCTGAAAGTTCTGAAAGGAACTTGGTATGCAACCAAAAATAATTTACCCAGCTAGAATGAGCATCTTTTTCCAGGGAAGAAGATGGTCATTCAATGAAATAAGCGAATTTCACCTATTTTTGATGAAAAAATCAGAACTTAACAAAAAGTTTGATCTACAAATACAGAACTCAAGAGAAACCTAAAAAAGGTAAAAAGAAATCTTGGGAACTATATTTCTACTATAAAGATGTATAAAGAATACATGTATGCCTTGTTCTAGAAACTAGAGGTGGAAAGGACATTGTACCAGAAAAAGGGTCAAGTGGGGATACTACATCTCAGGAAGAAGCAAAGGAAACCTAGTATATCTGAGAGACAGAATGGAGGGGGGTGAATATAATGAGTATCTTACTGCCATCAGAATCGGCTTTAAGAGAAAAATTTTAGACACATTCAATTTATGATGAAACTTCTCCCACCTCATTGAAAAGTAAAAAGGGAAAAGTGAAAAGGGAAGGAATAAGCTAAGTGGAAGGGAATATGGAAACTGTGAGGAAAAGGAGTAAGATAGGGGGAGGAACTCTAAGGCGGGGGGAGGGATACTAAAAAGGGAGAGTTGTGAGAAGCAAGTGGTGATCACAAGTTTAATACTGGGAAGGGGGGTAAGGGAGAAAGAAGGGAGAATAGCATAAACAGGGGTTAACAAGATGGCAAGTAATACAGAATTGGTAATTTTAACCATAAATGTGGACGGGATAAACTCCCCCATAAAGAGGAAGCAGTTAGCAGAATGGATTAAAAGCCAGAATCCTACAATATGTTGTTTACAAGAAACACATCTGAAGCAGGGAGATACATGCAGAGTAAAGGTAAAAGGTTGGCGCAGAATCTACTATGTTTCAGGTGAAGTCAAAAAAGCAATGATAGTCATCCTGATCTCAGATCAAGCAAAAGCAAAAATTGATCTAATTAAAAGAGATAAGGAAGGGCACTATATCTTGCTAAAGGGTAACAGGGATAATGAAGCAATATCAATATTAAAATATATGCATCAAGTGGAGTAGCATCTACATTCTTAAAAGAGAAATTGAGAGCTGCAAGAAGAAATAGACAGCAAAACTATAATACTGGGAGATCTCAACCTTGCACTCTCAGAATTAGATAAACCACAAAATAAATAAGAAAGAAGTCAAAAAGGTAAATAGAATACTAGAAAAGTTAGATATGATAGATCTCTGGAGAAAACAAAATGGAGACAGAAAGGATACACTTTCTTTTCAGCAGTTCATGGAACCTACATAAAAACCTCAAACTCAAATGCAGTAAGGCAGAAATAGTAAATGCATCCTTTTAAGACCACTATGCAATGAAAATTACATTAAACAAAAAGCCAGGGGAAAGTAGACCAAAAAATAATTGGAAACTAAATAATCTCATACTAAAGAATGATTGAGTGAAACAGCAAATCATAGACATAATAACGTCACCCAAGAAAATGACAATAATGAGATGTCATACCAAAATGTGTGGGATGCAGCCAAAGTGGTAATGAGAAATTTCATATGCCTAAAATAGAAAAAGAGAAGGTCAATGAATTGGGCTTGCAACTAAAAATGCTAGAAAAGGAAAAAATTAAAAACCCCCAATCAAACACTAAACTTGAAATTCTAAAAATAAAAGGAGAGATCAATAAAATTGAAAGTAAAAAAAAAATATATTGAATTAATTAATAAAACTAAGAGTTGGTTCTATGAAAAAAACTCACAAAATAAACAAACCCTTAGTAAATCTGATTTAAAAAAGGAAAGAGGAAAATCAAATTGTTAGTCTTAAAAATGAAAAGGGAGAACTCACCACTAATGAAGAGGAAATTAGAGCAATAATTAGGACTTACTTTGTTCAACTTTATGCCAATAAATTCGACAACTTAAATGAAATGGAAGAATACCTTCAAAAATATAGCTTGCCCAAACTAACAGAGGAAGAAGTAAATATCCTAAACAGTCCCATCTCAGAAAAAGAAATAGAACAAGCTATTAACCAACTCCCTAAGAAAAAATCCCCAGGACCAGATGCATTTACATGTGAATTCTACCAAACATTTAAAGAACAATTAGCTCCAATGCTGTATAAAATTAGGGATTGAAGGAGTCCCACTAAACTCCTTTTACGACACAGACATGGTACTGATACCTAAACCAGGTAGGTTGAAAACAGAGGAAGTAAATTATAGACCAATCTCCCTAATGAATATTGATGCTAAAATCTTAAATAAAATATTAGCAAAAAGATTACAGAAAATCATCCCCAGGATAATACACTATGACCAAGTAGGATTTATACCAGGAATGCAGGGCTGTTTCAATATTAGGAAAACTATTAGCATAATTGACTATATCAGTAACAAAACTAATAAAAACTATATGATCATCTCAATAAATGCAGAAAAAACATTTGATAAAATCCAACATCCATTCCTAATAAAAACTCTTCTAGGGAGAGTATAGGAATAAATGGACTTTTCCTTAAAATAGTCAGGAACATATATTTAAAACCATCAATAGCATCATATGCAAAAGGGAAAAACTGGAACCTTTCCCAGTAAGATCTGGAGTGAAGCAGGGTTGCCCACTATCACCCTTATTGTTCAATTGTATTAGAAAAGCTAGCCTCAACAATAAGAGTTGAGAAAGAGATTAAAGGAATTAGAGTAGGCAATAAGGAAGCCAAACTATCACTCTTTGCAGATGATATGATGGTATATTTAGAGAACCCCACAGATTCTACTAAAAAGCTATTAGAAATAATTCATAACTTTAGCAAAGTAGCAGAATACAAAATAAATCCCCATAAATCCTCAGCATTTTTGTACATCACCAACAAAATCCAACAGCAAGAGATACACAGAGAAATTCCATTCAAAATAACTGTCAACAGCATAAAGTATTTGGGAATCTATCTACCAAAGGAAAGTAATGAATTATATGAGCAAAATTACAAAAAACTTTCCACACAAATAAAGTCAGACTTAAATAATTGGAAAAATATTAAGTGCTGTTGGATAGGCTGAGCAAATATAATAAAGATGACAATACTCCCTAAAGTAATTGATTTATTTATAATGCTATACCAATCAGACTTCCAAGAAAAGATTTTAATGATCTAGAAAAAATAACAAAATTCATATGGAAGAACAAAAGATCGAGAATCTCAAGGGAATTATTGATTAAAAAAAATCAAATGAAGGTGGCCTAGCTGTACCTGATCTAAAACTATATTATAAAGCAGCAGTCACCAAAATCATTTGGTATTGACTAAGAAATAGATTAGTTGATCAGTGGAATAGGTTAAGTTCACAAGACAGAATAGTCATCTATAGCAATATAGTGTTTGACAAACCCAAAGATCCTAACTTTTGGGATAAGAATTCATTATTTGACAAAAACTGTTGGATAACTGGAAATTAGTATGGCAGAAATTAGGCATGGACCCACACTTAACACCATGTACCAAGATAAGATCAAAATGGGTCCATGATTTAAGCATAAAGAACGAGATTATAAATAAATTAGAGGATCATAGGATAGTTTATCTCTCAGACTTGTGGAGGAGGAAGAAATTTGTGACCAAAGATGAACTAGAGACCATTACTGATCACAAAATAGAAAATTTTGATTATATCATTAAAAAGCCTTTGTACAAACAAAACTAATGCAAACAAGGTTAGAAGGGAAGCAACAAACTGGGAAAACATCTTCACAGTTAAAGGTTCTGATAAAGGCCTCATTTCCAAAATATATAGAGAATTGAGTCTAATTTATAAGAAATTAAGCCATTCTCCAATTGATAAATGGTCAAAGGATATGAACAGACAATTTTCAGATGATGAAATTGAAACTCTTTCCATTCATATGAGTGTTCCAAATCACTATTGATCAGAGAAATGCAAATTAAAACAAATCTGAGATACCACTACACACCTGTCAGATTGACTAAGATGACAGAAAAAAATAATGATGAATGTTGGAGGGGTTGCAGGAAAACTGGGACACTGATGCATTGTTGGTGAAGTTGTGAACAAATCCAACCATTCTGGAGAGCAATCTGAAATTATGCCCCAAAAGTTATCAAATTGTGCATATCCTTTGACCCAGCAGTGGTACTACTGGGCTTATACCCCAAAGAGATACTAAAGAAGGGAAAGGGACCTGTATGTGCCAAAATGTTTGTGGCAGCCCTGTTTGTAGTGGCTAGAAACTGGAAATTGAATGGAAGCCCATCAGTTGGAGAATGGCTGGGTAAATTGTGGTATATGAATGTTATGGAATATTATTGTTATGTAAGAAACGACCAGCAGGATGAATACAGAGAGGCTTGGAGAGACTTACATGACCTGATGCTAAGTGAAATGAGCAGAACCAGGAGATCATTATATACTTCAACAACGATACTGTATGAGGATGTATTCTGATGGAAGTGGATTTCTTCAACAAAGAGATCTAACTCAGTTTCAATTGATAAATGATGGACAGAAGCAGCTACACCCAAAGAAAGAACACTGGGAAATGAATGTAAACTGTTTGCATTTTTGTTTTTCTTCCCGGATTATTTCTACCTTCTGAATCCAATTCTCCCTGTGCAACAAAAGAACTGTTCAGTTCTGCACACATATATTGTATCTAGGATATACTGTGACATATTTAACATGTATAGGACTGTTTGCCATCTGGGGGAGGGGGTAGAGGGAGGGAGGGAAAAGTCGGAACAGAGGTGAATGCAAGGAACAATGTAAAAAATTACCCAGGCATGGATTATGTCAATAAAAAGTTATTTAAAAAAAAGAAAGGATATGACCAAGGATAGATCACTAGGGCATTACACTAGAGACATTCCTTTGTACCAACTTTGGTCTCTTCTTTATCGTTCTTAAAATCTCTCTGTCTCTCTCTCTCTCTCTCTCTCTCTCTCTTTCTCTCTCTCTCTCCCTCTCTCTCTCTCTCTCTTTCTTTATCTCTCTGTGTTTGTCTGTCTTTGTCTTTGTCTCTTATCTCTTTTTCTCCTCCCATAATGACATAAAAAGTGATATTTTCAAATACCATGATGAAACCTAGCTATATTACGTATATGACATCCCCTTAATCTATCTTTCCAGTTGTATCTATCACTGCCCTACAATTACTTCTTTGGTACACTTCCTTATTCATTACTCTTCTTCCTTTGTGTAGGATTCTGAAATTCTGTGTGTATAATAAGCTATAGATACAATCACTGACAACATCTTTAGCTACTGCCTAAAGCTCCCCAAAGAGTAGAAAACAAAACTCATCATAATCAGATTCTGGACTAGAGGATGAGATACCTTTATTAACAAGAAATTACCAATATTTTTCTGATAGACAAAAGAGTTTTATTGTCATCATTTCTCTAATTCTTCTGTTCTCCTCTTGTTAATTTAGTGTGTCAGATATCTGTCTTTACCAAGCCAAATCGATTTCATTATATGTAAAATATGCAGTTGAAAGAAGTGTGGTTACAAGTCCCTCCCAATCCTAACATTCAATGATTCTTTATCAGCTCTGAGAATAAATTACAAGAAAAGCAGTTACTAAATCTGCACCCCATTAAGGTAGGGATACTTAAAATGGAAGAAATTATTAAATAATACTTTGAATCAAACTCTTTCCTTCTTTTTCAGTTACCATGCCCTCAAGAATGAGATGTTTACTAGACAGTCAGTGGTTCGCCAATTTGTAACGCTTTCCGAGACATCCTTCAATTATAATGTAAGTAACTATGATTTTAGACTCTGTGCTCCTTTTGAGTGCTCCTTTTGAGTGCACTACCTTGAGTGCAAGGTAACTTGCTGCCATACTACTTCTCAGGTGGATTTTTTCATGTGCATTCATGGGATACAGATGAATATTTCTATGACTAGACTCTTCTGAGTCTCCCTTGCTTTGGCCTTCTCTTAAGGGAGAAAGGAGTGGAGGGAGTAAGTAGTCCCTAGGACCAAGACATTAGAAAGCAGAAAAACTAGAGGCATCAAGTAAACACAATTATGGATGTCTCCCCAATAACGCCTCCTACATTTTTGAGATTATAAAGTTGAAAGTTTCTAAAGTGTGGAAGTTTGCTCAGTCAATATCAATCAAATAGTCAATCTGGAAACATTCAAGTCATAGAACATGGACTCCTAGAAGGGACCTTTGAATTCATTTGGTCTAGCACACACATTTTACAGTTTGGAAACTGTGAGATTAAAAGACTTGCCCAAAGTCACATAGACATTAAGGAACAGAATTTGAACCTGGAACCCCTGACTCTGACATTCTTCCTGATACACTCTACTATCTATCCCTCAAGATTATAGAGGTGATGCTTGATTCATGGAGTCTCTTCTAGTAGAACAAAAGCTCTTCAAGTTTCTACTATTCTGGAAAGGCCTTGCACATAGTACACACTAAATAAATGATCTTTGACTTGACTGTTGATTTAACTATTGGTTCTTTGAATTTGAAGTCCTTATTTATAAAGGAAGTGAGTTATATGAATATTGATATCATGCAATCAAGACCTCAAGACCAATGGGAAGTTGCACCTACATGGATCATATATTCATAGAGTTAGAACTAGCAGTGATATTAGAGTTCATTTGTAACCATCTGGTTCCCTCATTTTAAAGATGAGAAAAGATCTAGAAAGATGAAATTACTTTTTCTGAAGTCACCCAGAACTTAAATAGTTGAACAGATTTTCAAATTCTGGCCCTCTAATTGTTAATTTAATATTTTTACAGCTTCTCCATTGAAGAGGCAAATGGAGGATTTGACAGAATTGATTGGAAAAGCCCCTGGTCTTAGGAAAGATTGAAAGCTAAAGGAAAAGGAGATGGCAGAGGATGAGATGGATAGATAGTGTCATGGAAGCAATGTACAAGACCTTGGACAGACTTTAGGAGACAGTAGAGAATAGAAGGGCATGCAGTACTATGGTCCATGGAATCACAAAGAGTTGAACACAACTGAATAACAAAAAATCAATGGTGTCAAACTTGCATAGAAATGGGGGCCACTAAACATTACATCAAAATATTTGTGGACCAGGGCTGCTGTGACCCTGGGCAAGTCACTTAATGCCAACTGCCTCAGCAAATTTTATATATATATATATTATATATATATATATACATACATACATACATACATATATACATATATATGTATATATATATAGAGAGAGAGAGAGAGAGCCCATGTTGATTTAGTTTTAAAATGTAATAATATTATCCATGTTTCTATTATATTTTAATTCATTTTTACAAATATTTCTCAATTATATTTGAATCTGGTTTGGTTTGTATTCAAGTATAGACTGAGACTGTGATGCCTATGGTCTACATGACAGCACAGTTAATTATATTCAGAACTGGTTAGATGAGTAAGTGATAGCTAGGCAACAGCCTGAGTGCAAAAAAGCCCATACTCCCAAATGGAAAGCAAATTTACACTGTGTCTATAGTGTGAAATGGCAGCTACACAAGCTACTAAAACCTTTGGGTTATCTTAAAAAAAAAACTAGTACCTTTAGAAAGCCTTAACCTCATGCCTTCTCATAATAAAGCTATGATCCTGGTTTCTCAAAGGCTATACTAGTGGATCAAAAGCTTTTGCAGGGCTATATTGTGCTTTGAAAAAAAAAATTAAGTATAATCCCAATAAAGGACCTAGTTAAGTACACAGAGGTTCACTGATAATGGGCGAGACACTTGGTGATGAATTCTTTGGCCATAGCAATCCACTAAAAGAAAGATATAAAATAACCCTTGTCCTCTACTGTAGCCTTCTACTTTTGCAATGATAGGAGTAAAGAAGCTGAAAAAGATAGTGCTAAAAATGAGCCATTCCTTATGACAAATATTATGTAGTGAAGCAAAACAAATTCCCGCATTGGTTGTGTCAGAAAATGTCTTGAATTCATCACAACTCTTTCAGGAAGTGGGTAGCATGCTTCATCATCAATAAGTCCCTCTAGAATTAGGCTAGTCACTGCATTGATCAGCATTCTCCAGTTTTTCAAAGTTGTTTTTCCTTATAATGTTGTTATTGTAGAATTTATTCCCCTGGTTCTGCTCCCTTCTCTCTGCATCAGTTCATACAGGTCTTCTCATATTCTGAGTTTTTCCCTGCCAATAGATAAGTATAAGCATATAGTTATAACTCTTCTATGTTCATTCATTTTCTGTTTCCTGAGTAAAGAACAATATTTTATCTAGAGTTACCTTAATTTCAGATACTGAATCTGCTTAGTATCCTGTCTTAGTATTCATGCATTAGATATCACTTTTATCACTTTAAAAAGTATTAAATATTTCATTTCCTTTAAAATATAACCAAAAGATTAGATTTGTTTCTGCTTTCATAATTTTTCTTCACACAACTCTTATATTAATTAGCTAAGTGTGAATGTCCAATTAGGAGCTAAATTAGTGAGTTGCTATTAAGATTTGTTAAGTTCAAACATCATGTTACAAGTTAATCATTTTTTTCCTCAAGAATTCTCTAGCCAGTCAGTGACATAACTTCAGAAATAGAAATACCAGATACCTTGAGCAAATAAGCTTAAAATGTTTTTATAGCCTGTCACAAGACTAAGGGATATGAAAGGTAAGTTTGAGCAGAGAAGGGAGGTTTTTATGTCAAACGGTAATCAGCAGGCATTAATGAAACCCTCTTATTTACGAAGCCTCTGAAGTATTTACTAGGTACTGTGTCTAGGTTAAAGATCAATTGACAAGCTGAAAAGGGAAGTGAAAGGTGTCTGACTTATTGGATTTAAGTTCCCAGCTCCAATGGATGCTACTTCAGGATATAGGAAGCCACTTCCAGGTCCTATATGACTGTGGTTTTTTAAGCTCCTGTTTGGGAGATCACTACCTCTAATCTGGAGTTTACTTTCCTGCCCCTGGAATTCTCAGGGATTTAGATGCTCCAATAGAGATGAAGTATTCTGTTTTGTTTTATAATTTTCATGCCCACTGGAATTGGAAGGTTGAATTCAGATAAATGCTATTTCTTTGAAAATACTAAATGGTCTGTCATCATAATTTTTTGTTGATTATATACAATTTTCACAATTCAGTAAATAGTAAGCCATCTACTATGTGCAAAGAACTGGTAGATGGTACAATGAATAAAGTACTAGGCCTGGAGTCAGGAAGCCCAGAGTTCAAAAATGACTTTAGACACTTACTAGCTGTCTGATCTGGGCAAGTCACTTATCACCTGTTTGCTTCAGTTACTCATCTATAAAATGGGGATACACTGGAGAAGGAAATCTCAAACTAGTCTGGTATCTTTGTCAAAGAAGGTCTCAAGAGTTGGATACCACCAAACAACAATTGGTGTGCAAAGTCCACTCCACTAAGGATTATACAAAGACACTGCCCTGATCCTCAGGGAGTTTACCAAAACCAGAAAAATGACATATGTTGTACATAGATAGCTAAAGGTCTATAGTTAACATAAAGAATGGAGATGAGGAAATAAGGATTTGGTATTTGATCTGCCATGTTTTTCTTTCAGCGTGTGATAGTTATGGACATTTGGCATGTGTGCTTCTGTTTCTGATTCCCTGGAAGCAAGGGCTTCATTTTTTTTTCCAGCATAATCCCAGAGATATGGAACTGGTGGGGTACAGCTTCCTGGGACCTGGATGTTACTACAGAATGAGCCCAAACCTTGGCAGTTAGGGCAGATTTTCTCCTGCTCCCCGGATGAGCTAAAAACAATTTCAAAATCGAGGAGAAGTGTGTAATATCTTTGTGTTTATGGGGGTTGTGTGTGTGTGTGTGTGTCTTTAGATGAAGCAGTGTGTCTTATCTAAACTTTATATGTTGCAATATACTCTGCACATGGTAGATTCTAATCTTTGTTGAATTATGAATTATGACTATATATGAATATAATGCAAATATAATATGAATATGATATGCACATAAAATAAATACAAAAAGTTGTGAAAGATTTTCAAAGAAAGAGAACTTCTCCATCTTGTAATCCTTCAAACTTCAAAATCCAGTGGGCATGAAAATACTCTAATAACACAAAACAAATATTTTTGGTTTTTCTTTTGTGAATGGTTGGTGCAAGGAAGGAAACAGCAGTATGTTTGAGCTAAGTTGTCAATCCGAGGGGAAAACATCTGCCAGTTTATATCAAAGCAGACTAGTATTGCCCTAACACTCATTTCTTTGTTCCTCCAGGAAAGAATATTTTGTAGAGATAGTTAGTCTTTAGTTAGTTGATCTGTCATGCTTATTCTGCTGAATAACTCAGTGTCTTCTTTCCATTTTTTTGTGCATTCTAGAAAGCAAAGCCCTTATATATACAGCCAATACAGGGCCAAGCAGTGAAAGAAAAGTCATATCAACCTACAGTTTTGGTATGAATTTTTATTTTCTTTAGATGTCTTTTGAAAAAAAAACAGCAAATAATTTGATAACTTGATAACCTTAATAATGAAATATTTTCCTTTAGTCTCGTCTAGATGGTAGTAGTCATTCTCAAAGCAGTGAAGACTTTTACCTTTCAATGCCCACTACATCAAGAGGTAAGAAAGAATTTTTTTGTGCCTTCTTAAGGTTTTTCATTTGGTCACTACTATGCAATTAACATGCAGCTAGGTGGAATTGTGGATAGAGCACAGGATAGATTTCAGATCAAATTTGCCTTAATTCATTTACTAGCCATGTGACTTTAGGCAAGTCATTTAAACCTGTGTCTACCTCAGGTTCTTTATCTATAATGTGGGGATAATTAGAGCACTTAACCTTTAAAGTTGTTGTGAAGATCTAATAAAATAACATTGGTAAAGTGTTTTGCAAACCCTAAAGCATTTTTATAAAGGGTAGCTGTTATATCTTTGTTTGTTATTGTTGTTGTTATTTCAGGGACATAAATGCTGAAGAGAGCAATATAGATGTTTCCCTTTGTTCAGTGCAAGCAGAGTTAGCTTCCCTACCCAGTTAGACACTGTCCCCTTTTGAGTTTACTCATTTTCCTTGAGTGGTTAAATATTTGTTGTTGGAGTCACTTCAGTTGTGTCCTGTGATTGATGATCCCATTTAGATTTTCTTGGCAAAGATACTGCAGTGATTTGCCACTTTCTTCTCAATTTACAGATGAGGAAACTGTGGCAAAAGGGGGTAAGTGATTTGTCCATGATCACATTGCTAGTAAATGTCTGAAGCCAGATTTTAATTCTGATCTTTCTGATACTAGTTCAACTGCTCTATCCACTGTGCCACTTAACCACTCCTATTCAGTTTTACTTCTGTTATTGTTGCTTTATCCTGGCTATTAATAAACTTACTCAATGCTCTAGAAGGAAGGAGGTGGTCCAGAGGATTAGTTTTTTTTTTGTTTGTTTGTTTTTTTTTATTTTTTATTTAATAATTACATTATATTGACACTCGTTTCTGTTCCGATTTTTTCCCCCTCCCTCCCTCCACCCCCTCCCCTAGATGGCAAGCAGTCCTTTATATGTTGGATATGTTGCAGTATATCCTAGATACAATATATGTTGTAGAACCGAACAGTTCTCTTGTTGCGTAGGGAGAATTGGATTCAGAAGGTATAAATAATCCGGGAAGAAAAACAAAAATGCAGATAGTTTACATTCGTTTCCCAGGTCCAGAGGATTAGAAGAAGATGCAATTTTAATACAGCAAGTCAGTTTCCTCATCTGTAAAATGGAGGTGGGATGGGGCCAGATGAATTTTGAGAGCCCTTCTAAACTCTCAGATTCTCATCACTGATGGGAGTCAGGTAGCTGCATGTATTCTATGGCATCACACAAACCTTGGGGTCTTCAAGCTGATATTTTCATAGGTTTTGGCTGCCATATTAAGAAAATAATATTCTTAATAAAAAATTTTTTTTCCCATTTCCTCCTAAAAAAGTCTTTAGAGGTAATAAGGGATCCACTGCAAAGTTCCATAAATGTTGCATCAGATGATACAGTAACATATTGCAATATTATAAAGGTCCCTGATTTCATGGATGAGGGTTTTCTTTTCAAAAGTACAGATCAAAAGTCACCCATGCTCAGCCTGTGAGACTCTGCTCTGTGCCTTCCCATATTCATAGAAGATCCATCCACCATGATGGAAGCCTTTCTCTGGGTCTCAACGTCATGTTCATTCATCTCTTCCCAATTTTATGTTGCCTTTATTATGTAGTTGCTTTCCAGTCATTTTGGATAATGCTAGAGGTTATTTATATCTACCATTTATCTCCCTGTCGCCCTTCAATTTTGATTGCAGCATGAAGGTTTAGTGTTTTGTTGACTATCGTGCTCCATGATTTCAAGCCAGACAAAATATCCAGAAGAATGTGAGGATTTGCGAGTTTTTGTTTCAGGGTAGAATTCAACTTGGAATTTCTGAAAACTCTGAAATACTCCCAAATACAACCTGGTTAGCCAGGATCATGAATAGAGTGCTGGATTTTACGCCAACAACCTCTTGAGGTAGATGATGTAATTACCTACATTTCACAGATAAGAGAATTGAATTGGAGAAGTGAAGAAATATAGCTAATGTTTATAATAGAATTTGAACTCAGATCTTTCTGACTCCAAATCCAGTATCTTATCCATGACACTACCTAGATGTTTTAAGACTCAAATATTTATGGACTAACTCAATAGGTTGACTTAAGAAATTTCTATCATATTCTGAGATTAAATGTAGCAGTACATCATCATTCACAAAAAGGAATATCTCTTCATAAGGGATCTTTGAACTTATCTTTAAATGTTTTGATAACTATTCCAATGGAATTGGTTTCATTTGTATATTATGTGTTTTATTCCTTCAAAGATATTATTGTGAAAAGTGATCCATAGTTTTCAACAGATTTCCCAAAGGAGGGGCTGATGATGCAAAAAGATATAAGGAATCCATGATCTATTAAAAAAAAAAATTCTCCTCCATTTGTACTGCACTAAACACCTTCTGTGGTAATGAAAAAAATACCTTTGGCAAGAACACAGCCCCCATCTCTGTTTTATATCTCATTTGATCATGACAATCTGAGGATAATTAAACTACCTCCATGGTTGTAGTTATTAAGGAATATTATCTGATCCAAAGTAAAGGGAACAATCTGAAGAAGAAGACTCTTTGTTCTGCTGTGGGGTGCTTTTTTCATCAACAAACAGAAAACATAATGGGCTATAACATTCTCTAAGCCATTTATTCAGTTTTGTCCTCCACTAAAATCTTTCTCTGATGCCTTATCATGGCTTGGAGTTCCTAAAGGCCTTGCTAAAACTTAATAATGGCTGACACTTCCTAACAAACTGATAAGGCTTGGGTTACATTCTTTGGCCATGTCCACTTATGAACCAGACCTCTGTCCCACAGAATGTATAACTATACTTTGTTTCCTTGACATGCAAATATCATAGATCTAAAGAAAAATAGAGATTTAACAATACTTAAATTAGTGAATCAGACTCAGATAGGATTCTTGTAGCTACATGTAGACTTAAAAGACCACATAGTAACATTACATGCATTCATATTTTATTATATTTTTATTTGTTTTGTTAACTATTTCCCGATTACATTTTAATCTGGTTTGGCCTTATGGTCTGAAGGACAGCAAATTTGGTGCTGCTGCAATAAATCATGGATTTCTAAACCTCTTCTAATCATAGATTTCTAAATCTTTTCTAATATTCCTCTTCTAAAAGTATAATCTAGTATGGCATGTATTTATTTTACTTTGAGAGATTTTCCTCTGCTCTGGAGAATTTCCTAACTAAGCTTGGGATAATTGGCATCTAGAATATTGTAGAATAACAGCTAAGAATCACCAACTTCAGCCTTCAGACCCAGTAAATTCCAAGTGGCATTTCATCAATCAGTTTCCAATAGTTTCCAACAGAACAAAACAAAATAGGATGGATAATAGTATGTGTGTTTTAGGCAGGATAAACTGCGATGTCATGGAAAATGAACCTCCTTAAAAATCCAGATACTTGGGCCTTTATTCTGGCTCTCAGTATCTGTGTGACCTTTGGCAAGTCAGTTAATCATCATCAAACATTTATGAATCCCCTGCTACCTGAAAGATAATAACTTCCCCTTCCCCATCTAAATGATGTATGTTGGAGGGTTAGAAAAGATAAAATGAGAATAATATTGTTCTTCTCAAAAAATAAATTTGTGGCCTACATTTAAAGGCAAGATAGGAGCATCTCCTTGAGGACTTTGATTGTTTTTTCATTTAAATCTTTGTTTAGATAATTTTTTATATCTGAGATAAAAATTAAAGAGAATTTTTAATTTTAGTAATAATGATTCTTAAAATGGAAAAGAGGAAGGTTAATTTCCTTAGTTGACAAACGTCTCCTGTTAAACAGGTGTCCCCTTTTTCTTTGTTGTCATTCTGTCACTGTCCAAAATATAATATTTTTTCCTTCTGTCCCCAAAGATTCTTTGCACACTGAATACATTCTTTTAGAAAAATATAAAAGTATAAACTCTGTAGCAAGCAGCAGATATTATGGCCAATAATAATAGCTCATATTTATATAGTACCTACTATGTGTTAGGTGCTTTACAAATATTATCTCATTTTATCACAACAGCCCTGAGAGGTGCTATTATTGCCCCCATTTTACCAATGAGGAAATTGAGGCAAAGTTAAATGACTTGCTCAGGGTCACAAAGCTAGTAAGTTTCTGAGGTCAGATTTGAACTCAGATTTGCCTCTATCCACTAAAGTTCCCGGGGTCCTCAAACTACGGCCCATGGGCCAGATGCAGCAGCTGAGGACGTTTATCCCCCTCACCCAGGGCTATGAAGTTTCTTTATTTAAAGGCCCACAAAACCAAGTTTTTGTTTTTACTATAGTCCAGCTCTCCAACGGTCTGAGGGACAGTGAACTGGCCCCCTATTTAAAAAGTTTGAGGACCCCTGCACTAAACCATCTCACTGTCTATTGAGTGTATATGAGGAGTGGGGAAGACAAAGGGGCTGAAAAAGTCTAGGTGCCTAGGAGAATAGTGAGCATATAAGGAAGTTAAGAGAAGAAAAGAAGGAGGGTTTGGAGGGGAATACATAAGAGTCTTGAGTCAGTTTGGGACATTTTGAGGCTAAGGAACTAGAAGGACATCCAAATGTAGATATCTAATAGATAATTGGGAATGATGGATAGGGCTCAAGGATGAGAAAGAATGTGGTGTGTGTGTGTGTGTGTGAGAGAGAGAGAGAGAGAGAGAGAGAGAGAGAGAGAGAGAGAGAGAGAGAGAGAGAGAAAGAGAGAGAGAGAGAGAGAGAGGAGAGAGAGAGAGAAACAAAGAGACAGAGGCAAGGAGGCAGACTGACAAATAGAGGCAGAGATAGAGAGAAAGAGATAGAGAAACAGAAACAGAGAGAGACAAAGGCACAGAGACAGAGACAGACACAGGAAGAAGGACACAGGGACACAGGGAGATGGACAGAGAGAGTTATTCAGAGAGATAGTCCCATAGAAAGAGAAAAAAAAAAGAGAAAGAAAATAGAAGTAGGCTGAGGACTTCTGCCTTGTTTATGCCCAACAGAACCAATGAAAGAGGCTGAGGAGGAATATTCAGAGGGATTAGGAAGAAGACTGGGAAACAGTCTACAATTTAGGAGGAGAGGCTGGTTAACAATGCTCAGAAATTAGAAAGAGGGAATTCTGTCATTTACCTCCTTGGATAGAAGTAGAGAAAAAAGTCCAGGGGAGGAAGGGGTCAGAGATTTTGCCCTTTGTTATGGCTTCTAGTTAAATGGGTTTTACAAAAATCAAGATTTCACAACAAAAAGACTTTTCCGAGAATCAGAGAAGAATCAGAGAAGACATATCAGAGATACCTAGTACTACCCATATCTCAAGAGGAATCTTCCACAACATGCTCAACAAGCAATCATTCAGCTTTTGTTAACTTGTAGTAATGGGAGATTCCAGCACTTCCAGAGGCAGTCTGGTTTACTTTTAGATGAGTATTTTTTGGATAATTTACTCTTTATTAAGGAGGCTTTCCTTATTTTAAACCTCATTTTCCTTCTTTGCAAATTATGCCCATTGTCCCCTCTGGAACCAAGCAGAACAAGTCTAATCCCTCTTTCATGAATGACCCTTAAGAAGTTGAAAAGCAGTAATAATGCCTTTCTCCCACAAAGTCTTCTCTTCTCCAAATTTAGCAACTCCTGTTCCTGTAACTAATGGTCATATGGCATAATATGACCATGGGACATACTCAAGCTTAAGAAAGTTCTTCCTAAAATGTGAACCCTAGATAGGAATGCAATTTTCCAAATGTGATTTGATCAGGCCGGGGAACATTGGGTACCATCTCCTTCCTAATCCTGAACACAAAGCTTTGCAATGTCAACTATGGTCACGTTAACTTTTCTTGAATACCATATTAAGCTGTTGATTCATATTGTTCCTGTGTTCCACTAAAAAACTTAGGTCAGACTGCCTATCTAGACACCCTGATATTGTACTTAGGAAGTGGATTTATTTTCCTATTGATCTACCAATTTATTTTACAAAGAAAATAAAACTCAGTAAGAAAAATAGTAGGTGGGTCCATTCAATCCATTCTTTTATATTTGACAGATAAAGGCCCAGGGTTGATATTTTGTTTATATATGTTTTGTATAGAAGGACAACAAATGAAGTAGAGCTTAAACTTGGGGTTTTTTATCTGAGCATCTTTTCTCTTGCATATTTGTTTTTTTGTTTTTTTTTAATAACTTTTATTGACAGAACCCATGCCAGGATAATTTTTCATAGCATTATCCCTTGCATTCACTTCTGTTCCGATTTTTCCCCTCCCTCCCTCCACCCCCTCCCCCAGATGGCAAGCAGTCCTTTACATGTTGAATATGTCACAGTATATCCTAGATACAATATATGTGTGCAGAACCGAACAGTTTTCTTGTTGCACAGGGACAACTGGATTCAGAAGGTATAAATAATCCGGGAAGAAAAACAAAAATGCAAGCAGTTTATATTCATTTCCCAGTGTTCTTTCTTTGGGTGTAGCTGCTTCTGTCCATCTTTGATCAATTGAAACTGAATTAGCTCTCTTTATCGAAGAGAAGGAAGTGGATTTTTTTAAATCCAAGTATAAGAATTTACATTTGTCTACGTAATGTTTCATCTTACTAGATTCATCCCATCAGTCTAATGCGCTACAGTCTTTGTGGAACCTGACTTCATCAACCAGGATTAGCCAACCCCTTCAGCTTTGTGTCATCAGCAAATCTGATAAGCATGGAAACCATGTCTTTATCTGTGTCACTGAAATAAAGTGTTAGAATAAGGTCAAGACCATTTAGCTCCTTGGGAACGCAATTCTTGATCTCCTTTCAAGTTGAATCTGAATTATTAGTGATCATGCTTTGGGTCAAGTGCATCCTCCAGGCTGCAGACCTACTTGGTCTATTATTGTCTAGGCAAAATTAAGCAGTGATCAGCAAGTATTTATTAAGCACACACTATAATAGGCAGTCAGACTTCAAAAACAGGAGAAAAAGAATTCTAGTTTTCAGGGAATATGAGAGAAAGAGAGAGACACACACACAGAGAAATACAGAGAGAGAGAGAGAGAGAGAGAGAGAGAGAGAGAGAGAGAGAGAGAGAGAGAGAGAAAGAGAGAACAAACACTCTGGAGAACCTGGAAAAAGCCTCATATAGAAAATGTTAGGTGAATCTTAGGTGAAATCAAGAAATGCAAGAAACAAAGAGAGGAAAGTCGTCCATTCCAGATAGTCATTAACGAGTACAAGGTAAGATCATGGTCTATGCTCTGTAAGAATAGTAATTTGGCCACTCCAGCTAGATTGTAGAGTGTGAGAAGCAGAAATGGATGTAATAAGACAGAAGAGTAGGCAGGAGACCAAGTTGTGAAAAATTCCAATGCCCCAAAGAGGAATTAGCATTTGATCCTAGAGGTTCTAGCCTCCATTAGCCATTGAGGTTTATTGAGTGGGGAGGAGGTGAACATGGCCAGTCAAACAGTCAGTCTGTAAATGTCAAGTGTCTGGCCTGTACCAGGTCCTGGGCTGGAGGGCACAAATCCAAAGAATGAAGCAATCTCCACTCTCAGGGAGCGGCCATTCTAGCAGGAGAAGAGAAGAACACACATGCACACATGCAGATAGGCACAGACAAGTACGTAGTATAAACATAAAGCCATAAATACCAGACAGTTTGGGAAGGAGAGAACCAGCAGTTAAGGGGAGACTGTGCTTGAGGAGCTTGAGGAACTAAAGAATAATCCTACGAGGCAGAGATGAGGAGGTGTGTAAGGCAGAGAGGTGGGAGATGGCATGTTGTGTGGGACACAGAGGAAAAAGGCAGTTTGCCTGGATCTCCAAGTGTGGGAAGGTGAGTAATGTCCAAAGAGGTGGGGCAGTTTGTGGAGAGCTTTAAAAGCCAAACAGAGAAGTTTATATTTTGTCTTCCAGACAATAAGAAGTTACTGGGTTTTGTTGAGTAGGGAGACACACAATCAAGTCTTCATTAAAGAAAAGTTATTTTTAAAGAAGTGTATAAAGTAGAATGAAGTAGAGGGAAACTTGAGGTAAGAAGACCAATTAGTGTCAATAATCCACCCAATGAGTAATGAAGGCCTGACCTAAGATGGCAACTATATGAGTAAGAGAAGGGATGACATTTGAGAAACTTATAGAAGTAGAAATAGGAAAATTTGAAAACTGGATATGTGGGGTGAGGGAAATTCTAGAATCCAGAATAATGTCTAGATTGCAAACCTAAGAGATTAGTACCATCAGCAAAAATAGTGAAATTTGGAGGGAGATGGATTTAGATGGAAAGATAATGAATTCAGCTCTGGACATGTTAAATCTAAGGTATCTCTGGAACATTAGATTTGAATTGTCCAATAAGCAATTGGTGATGTGGGAATGAAGTTCAAGGAGGAGATTAGAATTGGATATACATATGTGTGTGTATGTCCAGATCTGATCTATATATGAATAAATATGAATAATAGATTGGAATAGGGAGAGACTTAAGTCAGGGAAAACAATTGAGGACACAATTGCAATAGAAAAGAAGTGACAAAGGCTACGATGAGAGCTATGTGATTAGAGAGAGAAAGAGATAGATATGAGAAAGGTTGTGAAGGGAGAAATAATGGAATTTATTAACTGACCGGATACGGGTGAGTGAGACTTGAGTGAGGATGGTACTAGGTTATTAAAAGAATGATAATATCTTTGGGAGAAATATTGTTTGGAAGAGAAATGGATTTGATAGGGAGATAATCAGTTCCATTTTGGATGTATTTAATAACTTATATCTAGTTCAAAATGTCTCATAAGTATTCAGTGTTGTGGATTTGAAGTTGAGAGAGAAAGACTGGGGCCAGATATATAGATATGGTAACCAGTACAGGTCCTTGGGCTACAACCACATTTAAGAAACAAAACATAGATGATCATCCAGCAAAGAATATAAGGTCAGATAAGTAGGAGGAAGAATAAGAGAGAATAATGTCATAAAAACTCAGAGATGAAAGCACTTAAGTTTACCATAAAAGACTTTGGCAAATGCTTTTCTAAACTCTAACCCAAAAAAATGAAATTATACATAGTAAATCATAAAGTATTCCCTTTATCTGATCATCTTGTCAGAAAGGAAATGGGACTAAGCTGGCATGATGAAGCTAGGCCTGATCTCTGCAATCACTGTTTCTCTTTCTAAATGTTCACCAACTATCCCTTTAATAATGATTCCTAGAATTTTTTCAGGAGTGAGACTCGAGCTCTTTGGTATATAATGTACAGATTCTCTTACCTTTTTTGAAAACTGGGATACCATTTGCCCTTCTCTAGTCCTGCTAGGCCTCTTTCTCCCTTTTCTCACAATCTTTCACATATCTTTAGTAGCATTTCAGCAATCACATCTGTTGGTTCTTCCATTTCCTTAGAATGAAGTTTATCTAACTTGGTGATTGAAACTCTTCCTGTCTGGTTATCTGCTTTTTTATTTGAAGTATCAACTTCCTATTAACCATTTTTGTTCTCTTCTTTCCCCTCCAAAGAACATGTTCTCCTTGGTAAGGAAACTAAAGCAAAATAGACATTGAGCAGCTCTTCCTTCTTTCTTTTGTGGATTAGCATCACCCTATCCACTCTGAATAGCAACTCTATCACTTTTTAAAATCATCTTTTTTCCCAAATGTGAGTTGTAAAATTTATTTATTGTCATCCGTGGTTTTACTTGCTAGCATTAGACTCTATAGCACTTTCAGCATCGAGCCATGCTTTTATACGCATTTTGTTTCATTATCTGTCCTTCAATCTTCTGCATGTCTTTCAAAAGTTTAATTAGATGGTGACATATTATTTCCTGTATATTCATATTGATCTTTTAAGGCAATTTCCCCTTTCCTCCTCATTGGCATTATTTGTTTGTGTCTTCAGAATTCTATCCTTGAGAGCTTCCCCTCCTTCCTAAAGGGACTTCCCAGACAGAATTTTTTAACCATAGCATACTTCTTTCTAAATAAACTCTTTGAAATTTGCTCTCCTAGATATATGTCAGATTTTGCAAAACTATTCCACTGTGTTGCTATCACATTCTAAGCTGGATTGATCCTTTCAAGGTTTCTCTCATTTTTTTAATCAACCTTCTTATTAGTGAGACTCATCTCTAAGACAGAAGTTCTTATTTTTTGATTCTTCCACTTTTTGAAAGAATGAAATTATCATTTTGGCAAGTCACAAAGTTATTAGCTACTCTGCTTTTTTCAGAAAAGAGAACTCCAGCCAATATCAGAAAAATTGAAGGTATCCATCACTTATGTTATACCTCCATGATAAGCTTATGATCTATGATCCACCATTTTCTATTTCCTTTTGAAAATATGTTCTCTTGAAAAAAAAGGTTCCTTATATGGACATGTTTAATTAATATCTTTTCCAGTATGCCCTTCTTAATGTTGTACCAACAAGTGACATTCATGAGCACAAAGCATGAAAAGGATAAAGATCCATTGCCTTTACAGCCTCAAACTTTTAGAAAATAGTACAATAAATTAAGGTTATGAGTGGTTCAAACACATACATATATGATGTATGTGTTTGTGTATATATATATATGTGTATACCATATTTTTTACCTTGCCCTATTTTCCAAAATTCCAAGATGTATATAATAAACTATTCTTTTTTAGAATATGTTCCTTTGACCTAACTTTAAATGAATGTGTCTCCAAATGGAAATCTGGTAGTCCTCCTCCCTGGATTGAAAGATCAGAATACAAATGTCAAATAGATCCCAAAGGTTATCAAACTGTACAGATCCTTTGATCTAGCTGGTTTCTACTGGGCTTATATCTCAAAGAGATCATAAAGTGGGGAAAGGGACCCAAATTTGCAAAAATGTTTGTGGCAGCTCTCTTTGTAGTGGCAAGAAACTGGAAACTGAGTGGATGCCCATCAGTTGGAGAATGGCTGAAAAACTTATGGTATATAAATGTTATGGAATATTGCTATTCTGTAAGAAATGATCAGCAGGATGATTTCAGAGAAGCCTGAAGAGACTTGCATGTACTGATGCTAAGTGAAATGAGCTGAACCAGGAGATCCTTGTACATGGTAACAGCAAGATTATACAATGATCAATTCTGATGGACGTGGCTCTTTTCAACAATGAGATGATTCAGATCAGTTCCAATGATCTTGTGATGATGAGAGCCATCTGCACTCAGAGAGAGGACTGTGGGAACTGAGTGTGGATCACAACATAGCATTTTTACTTTTTTTGTTGTTTGCTTGCATTTTGTTTTCTTTCTTATTTTTTCCTTTTTATCTAATTTTTCTTGCAGCAAGATGATTGTATAAATATGTATACATATATTGGATTTAAGATCTATTTTTAATATGCTTAACATATATTGGATTACTTGCTATCTAGGAGAGGGGTGGGGGGAAGGCGGGGAATTTGGAACAGGTTTTGTAAGGGAAAAATTACCATGCATAGGTTTTGAAAATAAAAAGCTTTAATAAAAGAAGAAGAAAATATGAAATAGGGAAATAATCTCCAAGATTCATCTTTACCTTTTAATATTATACTAATACAACAGTAGAGCCTTAAACATCAATCTGGTGTCTTTAAATCATTATTCTTCCTTCTTAGTAGCTCATTTGCTACCAGAAAGTGAAATGAACATTAGGGAAAAGAAGACTGGATATTATCAGAACAGAGAGAGTAAAGTAAAACAATAATTTTTGTTGCATGCCTGCTTTTTCAATAGTAAAAATTATTTTTTCATACGTTGTACCTTTTAAAACTAAAACTCTAAGAGAATGATTATGGTGTTAAAAACAGATGAAGATTAAAAACAAGATATAGCCTTATTAATTCTGTGAAATGACTAGATGAAAAGGAGCACTGTCTGTAAATTTTCAAAGCATTTTGGAGAATTGCAAGAGTCGTAGCCTTAGGAAGACTGTTGTAACTTTATTAATTTTGTTTGCTATTTCACAGTGATAAAATTTGGCATCTAAGCCTCCCATTGTATAATGTGCACTGTGACTGATTTTATGTACTCAAGAAGACCTTTCTCACAGCCCAGTAATTGGGGGGTATTGACTTTGTAATCTTTGGAAATGTTCTTAATGAGCACAAAAGACACGAATCCCATAGATAAAACCTCAAAGTAACAGTGCCTCTTTGCGGGCCCTGTCAGCAAAAGAAAACTCAAACACAAGTATCTGATGCACAAGAGTGGCACCCATTAAGTAGCTAGATTACATTGTTCTTTTAGTCCCAAAAGAAAAATTGCAAAGGGAATTAAAAAAAAATAACTTCGAAGGGCCTACCTCTGAACAATGAATGCAACCTGAAAAGCTTATTCTGGAAGTGAAATTGGTTTCCTTCCCAAGAGTATATCGAATTTGTTATTAAGTATAAGAAAAAGTTGCAGATAAAGACTTGAGCTACTATCATTGATAAAAATTTCACATACAAAAAAATCACTAAGAATGGGAAAGTATCCATCTAGTGCGTAAACATGGAATGATCAGAAGTAATCAAGAGAAAGTCAGCTAAATTCTACATCTAAGTGTCAATGCAATCTTTTCACATATATCAGCTGCTCTCCAGAGCTAGTTAAGAACAATATATGGCAGCTTATCAATTCCTGAAGCATGTAGATGTCTTTATAGTATTTATAGGTGCCACAGGATCTCACTAAATCCAACTCAATTAGAAGAATTCATGGGATTCTGTTTCCTACATTGCTTCCCTAGAGATGCATGTGTAAAGATGTATATGCATGTGTATAGATGTATGAAGTGACCAATCCATCTGAGCATTGTGTATATGTGTTTGTGTGTGTATTTTGTATGCATGTTATGTATATTAAATGCCAGGAATTAACTGGGGATTATATTCCATTGTTTTTTAGAATCCAAAATTAACTGACATTCACTTTTATTTTTTAGTATTTTCAGCTGATTTTTCACATCATTCCTTCTTTCCATTCTGTCATTAACTTACAAGGATTTAGAAATCATTATTTATAAAGAAGGAAATAAGCATTTATTAACATAGTAGAAACTATACTAAGCACTTTTAGAAAAATCTCATTTGATCTTCACGACACCCCTGGAAAGTAAATGCTATTATCATCTCCATTTTACAGAAGAAGTTGAAACAGATAGGTTAAGTGATTTGCCCAGGATCACACAGGAAATATCTGAAATCATTGTTGCACTCAGGTTCTCTTGATTTCAGACATAAAGCTCTATCCACCGGACCCCCTCACTGCCTCTATTCAGGGCATGTGAAGGGAATTTTCTTCCAAGTACATGCAGAACTTTTAATGCTCTCATCCTTCTTGCTGTCACAAAGACCCATCTTTGATAGCACTGCTGTTGTATGAATGATGCTATCTGGCCAGAATGTCTTTCTGTTAGAAGAATCATCACGGCAAGTAACCCAAAGAGAAGTGGAAGAATTCAGCACTCCACATCACATGGAGTGCATGGAGTGATAGTCATGCAGTCTGCTGCATTTGACCAGGGATGACTTAAGTGGAAAAAAGAGTATTACAGAAGGCATACTGAGCACCATCTATAAGGGACACTTAAGATTACCAAGTGAAACATGGATGAGGATTCAGCAAAAGAGATTGAGACTGAGTGATCAGACAGATGAAAGGAAAACCAGCGAAAGTGGTGTCTCTAAAACCCAGAGAGAGTATCAAAGAGAAGGATTGTGGCCAAAGCTTCAGGGATGTCAAGAAGAATGGGGATTGAGAAAAGGCTATTATATTTGGTAAATTACTATAGAGATCAAGGGTCTACTTAACTAATTTCTCATGATCTATTATTAACTACTCCCACCCCCACCCCCCAAAAAAAAAACCCAAACCAGGAAAACCAAACCTTAATGTTTAGACTTCAATAGATGATGAGTCAAAAGACTGTTTTGGGGTTTAGTCAAGTAGCTGAATTTCTTAGACCATAATGTCAAATCAGAATCACAAGCTTGTCATCAGTAGTTCTCCAGCTTCTCTGTATTCAGTAACCTCAGATTGCACCCCTAAACTCCAGATTTTGTAAGAAAGGGATCTCACAAATAAACGTAGTTGGTGACAAGGAAGACATATGGCAAGATACTGTGAATGAAAGCCTTTCACAATTCAAAGCATTAAGAAGTCAGCAGGGCCACTTGAGGACTTGTACAAAAAAGATAGGAAATAGGAATCGGACTTGTGCTGTAGCATAATAGAATTCATTTGGATTGGGCAGACCACCATATTTGGAATATGAAGTTTTTTTGATCCATAAAATAGGCACGATTAGCAAGATAAGCTAGCTATCAATTCAGTAATGAGGAAATTACAAACAAAACCATTTGGTAAAGTGCTAAGGTTTTTTTTAAAAAGAAAAATAATCATTACATAAGCATGTATGAATTTGTTGGTGTAGAAAATGTATTGTGATTTTTTTAAAGTCCTAAAGATAAACTAAAGAAATATTTCATGAGCATTGTGCTAGGAATTTCAAGGCAATGCAAAAATTGAATAAGTTTTTGCTGTCTGATTCTAAATACTTTGGCTATCACTACTACTACCTTCAACATGTGATCCCACTTTCAATATTATTGAGATTATGTGACCTAATGTGCCAAAATTCTAAAAAGAAGAATCTTTGCTCATTGATTGTATTTCCTTAGTACCCCACTCTTTTTCTGCAACCCCTGAATTTTGCCTCTAGCCATCGAAACTGCTCTCTCAAAGGTACATGATTGACCTCCTTGTCAAATTCAAAAGACTTTATTTCCTGATTTTTTTCTTTTTTTTTTTATTCTCCTTGATCTGTTTGCAGCATTTGATCCTGTCAACCTTTGGTATCTATTCAACAGCAAACAATTGTAAAAGAAAGCTTGAAAAGTAAAGAAGTATGGGGCCGTGGAAAGCCTTGAATGCCAGCCTAAGTGACTAGTAGTGACACTGTCAGGAAAAATGAGCTTTAGGAGAAAGATGGAAGCTTCTCTTTCATGCTTTCTCAACCCTTGGTTTCTACATAATGCTGCTTTTTGTTCTCTGTCAACCCCTCAGTGATTTCTCATTATCTTTCTCTCTTCAAAGTATGGATATACTTCAAGATATTGTCACATAGACCCTTTCTCTTCTTTACAAAACTAAGTATTCATTCCTTGTTTATTCCTTGCCTTCCCCATCTCTGTGAACTTAGGAATATTTTTCTTCTTACTTAGAATGGAATATGTCATTGAAATGTTGAAATCTTTTCTAAGGATCAGTCAGGTGCTGTTGCATCCATGATGATTGCCCCATCCTCCTCAGCTCAAAGTGATTATCTCTCCCTCCTAGCAACTCTTCCATCACCCTATCTAATCTCTCCTCCCCAGCTACCAAATGATAAGTTGTGATACAGCTATTTGTGTGCATAAGCTCCTTGGAGAAGATTATCATATCATATTCCTTTGTGTATCCCCAGACTGATACAGTGCTCTACATGTAAAAGGGACTGAATTAATATTTGTTGGAATGAAATGAAATAGACTGATCATAGCTGAAGATCTGGGAAGTGATAAAGTAGTTTAAAGAACTGGGCTGAGAACAGAACCTTGGAGAATGCCTTTATGATCCATAAGACAAAGGGGGGCTCTGCAGCATAGTGACTAGAGTGCTAACTTTAGAATTGAAGAAGACCTGAGTTTGAATCCTGACTCCTATGTGATCTTGCAGAAATCATTTCCTTTCTCTGAAAGTTTGATTAGATTATCCCTGAGCTTTCTTCCAAGTGATCCTCAAGGGCAGAAAAATGAAGAGAATAAAATAATGTGGCATTTTCCAGACCAGAGATTCAAGATTGAGTATCAATAGGCCACATCTTTGGAGAAGCTTCTCTTGCCTCATCTTGATACACTTTCCAATGGAAAGGAGGCCATTGCTGCTCCCATGTTTATCATCTAAAGCATTTATTTAGTGTCCGACATAAGACCACAGTCACTTTAAGAAATATTATGTTTTATAAGACAAAAAATGATTGTCCAGCTTAGTATTGCTGCTAAGAGATGTTTTGTGGAAGTGAATAGTGATCGGTCATAATATATACATGAAAAATGAGGAATGCCCCTTTAACATAATAACCCACTGCCTCATTAATCAGTATAATAAACCAAAAAACTCATTAATCAATCAACAGTTTTTTTCTATGCTACCTTGAAGTCTCTTCAAGACAGAGTGTCTTCAGGGCATATGTTATAATGAATAAATGAATGGAAAAGCACTTATTAAGTGTTTTTCATATGCCAAACACTATAATAAAGACTGGGGATACAAAAACTGGAGAAACCACCCCTGCCTTCAAAAAGCTTACATTCACGTGGTGGGTGAAAGGACACATAAAGGCCAGGGCGAACAGGGAAGGATATTCAGGTCTGAGAAATCTCAGAGATGAAGGGGAAAGTGGAGAAGGGAACAAGCATTTATAAAGTGCCTACTCTGTGCCAGGCCATGTCCTAAATGCTTTACAAATATGATCTCATATGAACCTCACTACAACCCTTTGAAGTGAGTGTTCAGTTTCCTCGTTTATGGCAGGGAGAGGTTAAATGACTTGCCCAGGCTGACACAGTTAGCATATGTCTGAGGCTGGATTTGAATTTATGTCTTACTGATTCTGGTGCCAGAACTCTAATTCATTCTACTATGTAGCTGGCTGAACAGATACTACCTTTCCAGAGGCAATGATAGCACTGATTTGATTATAATTCTCAGAATAGGACCTTAAACTACTGAGATAAATAGGGATCCACCAGATTTTACATCATGTGACGTAGATAATAGGAAGTCTTCTCCAGGATCATGGAAAATGCAAAATCAAAAGAAAGATTTCCTACCTTCAGTAAAGTTCTAGATAGTTCTATGTACTGTTGACCTTGTACTAATGTAAGTGTGCTGCGGACCAGTATAGAACCATTTTAGTGTCATCTACAGCAACTCAAAATTGGTTCAACTATCAGTCTAGAACAAAGACAAGTTGAAAAAAGAAAGACAGAAAGAAGAAATATAAAGGAAGAAAGAGAAAGAAAAAAAGAAGAAATTTCTTAAAATAATCTTATTACATCTTAAGAAAGGAAGGAAGAAGAAAAAAGGAAGAAAAAAATAAAAAAGAAGGAATGAAGGAAAGAAAGAAGAAATTTCTTAAAAGAATCTCATTACCTACATCTTAACACACAAATTAAAACTATAACAACAACTTTGCTAAATCTTTGATATCTACAAGTACCAAATTATATGAAATTATATGAAATATGACATTTATATGAAGGCAGAGACTGCCTTCAAAATTATCCATAAAAGGTGGATAATACAAAGAATGGCAGTGAATAGTAAACTAAGAATTTAAATCTATAACCTTTAATTGCTTCTTTCATAACCTTTCTTACTGAGCTCAACAGCTTGAAAAACAATGGTTTCTTCATTTTCATACCTATAATGGCAGTGAATGGTAAACTAAGAATTTAAATCAATAACATTTAATTGCTGCTTACTTTCATAATCTTTCTTACTGAACTCAACAGCTTGAAAAACAATGGTTTCTTCATTTTCATACCTATATAAGTTTTTACATAAATAAGAGTAGAAATCCCTTTCAAAAGTATGTCCTGAGTATATACTTTCTAAATAAATGCAAAATGCATTTATTCTTTTGTCCTACTAGTAAGTATATGTCCTAGAATCTCACAGTCCATTACATGAGTAAAGAATCACTTCCTTCATTCAGGAAAGGAACAATGTACAGTCCATCTGTTAAAATTAAGTAACTTCTTATGTTTTACCAAAAAAAAGTCTGGGTTGGGCCCCAAAATATCTCAAAAGCCATTTAGTAACTTTCTCATCAATGATTTTTCTTCTGGTCCAAAAAGGAAATTAATTTTAGAAGAATCCAAAGAAAGTTGCTTTTTCAGGCAAAATTAGGCACTGAGTATTATTTTAAACTACAAGAAAAGTTCACAGAGTAATGGTGCACAGATGAGCTTTCCAAAGGATATCCAGTCCTTTATTAAACACATGCTAACTGTGGTCAACTGTGACCAATTTGGTTTATTACTCTCCACAAGAGTTTGAACTGAGATTACTCAGTTAATTTAATTGAGAAGTGTTGGATGAACTTGAACTGTTTCTTAGACATGAAGGAAGAGAGACTTTCTTTGCTAAAATATCAAGCATTCAGTAGGGTGAGTTAATCTTTGACAGTTTGTTTCTTTAGATCATTTGTATATCACAAAAGAAGAAAGAGGTTTGTCTTTCAGATTCATAATTACTACTTCTCTTTGCTTGGAGGTAGAGCCAAATGACAAAGACCCTAAACAATGTAAAAAAAAAAAAAAAAAAAAAGTAAAACAATATAAACAAAAAGTGAGAATTCCTACTTGGGATTTAAAAATTGACTGTAGTTTTTATTCATGTGACATTGACTTTGATATGTATCATTAGCACGCCGTGAGGAAAAAGAAATTGAAGAGTTTAGTGAGGAAAAACAAAAACAAAACCCCAGAAATGAATAAAATCATGGCAAATTTCAGCAGCAGAAAAGCCAACTCCAGAGTTAAGAGATTTTGAAAACTTTCTCCTGATTTCACTCATTAAAAAACAAAATGGAGAAATTTGCCTGTTTATTTATTAAACAAACCCCAGAGCTTCTTTCCACATGGAAATGTGAAACAGTATTGACAGCCTCTGATTGAAACACTAGTGATAACTTTATCAGTGGTATGTGACACAAGGTGGCACCAGACTGGAAAATGCATCCTCTTCATATGTGTCAGTAAACATTTTAGAGATACTTTTTTTTTTTTTAATCTTTGAAAAGATCAAAACTTTTAACGGGTAATTTTGGTGCATTGACTTTTTTTTTCTTAAACTGAATTTAAGTTCAATACCCTCTAAATTATTCTCAGCAACTCAGAGACAGAAAATCTTTGCATAAATTACAAAATCGCCCTTAATGTTACTAGTGACTCTTTAAATGGAATTTTTCATTCAAACTTTGTCATTAAAATAGAAAGGCCTTTTGGTTGTGACCATACAAGCATACTAAATGGTATATGTTTGTGATACTGAATGAATCTGGCCCATATGCTGCACTGCAAAGCTACATGAATGAAGCATTTACCAAATCAGGCCCACCACATTAAACAGAAAAACAATCTTTATTCATGGTAACTTATCAGTTTCAATTAATCAACCTTAACAATGGAAATTCTGATGTGTTCAAGCAACTTGAAAGCAATAGGTCATCTCCAGGGCAGCCATGTTGTGTCTTTGTGCCTATGGCTTGGAACAAAGCTACATCTCCAATAAATATACATACATATACATACATACATGTGCATAGATAGCCATACAAATGTACAGTTCTGGAGATGCCCCTGCCCATCCATATGAAGGCAGCTTGTTGCTTCTAGTTGTTTGGAGGAGGTCATAACAAATTTCATTATTTTCCTCCCAAGTATTAGTTTTGGAGCTCTGTAAGTTTAAACAAAAGAAAAGACATTCCCATTGGCTGACCATCCTTTCAGTTTCTGTGCCGCTATGTGAATGGCATTGTGCAGACGGTTCCAATGGTATTGAAAAGGGGTAACCATTGGTTTGATTTGGTTACACGGTTTCGTAAAGAGCTCCCTCCCACTGCCTTAGGGTCTGTGAAAGGTCCCTGACCTGTTTAGAACTGCCAAGTGAAATGTCATGTCGCCCCTCCCAAGTGGGAGTATCTGCATTCATTTGATCAGTATAAAAAATGGTTGGGGATGGTGAGATCAGTGCTTTTGAATTGCAATTTATAGCAGTTTACAAAAATGCACATTGTTGGAAAAGAAAACATGGAAGTGTTTCTTTCCAAATTGCATTACCTGTGAAATGTCATTAGTCTTCTAAAGATAGTTACATCCTATTTTTTAAAATTATTTAAGAGAGTTATTTCAACTAAAGAAAATCAGAATCTTATTACGTGATGACTTAATATTCTTCTGTTGAATTAAGTTATTTTAGTTTTTGCCTCATATTTGGGAAGGATGGGGTTTCTGGATTCATTATTGAAACGAATATACTTAGTGGTTGTTTCCATTGAATGATTCTGACAATCAATTTTATCAGTAAGTTCTTCTAGCAGAACATTCTTTTCCCAGACTGTAGAACAAGTTTAATTTGTTAATTAAGTCTAGCCTCTTCATGTTCACTTATTTGCAGTTAGACATTGCATTCTGCCCTGAGTCTCCTACACCTTTGTCCTAACAGTGCTTTCACTAAAATCCAAACAGCAGCAGAGGTCCCGGAAATGTTTTTGTGGATGGTTTTGTGAAATCCAAAGTATAGATATCCGATTATGCTTCAGGCTAACCATTACCATGAGATTAAATTTTGACTTGGGTATTTTCATTTAAAAATATTACTTGTATTCATGAAATGTTTAAAGGAATTAATGAACTTTATGTCAGAGTAGTTGAAATGTTCACAGAGGTTAAAAGAAACTCAGGAATCCAATGTGATCTTAGGGTTTTCCAAGCCCCACCCTCTCCCTAAAATCCTTAATATCACTTTGAGACAACTGGGAAGCTGGACCTTTCACTTGAGGAAGTGTGTACAGGTGGTTAGAGTGAGAGCCAGTGGGGCCTGGGTGAGAATTGCTTTAAGGAAGAGGGGACATCTTTTTTCTTTTAAACAAATGAAAAGCTGGATTTTGGAATATGCCATGGTGGCTTGGGCTGGTATTGATATTTGACCTAAGAAAAAGTTGGAAAGGCCCCTTTTCTATTAGAATCGGCTCAGATGGATCCAATAGCACTCTACATTGAACATACCACCAGTGAAAACCGAGCTTGTCACTTTTTTTTTATCTTTGTTCATGTTAAGTTTAGGAATGACAGCCAGGCTCTGTGTGTTTTCCTCTCCCATTGCCCTAGCTGTAGTGACCACATTGACACCTACCGGTGCCCAAAGGCTGCAACTCTTTGTCGCCTTCTCCACGCTCCTGGATTTCACTGGGATTAGTTAGTAGCTCCATTGTTCGTGTTCAAAGCTGTAACATCGGATTCCCATGTTTGGGCCTTCCTCCCTCAGACCCCCAAGGCTCCCCTCACAATCCATGAAACAGGTAAAATTCCCTCCCTGCCAGGAAAGAACAGGAGATGGCAGGACCCAGTATGGGGCCAGTCTATTTCCTTCACAACTGAATCCAAATAGGGAAACTGTGATAATCTAATGGATCAATACTTAGTGGGATTTGTTTTTCTCTCTTCCTCATTCAGGTTTCAAAGGAGAAATGACAAATGTAAAATTTTAGATCTCTTGATTTTAGAAGCAAAAACTAGCCCCGAATCTTGTAAAAGTCACTTTTCTTCCATGATACTGCTCTACCCCTATCAACAGCTTCCCAATCCTGGGAAGAGAACACTGTTGAAAGTCACTCACTGACCTTACTGATTTGATCACAGCCACCTATAAAGTCAATTTCAAAGGCTCTAGGACAGCAGGGATCCAGAGGAAATCAGCTAAGGATACCTAACGTCTGGTTTTAGAAGAAATTGCACTGGAAAAAAGTCCAGTTCCCCAGAGAAAACATTTTTTTTCCCCTGAGAGTTGTTTTTACCAGGCATATATGATAGGAGCTAGAGTTGAAAGAAATCTTTAAAAATCATGTATCTGGGAGCCTCTCATTTGACAGGGAGAAATTGAGGTCCAATGATCTTACATGATTTGCCCAAGACCATCCAAGTAGCACCTGTCAGAGGTTGGGGATTCAAACCCAAATCCCCTGATTTCAAATCCTAGATTTCAAATTCTAGACAGAGCTAGACAGACCAAGATGAGATGAAGTGTGGGGAATCGGACACCCAGAGCAGAGCTGGGTTCAGCTTAACTGATGGGTTGGATGGGGTCTCTCTTAGTGGGTGCTAGATATACCAAGCTTTGTCTCTTTCATTTTCTATCACAGAGGTGATTTCAGAAGGAGAGGAAGACCATGAGATGGAATTCAGATAATAACCAAAACTGCAATGACAACTTAAAAGACAAAAAGCAGAATACCAGGAGAAGATAAATTCATCGAGAAGGCCTTGACTTTGCCTTGTTCCAGATAACCAATTTTTTCTGTTTGCAAATAAACTGTTTAACCTTTGCCCCTTCCCCCCTCCCAGATTATGCCTGGGATTAAGTTCCTGTAGTTAAGAGGAAGCTCTTCGGCTCTCCTCATCAACCCTCAATAAATTATTTCCTCAAACCTTTTTCATGCGTATTCAGGCTAAACCCTGGGAGGGACAGATCTTCCAGGGGCTGCCACAACCCTCGACTCTATAGCACTTATCCCCCTGCAGGCCCTAGGGCCTGGGCTACGTGCAAAGGAGCGATTTTCAATAAAGAGGTTTACCAAACTAGGATTGTCTGGTGCACTCCGTAATCTAGAACATCAGCCCTCCACCTCTAAGCAGACCCTGGAAACAGGAATAAAGTCTGACCAAAAATGCTATACAAATCATACATCTGAGCAGCTGCCTTTACTAAACTAAATTTCCCTTAAGGGAAAGGCAAAAAGGTGTGAGGTTGGCGGTAAATTTTTCCGCCAAACTAAGAGCGCATAGCTCTTAGAAAAAGAATATTCTGATTTTAAATGTTCCCTCTCAAAAAATTAGATCCCTGCCGGGAAGTGAAAGACTCCATCGTCTGTTTTTCTTGAAAATCAGGATTAAAGTATGGGTTAGTCAACCTATTTGAAGAATGAAGGACCATTCTTCCTTTGCAGCTCTCCATGCGTAATGTTCAGCTTCCACTTTCCCTAACCGAGAGTTCCAAGACTATAACTTCAGGGATACCCTCTTAAGAAGTCCCCTCTGCTGACATCTAATTAGATCCTGATTAAGCTTCAGGAAATAAGTTTCAGATAGCAATTGCCTATAGCCGAAATCCTCTGGCGCAAACAGAAAACTCTGGGAAGACAAGTGCTCTGTGCGTAAAAGGAAGCAAAGGCTTTAACTGGAAAAGGCCCTCGCTATTCTCAACCCCAGTACATGAGGTGGCACAGCGCAGCCCAGCATTATTCGAGCTTCATCTACTATGCACTATATACCACCGTCTCCAAAGGATTGTTGCCCTAGAAACTTGTTTTAAATCTCCTGCTATATATCAACACCTTGTTTTAGCAGTCTTTGGCTGAATTACAGTTACACAGTTTGGCGCTTCTTTCAAATTTCCTCCCATCAGTTTGGCCAAAGAAAGGAATTTTTCTCCTTTAGAAATGAATCGGCTTAATTAGTAAGTAGATTAATGGCAATTGCTGGTGAGTTGGTTTCCAGCAGAGTTTCACCAGAGAGGGTTAATCGGAGTCAGGTCTGGAATCTTTCCCAGAACTGGCTGCCAGCCATTTCCACCAACCAATCAACCCTACAAGAAACGAACGAGTGAAACAGAGTTTATATTCTCACTGCCATTATGCCTGCCCTAAATTCCTAGGAAGCAGGCTAGCAGTTGGAGGTGCAACGTGTTTGTTTATTCCAGAGTGGCAACAGTAGCCTTAAAGGATTCGTCTTCGAAATTTATTTAGAAACCAAAGGAAAATTTCAAGCCACGTGGAACATGCCCTCTAGGAAAGCTCAGAGGCTATGGAAACTCCTGGGAGCCCTTTGATAATATCCGATGTAGAGAACCCAAACCTCTCCAAACTAATTCCTCTACCAACAAGAAATCTTTCAAAAGTTTTCCTGAGTGTCTTGCAATAGTATCCACTTTTTTCCCATAGTGATAAAAATGCTTTCATAGTTTAACCCGCAGCTGCATTAGTCTTGCAAAAAAAAAAAAAAAAAAATCCCTGCTGAGAAATGCATATAATAGGAAAAACAGATCGGCTGGACAGCAGTGTAATTAATGCCAGAAAGGGCTGAGGCCGGTTTCATAGTTTGTCTTTTGAGGATATCAAGACGAGACCTGGTGAAAAATGACGCATGCTTTAGCATTTCAGAAAGCTGGCAACTGGCAGAGCCTTTACTTTTTTTTTTTTCTTTGACTTCATGCCGCTGAACAAAGAGGTCGGCAGAACTAGCTAGGTTGTAATGAGTTCTATGTCCCTAGCACATTAAGTGCATCATGGAAACATATTGTATCGAAATAGTTTGGAGGAGAATACTGGGGATGAAAGAGAATGGGTGCTTTGATCAGCTCCCTGGGGTCCTGAGTGCGCACAGACCGACTTGCAAGGAGTTATTCAGCTCCAGCGAGACACACTTACAACACCATTCAAAGAAATTTGCATATCTGTAATTTATCACATTGGTCCTGAGCATTTTTGCAAGGTAAATAAAAGTTGGCTGAATAAAAAATATCAATCATCACAGAGATAGAGGAAATTGTGAAGCCAGTTTTTCCTGAAAAAATAAATAAATAAAAGTCCACAAAATGCAAAGCTTTATCGCTGGATTTCTTTTAAACAATCCCTGAAAGCAATATAGGTTAGGCTCTGGGGAAGCTGCTAGAGGGGTCTTAGCTTCCTTAAGTTTAAGATTTTTCTCAAAAGCTAAAACTACATCGACAGTGGTGTCTATAAGCAGGACGCACGGTGCAGATGAATTCATACAGACTTTGGAGAAGAGGAAAGATGATTTAGTTCTCAATCTTTCCTTGCCATCTGCAAACATTAAGATTAAATCTCTCCCTATCCTCTTGTTGATTTCACTTGTTTCTTAAAAGTGTCAAAGTTGTTTGCCAAACTTAACCGCTCTAGGGTATGAAATGTCTAGGGAAGTGGTCAACAGGGAAATTTCCTTTCTAATTCTCCTAGACAAACAAGGGAAGAGTTAACAGGCAGGCATTGTTTGGCTTTTTTTTTTTTTTTAAACAACTCCAGTTAACAGCAAACAAGACTCTTCAACTTGACCTTGGAAAAGGGCTATGTGCCTGCAGATAATCTATCAACGGACCCCCGGATGACAATGATGTATTTCAAAGTATTGTCAGATGAAAAGATTGATAAATATGCTGCTGCAAAGAGTGAGAACTTTGAAAATAGGCAACAGGCAAATAGTATAGAGTGTGCTTCTTCCACCTCCTCCTCCTCCTCCTCCTCCTCGGTCCTCTGAGAGTGAGCCAGCCTAGCAGAAGAGAAGCCAGTAAATCAGCCCCGTAATATTTCTTAAGGGGCACGGAAAAGCTGTGAACAGTACTTCTCATATTAAACGCAATATTTCTTTGCTTTCGTGGGGAACAAAAGTCATAGCAAGACGTCTTTATGGCTAATTCAGTCAAAGGCACATCTCTGGTTCCCCTGCAGAAAGGTCAGTGTCGTTGTGTTTGGTCCACCGAGGGGGTGTTTTCACACTGAAAACTAAGCCAGCTGTCCCTGTCATACTCTCACCATTGGGGAGCGCGCACTGTGCATGGTTATTAGCCACATTCTACACCTGCAAAATATACCGATTTCCAAGACTTTTCAAGCTCCCCCCACTCTTCTTATTCCAAACACACACACCCCTCCCTCCTTCTAAACTTTGACAACACAATTCAAGCCCAGGATGAAAGCGCTGGAGGCAAGAGAAACGTCGGGAAGGGGGAGGCTTGACAAGCGTCTCGTGGGTGTCTATTGAGCTGCTATCAAAGAGACTTCAAGTATTTTTTTTTAAGTATGAGAAACTTGCAAGTAATTGCATCGAGGCGTCACACATTTGTGGCTGGCTCAAGTGCTATTTGCTGAACCCTAATATTTAATTATGCGCGCAGGCACTAGGCTTGGGGCTGTAGCCAAACGTCCTTCATTTATAAGTGGCTCATTTTGCTTTTTTGTTTTTGTTTTTGGCTTTATTTGCATTTAATATGCCAACGACCAAGGCCCCGCGAATACTTCTTCATCTTTCCATTGAGTATATACGTATATTTAAAATACCCAAACACACTCATCCACTATCACCCAGTTGCTGCACTTTCATCGTACTGTTCCAGTTTGAATGTCTTCGAGGGGGAAAAAATCATCCGGGTGTCATAATTAGACCTCGAAGACAATGTAATGAATTAGCGAGGCAGTGGGGCCTCAGGCAGTTTAGGATAATCATCATCGCCTCAGAAGAAATCTATGTATAACTTTCCCCAATATCTTCTGGTCACTACTTGAAGACCTCTCGTGACAGGGAACTCACTACCTTTGACAACCCATTCTACCTTTGGTCAACTCTAATTGTTAGGAAATTTTAAATGACAGATGCTCCAGAAACCGATTTCGAGTTGGACTGGAGATTTGGGATGCAGCCCAAATAAGAGGCTAAAAAAGATACCATAGAAGAATCGGGGGGGAAACTATCCAAAAAATCGGGGAGTCTTTCAGAAAAGTGCACCTTGAAAGTGAAACTGCTCCCACATCAATCGGTTACTCGTGAATAAGGCCAGAAGGGAAGAGATCAGCTTCTTCCAGCAGCTTTTGTACAAGGGCGCGAAGATGAGAGGAAGTAGGGGTGGGGCAGGTATAGCATTTTCTTTCTCCTCATCCAAAAAGAGGTGAGGAACCCAGAATGTGTTTCTACCCCTGATCCTTGGGCTATCCTTCACCCCACACTTCGAGAAGTTTAATGATTAAACTCCAGAATGGAAGAAGTGATCGGACTCACAGGCTCCAGGTGCGTTCCCAGAAAAAAAAGGCAAAGATCTGTAGAGATTAGGTCTTGTAAGTGAACTTGGGGAGAGGGCTACGGAGAACCCCCTGTCCCGTCTCACTATATAAACATCTAGCCTGGAGGGATGGGATAGGAGAGCCAGACTCAAGCTTGGCAAAAATCTCCCCGGCTCTCCGAGTGATTTCAGAGCAACAAGTTGCCCGGAACAGGTGCATGCGCCTGGAGAGTTGGGACGTCCAGCTGCCAGCAGGCCTGGAGAGCCCAAGGTCTCTCGCTGGGCAAGGTCAGACCCCCCTAGAGGGCAAGAAAGGTGCTGAGATCAGCGGGAGGCTGGCGGCTCCCCTAGCCGCCACACAAAACTTGGGCGTCCAGAGCCCAGGGCAGCAAACAGCTCTAGATTGCCTGAAGAGTGTAGCAGGCTCTGGGGGTTCAGCTCAGTCTCGGGGAGGAGGCCTCCCCAGGGCCCCCACTGGAT